>NC_092373.1:30025169-30333769 GCF_030028105.1 Mobula birostris
ACCCTGAAAGGGAAAAGGACATCAAGGGTAAGTTAAACTGTTTTCATGGATGTACACGAAGGTCTCGCATTGAACGCTATCGTAACTCTGCCATCGCAAATGCCTGACTAAACAAATAGCTTCTGTCTACGCAATATCAATATTTCTCAAGTCTCTGCACATTCATGATCCACTTGAATGCGTCTATCACATTTGCCTCTGACACCATCACTAGCAGTGCACTCCAGGCACGCACACATCTTGCAGTAACTGGGATTAATTTTAAACAATGTTCTGCCTTTCAAATTTCTGCCCTGAAACAGAAAACTGTTCAAATCTAGAAATAGCCACTTTATTAGGTATACCTGTTTGTTAATGCAAATGTCTAATCAGCCAATCATGTGGCAGCAACTCAATGCATTAAAGCATGCAGACATGGACAAGAGATTCAGTTGTTGTTCAGAGCAAACATCAGAATGGGGGAAGACCTGTGATCTAAGTGACTTTGACTGTGGGATGATTGTTGGTGCCAGATGGGGTTGTTTGAGTATCTTAGAAACTGCTGTCCTTTCGAGTTTTTCCACGCACAGCAGTCTCTATATTTTGCAGAGAATGGTGTGAAAAACATCCTGTAAGTGACAGTTCTGTGGGCAAAAATGCCTTGTTAATGAGTTTGGTTAAAACAGAATGGCCAGACTGGTTCAAGCTGACAGGAAGGTGACAGTAACTCAAATAACCACATGTTACACCAGCAGTGTGCAGAAGAACATCTCCGAACGCACAGCACGTCGAACCTTGAAGTGGATGGGCTACAGGAGCAGAAGACCACATAAATACACACAGCCACTGAATTTGAAATCCAATCGAGGGAGCTATAATTAGGTTTTCATGCAATATTTGGAACTTTTAAAATGGCAAACTTTCTGCTTGAGCAAAATGGTGGCCCTGAAGTCTATGTATTTACTTGTCCATATCTTACAGGCTACAAATTTGAACCAAAGTAAAACATGCTGAAAGCTGGAAATGTTGTACTTTCCTCCCAGATAGTTTTAGACACCCAAGGGGCCTTTATGTTTGCTCATTTCTCAGGCTCTATTTAATATTTAGAATTAAATAGTTACAGTGTGTCCTCTCATACAGATGTTACATGATGGGAAACAGATTTACATGAAGTTTTTACCACACTGTTTTAGTTAAAGCAAAGGCATATCAAACTAACTGCCATCCTTAATCATGGGAATAGTGATAAAAAAGATTCCCAAAAGTATTTTCCATTTGTCTTACAGCAACTTGTTCTTTCAGTTATTATGCAAGTAGGCTGCGGATTGATGAGTGGCTTTGTGAATTTGACCTGTAATATGAAAATGCTGTTAAAGAGAGGCAGAGCCCTAACTCGGTTGTTTCTGTAATGGGATAGGTTAAAATGCTAAAAAGTGAAAAAAATCTGGAAAAAAAGCTTGCTGGAACAGAGAACGTAAAGAGATAACACAACCTGGAACTGAATAATAGTGGATATTCTGTAAGTGTGTGTGTGTGTGTGTGTGTGTGTGTGTGTGTGTGTGTGTGTGTGTATGTACTCAGTACTAATTCCCGGCTAAGAGTGCTTGAGTTATGGGTTCACTGCCAGAGTTGCTTTGCTTTGATGAATCTCTTCTGCAGCTGCTCGTTCCATGCTACAACTATTTGGCAGACACTGGTTATTTGAAGGTCAGTGTGTGCCTTAAGGTGATTTTACATTTTGCTTGAAATTAGAAGCAACCTTAAGCCAGACTCCGTTTACTGCCATCCTATGCTAATAATGATCTGTGCCTATTTCAAACAGATAGATCTGGAAAATAGAGAGCTGCTTTCAGAATGTGCTGAAAATCAGGCCCTGTGTTCTTCAGCTTTTCTCACTAGAACTGGACACAGTGGTTAATACTGAAACCTTTCTTGATAAGAAAAGGAAAATGGGCACTAAAAATGCTGAGCTATTCCAAAGCAGAATCTACTGAAAGAAAAGAAAATGATCAAATGTATAAGTGTGAGAACAGTAATAATCCAAGAAAATTTAGAAACGGAGAAAAACCTGATATAATTCCTGGGCAGAATAGCTGAGAATGTAAAATAACTGTATAGGTTGTACCTAACATCCTTCGGATGATGAGCACTGACCATTCAGGTGTACAACATTCACATCGGGAATTGATAGGACCAGTAAAAAATAAATAGTGTTGATATTGCCTAGATAGCATGAGTCAGGCATATTTGACACACAGAATATACTCTTAAATATATGAAAAGTATACTAAAAATATCACCAAGCAGTGTATAAAACCATATAACTTTTTGTTGCTTTTGATTTCCAGATAGATTAAAATTAGTTCTAAAAAATAAAATTCGCATCATATAAGCAAAACCCAAAATCTTATTTAAGATCCGAGGTATACATTTTCTATTCATATAAAATATAAATTATTTAATTTGGGATGGGTATTTGATCCCCAAAATAAATGTTCAGACAATACTTTATCCTATCGAGCACTAAATTGGAATTATTTCTATTTAAGAGTGGGTGACTTCTTTAGTGACTACTTTAAATGATAATTTTCTTCAGTGAAATATTCACTGAGTATGAAGTAACCTTGAGCTCAAATCCTGGTTTAAGCTAGTAACCTTTGACTCAGAGGTAAAAGTGCAGCTACTGTTGACTATAAGAGTTAAATTGGAAAATTGTTTTTTTAAGTTTTGTTTACACATGTACCAAGGTACAGTGAAAAGCCTCATTTAGTATGCCATCTGTACGGATCAGTGGGGAGACCTTTATAGAATGAAGGGTGTATTGATAGAGGTGTATCAGGTTATGAGTGGTATAGATAGGGTCAATGCAAGCTGGCTTTTCCTTTTGAGGTTGGATGAGACTAGAATTAGAGGAAATGGGTTAAGGGAGAAAGATGAAATGTTGAAGGGGAACAGGAGGGAGAATGTCTTCATTCAGAAGGTGGTGAAAGTGTGGGGTGAGCTGCCAGCAAAAGTGTAGTATGGAGGTTTGATTTCAACATTTAAGAGAAGTTTGGATAAGCACATGGATGACCACAAGACCATAAGACACTCAGCCCATCGAGTCTACTCCACCATTTCATCATTTCGTCAGATCCCATTCTACTCCATACACCTGCCCTCTCACAATATCTTTTGATGCCCTGACCAATCACGAATCTATCAACTTCCACTTTAAGTATACCCACGGACGTGGTCTCCACTGCAGTCTGTAACAGAGACTTCCACAGATTCACCACTCTTTGGCTAAAAATAAATTTTCTCCTTACTTCTGATTTATAAGGTTGGCTCTCAATTACCCTCTAGTTCTGGATACCCCCACCAGAGGAAACATCCTCTCCACATATACCTTATCTAGTCTTTTCAACATGCAGTACGTTTCAATGAGATCCCCCCCCCCCACAGTCTTCTAAATTCCAGTGAGTACAGGCCCAAAGTTGCTAGACATTCCTCATCTTTTAACCCTTTCATTCCCAGAATCATCCTCCTGAACCTCCTCTGGACTCTCTCCAATGACAACACATCCTTTCCGAGATAAGGTGCCCAAAGCTGTTGACAATACTCCAGGTGTGGCCTAACTAGTGTCTTATAAAGCTTCAGCGTTATCTTCTTGTTTTTTTTTAATTTTATTCCCCTTGAAATAAATGGCAACATTGCATTTGCCTTCTTTACCACAGACTCAACCTGTAAATTAACCTTCTGGGAGTCCTGCACGAGGACTCCTAAGTCCCCCTGCACCTCTGATGTTTGAATTTTCTCCACATTTAGATAATAGTCCGCACTATTGTACCTTTTACCAAAATGCATTATCATACATTTCCCAATGCTGTATTCCAACTGTCACTTTTTTGCCCATTCTTCCAATTTGTCTAAGTCCTGCTACAATTGCATTGCTTCCTCAGCACAACCTACCACTCCACCTATCTTTGTATCATCCACAAACTTTACCACAAAGCCATCAATTCCACTGTTTAGATCATTGACAAACGATGTGAAAAGTATCAGTCCCAATACTGACCCGTGAAGAAAACCACGAGTCACCGACAGCCAACCAGAAAAAGGCCCTTTTATTCCCACTCGCTGCCTCCTGCCTGTCAGCCATTCCACTACCTATGCCAGTATATTTCCTGCAATGCTATCTTGTTAAGCAGCCTCATGTGAGGCACCTTATCAAATGCTTTCTGAAAATCCAAGTGATTTACATCCACTGCCTCTCCTTTGTCCACCCTGCTTGTTACTTCCTTGAAAAGGTTCGAACGGATTTGTCAGACAAGACTTCCCTTTACAGAAACCATGCTGACTTTGATTTATTTTATCATTGGTCTCCAAGTGCCCCAAAACATCATCTTTAATAATAGGCACCAACACTTTCCCAACCATTGAGGTCAGGTTAACTGGCCTATAGTTTCCTTTCTTTTGCCTTCCTCCCTTCTTAAAGAGTGGAGTGACATTTGCAATCTTCCACTCCTCCAAGACCATGCCAGAATCAAGTGATTCATGAAAAATCATGAGCAATGCATTTGTTATCTCTTCAGCAACGTCTTTCAGGACTCTGGGATGTAGTCCATCTGGCCCAGATGACTTATCCACCTTAAGACTTTTGAGTTTGCATCAGACTTTTTCCTTTGTAAAAGCAATGACACTCACTCCTGCTCCCTGACACCCACGGACCTCTGGCATACAGCTAGTGTCTTCCACTGTAAAGAATTAAGCACAGTGCTTATTAAGTTCATCTGCCATTTCTTTGTCCCCCATTACTACTTCACCAGCATCATTTGTCAGTGGTCCAATATTAACTCTCACCTCCTTTTTATTCTTTTTATAACTGGAAGAACTTATAGTATCCTGTCTTAAATTATTGGCTAGTTTGCCCTCACATTTCAACTTTTCCCTTCTCATAGCTTTTTCATTTGCCTTTTGCTGCATTTTAAAAGCTTTCCAAACATCCAACTTCCCACTTACTTTTACTACCTTATATGTCCTTTCCTTGGCTTTTATGCTGTCCTTAACTTCCTTTGTCAGCCACGGTTGCTAAGCCCTGCCATTTGAGAATTTCTTTTTTTGTGGGACATACCCATCCTGTGCCTTGTGAACCCAGAAACTTCAGAAACTTCAGCCACCTCTGTTCAGCTGTCATCCCTGCCAGTATCTCCCTTCAGTCCACCAGGGTAAGCTCCTCTCTCATGCCTCTGTAATTCCCTTTATTCCACTGTGATACTGATGCTTCTTCCTCTCAAATTGCAGTATGAATTCAATCATATTATGATCACTGTGTCCTACAGGTTCCTTTCTGTTAAGCTGACTAATAAAATCTAGGTTATTACACAACACCTAATCTAAGATAGCTTTTCCTGAGCACAAGCTGCTCTAAAAACCCATCTTGTAGGCATTCAACAAATTCTCTCTCTCACAATCGGACACCAGTCTGATTTTCCCAATCCCCTTGCATATTGAAGTTCTTCATTACAATTGTGTCATTGCCTTTATTACATTCCTTTGCAATCTCAACCCCACATCTCATCTACTACTCGAGGCCTATATATGATTTCTGTAATTTTTTTTTCACCCTTGCAGTTTCTTAACTCCACCCACAAAGACTTGACATTCGCTGACCCTAAGTCACCTCTTTCTAAAGATGTAATTCCATCTCTTACTAACAGAACCACACCACCACCTATACCTTCCTGCCTATCCTTTCTGTACAAAGTATATCCTTTGATGTTAAACTTCCAACTATGACCTTCTCTCGGCCACGACACAGCGATGCCCACAACGTCCTCCCCACCAATCTCTCATTGCGCCACGAGTTTGTCCACCTTATTCCGAACACAGTGCATTTAAATACAGCACCTTCAGTGCTGCATTCTTCTCCTTTTTGAATTTTGCCTCCGTGGTATAACTTAACTCTTTGCTCTGACTGCAGTAGTACCCAGTCATTGGCTTGTCCTTCCTTACATTCATGTTACATATTACAGCATCTACTTGTAAACCTGCTGGCTCATCCTCATCCTGGTTCCCATCCCCCTCCCTGCCATATTAGTTTAAACCATGGGGAGGGGTGTGAAAGGGTGTGGTCTAGGTGCAGGTCAATGGGACTAGCAAAATTATAGTTTGGCATGGACTTGATGGGCTGAAGGGCCTGGTTTTATGCTGCGGTGGTTTATAACTCAATGACTCTAATTTATCACATCAATATATTGAAACAATAACAGAATGCAGAATAAAGTATCCCGGTCATAGAGCAGGAGCAGTGCTGGCAGACAATAAAATGTAAGTCCATTACAAAGTAGATTGTGAGGTCAAGAGTCCATCTTAACAGTTCATTCTGTAGTCTTATGACAGTGGGATAGAAACTGTCCTTGAGACTAGTGGTATGTGCTTTCAGACTTTTGTATCTCCTGACAAATCTTTTGCATCTCAAACAAAACTTCTTTTGAATTTTTTAAAAAGCTTCTTGGAGGTTTTAAAAGTGACAGGAAAGCAAATATGTTTGAAGAAATAGGAAGAAGTTTACAGTTACAGGAGTGTTGGACACTGCTTACTCCACATGATTCAGTAAGGCTCTGAAAAGATTTGTAAATTAGGATAACATTTTAAAATTTGGTGCCTTAGGAGGGGTGGCAATCAGTGGTAGAGGCTTGACTGTGGAAGGAGATGATGCAGCCGTCAGAGTTTATAATGTTGGTCTTTCTGTGGGTGATATTTGAGAAGCTGGTAGTTAATGCCCTGGGAGAGTATAGTAGGATGACAGGATTACCATGAGAGGGAAAGAGCTGAGGGGAATACTCCTCTCACCATCATCATCCAGAATCCTAGGACAGCTGACCACAGAGTTTACGCAGGCTTTTGAGCATAAACTTATTCACGTCAGGTGTCAGATTCAGTCTGGCATTCTCTGCAGGAGATTCAGTGT
This sequence comes from Mobula birostris, assembly GCF_030028105.1. Lineage (NCBI taxonomy): Eukaryota > Metazoa > Chordata > Chondrichthyes > Myliobatiformes > Myliobatidae > Mobula > Mobula birostris. The sequence continues at coordinate 30,032,101 of NC_092373.1, forward strand.
GAGGAAACAGCGAGTCTTTTCAACAGCTCAGTCACGGGAACTTCCTGACACAAGAGTCAAAATCAGAAAATAAAAATTAATTTAAAATCATCCTTACTCAGTTGAGTTAAAAGAAAACACAGTGAATGTTAATATCACTGGCCTGTGTTAATAAAACATAGTTAATATCATTGGCCTGAGCTATGAAATTTGTTGTTTCGTGGCGGCAGTACATTGCAATACATAATAATAAAAACTATAAATTACCATAAGAAGTGTATATATATAAAATTTTATTAATTAAAAATATATAAAATTAAATAGGTAGAGCAAAAAGAGAGAAAAGATCATGAGACAGTGCTCATCAGTCCATTACACACTTAGAAATCTGGTGGCGGAGGGGAAGAAGTTGTCCCTGAAATATTGAGTATGTGTCTTTAAGCTCCTTTAACTTCTCCCTCATGGTAGCAATGGGAAGAGGGCATGTCCTGGATGATGAGGTCCTCAATGATGGATGCCGCCTTTTTGAATTATCGCCTTTTGAAGATGTCCTCGATGATGGGGAGGCTAGCGCCCATCATACAGCTGCCTGAGTTTACAACTTGCCGCAGCCTTTTCTGATTCTGTGCGGTGGCCCCTCCGTACTAGACGTTGATGCAACCGGTCAGAATGCTCTCCACAGTACATCTGTAGAAATTTGCGAGAACCTTTGATGACATACCAAGTCTCCTCAAACACCTAATGCAACTTAGCTGCTCTTGTGCCTTCTTTGTAATTACATCAATATGTTGGAACCTGGATAAATACTCAGAAATGTTTACTTCCAGGAACTTGGAACTGTTTACCCTTTCTACTACTGATCCCCTGGTGAGGAATGATGTGTGCTCTCTTGACTTCCTCTTCCTGAAGTCCACAATCAATTATTAAAAGAGTGAGACAGAGACAAAATATAAAGGAAAGGTAAAAATCTATTTTTAATTGAAATCTCCAACTAACTAAACTCAGTAAGAATGGTATTCCATCCGTGACTGGGGAACCTGTTTGATACTAATTATTTATTATTTTGTTAAGCAGCTACTTCATTAATTAATCAGCCCCAGTATTTCCTATATTTAGTGAGTAACTGGACGACGAGAACGGCAGCTTATGAGTTATGGTTAAAGGATCATATCTATCAGCAACATAGTGCGTAGAGGACAAGGATATTACAGAGGCATCTTCCTGATTTCCACACTTAGCTGTGGACGCTGAATGTGTTTGTCCCACTTACTGCATAATAATGACTTGCCATTATTCTCATTCGAAATCTAGGCCAATTTTACTTCAATTTTGTCTTGTCTTTATTTTCTAAAGTAGGCACACACCTTTCTTAGCATTACTAAACTTTTTCCAGTATGACGTCTACTAACATGTCATTATTCATTTCCTTTGTATTTTTGCTTCAGTTTTCAGCAACTGAATATGTTTTCACTGAAGAGAATCCCTTGTTATTTTACTGCCAGTTGTAGGTTGCACCATTTCTTTGCTCTATCAGGCATGTTTAATGTATTATACATGCTGTATAGTGCACATTTTCAGTACTGGTTGCTCTGCTGATCAGGAGCCCTTAGCTGCCTTTGCAAAGACAGTCAATGCTTGGAAGTTACATAAAAAGTATACTGCAATGGCTTTTTTCATTTGATAAAAGAACACTTCAACATAGGTGTAAATGGATTTGCCTATCTGCACAGTTCACCAAAATGTCCTGTGTGCTCGCTTAAGAGTAGATATCCTTTTGGAATCTCTTACATTGAGAATGGATTTATCTCTGCCATCCTTCCCCAAGCTCTTCATCCCAGAGTTGTGACTAGCTCAGCGGAAGAACGCAAGCTTTACATGGATGAATTTCCCAGGCTCAATCCCCAGCACCTCCATGCAGGGGGTCTTAAATTCTTAACAACCTGCAGGAAATTGATGAAGGGAAACCTCCGGAAAGAGTTCTGACCTGACCTTAGAATGGACTTTGACTGTAAAATCTGAGCCTGATGTTTAGGAGCGGCATGGTAATGTAGGGGTTAGCATAACACTTTACAGTGCTAGTGGCCCAGGTTCAATTCCTGCTGACAGCAAGGAGTTGGCTTATTCTCCCCATCACCGTGTGGGTTTCCTCTGGGTGGTCCGGTTTCCCCCGACACTCCAACGACACAGGTTAGCATTACTGAGTTGCGGGCAAGCTCGGTTGGTGTCAGAAGCAAGGCAACAATTTCGGGCTGCCCATAGCACATCTTTGGACTGTGTCAGTCATTAATATAAAGACGCATTTCACTGTATGCTTCAATGTATTCTCGGGGAAGATGAAGTGGTAAAATGGCACTTTGCTCTTATGCCTCATGGTCTTTATCTTTTTTTTCCCTCTCCTGGAGAGCTGCTTGTTGAAAAAATGGCGGAGGGACCTCTTCCTTCAACAACTTCTACAGTTTGAGATCTGTCGAAGTACAACAATCCAAGGTTCATAACTTCCCTTTTCTGCTGGTTGGTGAATAATTCCAGTATTTTCTATTTTATTTTCTGAGGTCATGAAACTGTTTATGCAGCTTCTTGAGGTTGGAATTTTTCTATATAGAGTAACATGTGTTTATAGAAGTTTACAATGCCCATAAGTTAAGAAGACTAATACCCTGTAATCTGACAACAAGTACTCCAAATTTATAGCTGTTGTATAAACATCGGGGAACTCAGGCATGGAAACTGTAGACTTCCTCTACAGCCAATATCTATAGCAGGGCCTTATGATGAGTGTGAAAGTAGTCACTGTAGGAAAGTCCATACCGCTGACTGGTCTCTTCAAGCTATTCATTTGTTTGTTCTTTGTATCTGCTGTTTTCATTGCATTGGGTGTCTTCAGTAATTCTTGGGTTTGGCAGACACTGAAACCAGGAGTGGTTTTTCCCCTTCAAGTTCTATCACACCTCCACCCTGGCGAAGATATGTCTGGCATCCATCTAGCCTATCAGTATGCAATAATGTTCATGATGTGTCTCTGTTTGTTGCAATGATAATCTCACAACATGGCAAAACAGAGAAGTGTATGTCACTTGCAAGAGCTACAATTCCGTGTAAAAGTCTTAGGCACATACACACACACACACACACATATATATGTATAGGCTTTTGCACAGTACTGTAGTAATTTTATGTATTGCACTGTACTGCTGCTGCAGAAAAAATGCATGATATATGTGAGTGATGATAAACCTGATTCTGATATGGGTCTCTATTGTGGACTGAGAGTAGGAAGGGGACAGGGAGAGGGGAATCATGTTTGTGAAAAGAGGAAGGGAGAGGGGAGGGAGCAGGAAGCACCAGAGAGATATTCTGTAATGACCAATAAGCCAGTTGTTTGGAAGCAAATGACCTTGCCTGGTGCCTCAGGACTGGGTGTGTCTGCACACCCGCCTCTGACATTTCTTCTCTGCCACCTGTCCCACACCCCTCCTGTGGCACTCCACCCTCGCCCTTCCCAACATCCTTTGCTCCCGCCAGGTTTACAAACTCACTCTCCGCTCCACAATGACAAATACAGTACTGAGCAGAAGTCTTAGGCACCCTGGTTATATATATATATATATATATATATACGCATACAGTATATGTACCTAAGACTTTTGTATAATTATAACTCCTGAATCCTTGGATTTCCTTCCAGCAAAAAGTATATTTTTGATCCATTGCAAACTCTTCCCCTAACCCCCTCCCCCACAATTCAAAGTTGTTAAGCTTTGTTTTCCTTATGTTTTCGGTCTAATTATACTAACATTTTCATATGAAGTTGGAGAACATGGGGCAGGGGAAAATTAAATCTAATATTAAGTGTTGTTAATGCTAAAAGGTTTCAAGGGAGTGACATTGTATTGGTTTACTATTGTCACATATAGCAAGATAGAATGAGAAGCTTGCTGTGAATACTGTTTAACAGATCAAATCATTACACAGTGCATTAAGCTAGATAAAACAATAACAATGCAGAATAAATTGCAAAAGCTACCAAAATGGTGTACTGCAGGTGAACAATAAAGTGTAAGATTATATTCCTCTTATTTCAAAATAATGAATCTGTCTTCTGGCAGTTCAGGGCTTTGTATACTGGCCCTTCAACTCTGGTGTCAGTATTTAAATGCAACACAGACTAATAGGAAGAGGGATTTCCTCTTTCCTTTGATTGTTGACATTCTGCATGAAATAAGCGCAGGCAGTCTAAGTCCAGCTTCTGGTGGTCACGGGTCATCTTTTGACAATCAGTGAGCAACTGTTTCCAGCGGCAGAAGAGTCATATTAAAGGCATTGCCAAAATAACCAGAGATCTCATAATAATGCATGTTTGGAATTTTGATCTGGAAAGATTTAATTAAACTCGTGTTACAGGGAGCACATTTCAATGACTTCGGCTATTAATACCTATTGATAGTAACTAAACTCTGAAGGAATGAGGGAATGCACTTTTAAAAGTTATTTTCAATGTCGAAGCGATTGTTTAATTGAAACTTATGCCACTGAAATCAAGCTAATGGACATGAAAAGAGACATAAAAATCAACTGCACTGTACTCAATCTTTTGCCAAGTTCCAAAAAGGGTAAGAGTGTAAGAATCTCTCCTCAAAGGACATTGAAATAAATGGATTTTCATAACAGTAATGTGGTTTTGTGATCACTAATAGTGAAAATTTCTTCCAGCTTTATTTAATTACCACATTCAAATACATAATCTGTATTCTAACTGCAATATATAATTGCATTAACTTTACCATTTCCGTGAAGACCTACTAAGATAATGCAACTGCCAGAAGGCCAGAGCATTTCTAACGGCAAATTTCTGAATTCCACATTTACTAAGCAATGCTCAGTTTGAGTTTTGTCAAGCCCACACATCTCCAGACCTTGTCACAATCTTCTTCTGAGCATTGGCCAGTGCTGAATACTAAGTTAAGGTGAGAGTGTCGACCCTTAACCTCAAGACAGTGAACGGTATCAAGACACGTAGTTGAAAGCGAGCTTCAAAGGGAAACCTCTCTCCTAAAGGGAAGTGGTTGTGGTTGCCAGAGGTCAGTCATCCCAGCTCCAGGGCATTGTGGTAGGAATTCCTCCGACTAGTGTCCTGGGCCCAGCCATCGTCAGCTGCTTCATCAATAACCTTCTTTCCGTCAGCAAAGTCTGAAATGGGAAGGCTTGTTGTTAATTGCAAGTGCAGCAAGACATAAATAACAGTCAGGCATGATTTGATAAGTGGAAAATTAACAATTCTGCTATAAATGTGTCAAGCGGTGAATATTAATTACGCATGATATTCAATGGTATTACCATCACCAAGGCTATCTCTATCAATAATTAACAATGGTAGGAAGTTCACCTGGGCTAATCACATAAATAACCTTAATCACAAGGTCAGGGCAGATATCAGGTATCATGTGCTGGGTGATTCATTTCCCTAAACTCCAAAATCTTTTCACTAACAAAGTCAGAGGTTTGATGGAAAAGTTTCCATTTGCCTGTATGGCTACAACACCATTGACTTTCAGAGCTTGAACAACTTGGGAGGCACAAGTGTGCAATATGTTGATCTGGTGCTTTTTAGTTACAGCTACCCAGGATCAATCCTGATTTACGGGCTTCCAGAGTAAGATTTGCACTCTGTCATTGCTTTACTTTGTACTGCCTCAGGGAACTGTTGTAATGAATTGACCTGTATGGACAATATGCAAGGCAGGTCTTTCACCATACCTCACCCAAGGTGAAAATAAACCCATTTACCAGTTTTTCCTGGGTGAGTTTTCTCTGGGTGCTGCAGTTGATCTGCCTCACTTCTGTATGCCTTCTCGTCACCATCTGAAACTCTGCCAACAATAGTTGTGTCATTGGCAAATTTACAGTTGACAATTGAGCTGTGCCTACCAACGCAGTAACGGGTGTAGAGAGATTAGAGCAGTGGGCTAAGCACACATCCTTGAGGTGCACCAGTGTTGATTGTCAACAAGGAGGAGATGTTAATTCCGACCCACACTGACTGTGGTCTTCCGAGGAGGAAGTCAAAGATCCAGTTGCAGAGACCCAGGTTTTGGATCTTGTTGATTAGGACTGAAGGTATGATTGTGTTAAACTTTGAGCTGTAATCAATAAACAGCAGCCTATCGTCTAGGTGATCAAAGGCTGAGTGGAGAGCCAGTGAGATCACATCTAATATGGACCTATTATGGCGATAGGCAAATTGAAGTGGGTCCAAGTCCTAGTCCTTGCTGAGGCAGGAGTTTATTCTAGCTATGACCAGCCCCTCAGAGCACTTCATCACAGTAGATGTGAATGCCACTGGGTAATAGTTGTTGAGGCAGCTCACCCTGCTTTGTGCAGTAGTATGACTGCCGCACTTTTGGAGCAGGTGGAAACCTCTGACTGCAGCAGTGAGAGATTGAAGACGTCCTTGAACGCACCCACCAGTTGGTTGGCACAGGCTTTCAGAGCCGCACCAGGTACACCGTCAAGGTCTGACGCCTTGTAAGGGTTCACCCTCTTGAAAGATATGTTGGCGTGGGCCTCTGAGACAGAGGTCACAAGGTCACCAGATGCCGCAGGGATTCGCATACCCGGATGTAGTTTTATTCTCCCTTTCAAAGTGAGCATAAAAGGTGCTGATCTCATCAGGGAGTGAGACATCACTGCTATTCATGATGTTAAGTTTCACCTTGCAGGAAGTCATGGACTACAAACACTGCTAAAGTTGATGTGCATCTGATTTCACCTCTAACCTCAAATGGAATTGTTTTTTCACTCTTAAGATATCCTTCCATAGGTCGTACCTGGACTTCTTGTGTATTTCTGGATCAACGGTCTTGAATTCCATACATCCAGCCCACAGCAGACTATGAATCTCCTGGTTCATCCATGGCGTTTGATTTCAGTATGTCCGGTTTGCTCTTGAAAGCACAAACTCACCCACACAGGTTTTGATGAAGTTGGTGATAACCGCGGCGAATTCATTCAGGATCAAAGATGAATCCCTGAATATTGTCCAGACCACTCACTCAAAGCAGTCCAGTAAGCATTTGTCTGCCTCCCTTGATCATACTTACATGCTCCTCCCCACTGGTGCTGCGGTCTTTAGTCTCTACCTATATGCTGGGAGTAGAAGTACAGCCAGATGATTGGACTTTCTGAAGTGTGGCTGTGGGATGGCACGGTAAGCGATCTTGATGGTGGTATAACAGTGGTTAAGTGTGTTGGCTTTTCTGTTTCCACAGGTGATATGTTGGTGGTAGTCGTTCAGAGACTTCTTCAAGCTGGCCTGGTTGAAATCTCCCACAATGATAGTGAAGACACCAAGTTCATGCCTGCTGATTATGGAGCTTAGCTCCTTCAGAGCCTGTCTGACATTGGCCTGAGGAGGAATGTGCACTGCTGACAGCATGATGAAGGAAAATTCCCTTGGCAGATAAAAAGAATGACATTTGACCACTAGATGATCCAGGCCAGGTGAGCAGAAATAAGACAGAACCTGCATGTTTGTGCAACACGATGAGTTAATCATGAAGCATACTCTTCAACCCCACCCTTAAAAGAGTGAGTTGTTTTTTCTTCACAGTGAATGGGGAAGCCGTCTAGCTGCAGCGCTGCATGTGAAATGGTGGGAAATAGCCATGTTTCCATGAAGCAAAGTACACAGCAGCCCCTGATGTCCCTTCGCTACTGCAATCTTGTTCTGAGGTCTACGATTTTGTTATCCAGAGACTATACATTTCCCTGCAAGATAGATGGGAGCGGGGGTCTAAAGGTTATATGTTTCAATCTTACTTACAGCCCAGCATGCTTTCATAAGACCATATGATATAGGAGCAGAATTAGGCCACATGGCCCATTGAGTCCACCATTTCATAATTGCTGATCCAAATTTCCTCTCAGACCCAATCTCCTTCCCATCTCCCTTCACTGATTAATCAAGAATCTATCAACTTCTGTCTTAAATATACATAAAGACTTGGCCTCCACAGCTGCCCGCGACACAAAATTCCACAGATTCTTCTCTCTCTGGCTAAAGAAATTCCTACTCATCTCCATTCTAAAAGGAGGCCCCTCTATTCTGTGGTTGTGTCATCTGGTCTTAGACTCTCCCACCATGGGAAACATCTACTCCACATCCACTCTATCAAGGCCTTTCACCATTTGATAGATTTCAATGAGGTTACTCCTCATTCTTCTGAATTCCAGTGAATATGGACCCAGTGTCATCAAATGGTCTTCACATGACAAGCCATTAAATCCTGGAACAAGAGGAATTCTGCTGATGCTGGAAATTCAAGCAACACACATCAAAGTTGCTGGTGAACGCAGCAGGCCAGGCAGCATCTCTAGGAAGAGGTACAGTCGACGTTTCAGGCCGAGACCCTCTGTCAGGACTAACTGAAGGAAGAGCCAGTAAGAGATTTGAAAGTGGGAGGCGGAGGGGGAGATCCAAAATGATAGGAGAAGACAGGAGGGGGAGGGATGGAGCCAACAGCTGGACAGGTGATTGGCAAAGGGGATATGAGAGGATCATGGGACAGGAGGTCCGGGGAGAAAGACAAGGGGGGGGACCCAGAGGATGGGCAAGGGGTATAGTCAGAGGGACAGAGGGAGAAAAAAGAAAGTGAGAAAAAGAATATGTGTATAAAAATAAATAACGGATGGGGTACGAGGGGAGGTGGGGCATTAGCGGAAGTTAGAGAAGTCAATGTTCATGCCATCAGGTTGGAGGCTACCGAGACTGAATATAAGATGTTGTTCCTCCAACCTGAGTGTGGCTTCATCTTTACAGTAGAGGAGGCCGTGGATAGACATGTCAGAATGGGAATGGGATGTGGAATTAAAATGTGTGGCCACTGGGAGATCCTGCTTTCTCTGGCGGACAGAGTGTAGGTGTTCAGCAAAACAGTCTCCCAGTCTGCGTCGGGCCTTGCCAATATATAGAAGGCCACATCGGGAGCACCGGACACAGTATATCACCCCAGTCGACTCACAGGTAAAGTGTCGCCTCACCTGGAAGGACTGTCTGGGGCCCTGAATGGTGGTAAGGGAGGAAGTGTAAGGGCATGTGTAGCACTTGTTCCACTTACAAGGATAAGTGCCAGGAGGGAGATCAGTGGGGAGGGATGGAGGGAACGAATGGACAAGGGAGTCGCGTATGGAGTGATCCCTGCAGAAAGTGGGGGGGGGGGGGGAAAGATGTGCTTAGTGGTGGGATCCTGTTGGAGGTGGCAGAAGTTACGGAGAATAATATGTTGGACCCGGAGGCTGATGGGGTGGTAGGTGAGGACCAGGGGAACCCTATTCCTAGTGGGGTGGCGGGAGGATGGAGTGAGAGCAGATGTGCGTGAAATGGGGGAGATGCGTTTGAGAGCAGAGTTGATGGTGGAGGAAGGGAAGCCCTTTTCTTTAAAAAAGGAGGACATCTCCCTCGTCCTGGAATGAAAAGCCTCATCCATTAAATCCTGGAATCATTTTTGTGAAGCTCCTTTGAACCGTCTCCAGTTTCAGCACATCCTTTCTAAGATAAGGGGCCAAAACTGCTCACAATACTTCAAGTGAGGCCCCACCAATGCTTTATAAAGTTTCAACATTACATCGTTGCTTTTTTATTCTAGTGCTCTTGAAACTAATGCTAACATTGCATTTGCCTTCCTCACCACAGGCTCAAATTGCAAATTAACCTTTAGGGAATTCTACACAGGAACTCCCAAAGTCCCTTTGTGCCTCCTTTTTTTGATTTTTCTCTTCGTTTAGAAAATAGTCAACCCTTTAATTGCTTCTACCAAAGTGCATGACCATACACTTCCTGACAGTGTATTCCATCTGCCACTCCTTTGCCCATTCTCCTAATCTGCCTAAGCCCTTCTGTACTTCTCTACTTCCTCAAAACTAACTGCCCGTCCACCTATCTTCATATCGTCTGCAAGCTTTGCAAGTAAGCCATTAATTCCATCATCTAAATCATTGAAATATAACACAAAAAGAATCGGTCCCAATATAGACCCCTGTGGAACACCACTAATCGCTAGCAGCCAACCAGGAAAGGCACCCTTTATTCACTCACTTTGCCTCCTGCCAATCAGTCACTGCTTTAACCTGCTAGAATCTTTCCTGTAATACCATGGGCTTGTAGTTTGTTAAGCAGCCTCATGTGTGGCACCTTGTCAAGGGCCTTCTGAAAATCCAAGCACACAACATCAACCAATTCTCCTTTGTCTATCCTGTTTGTTATTTCTTCAAAGAATTCCAACAGATTTGTCAGACAAGATTTTCTCTTGAGGAAACCATGCTGACCATGGCCTATTTTATTATGTGCCTCCAAGTACCCTGAGACCTCATCCTGAGAAATCCGCCTCATACTCTTCATGACAGGCAGGGCGAAGTTAAGATGGTGCAATACTGCGACTCCTTTGCTTACATCTCTGGAAACAGCTTTAGTTCTGTCTTTGATAGCTGGTTTTTTCTTCCTTTTCAGGGTGTGGGTTATTCTCTTGAAGACCCTGACCTGGTGTTGCACTCTGTCTTCGATGCTTTGCGGGAATGGGACCCCCTCCCCCCCGCCGCTCTCAGGGCTTCATGAATGGCCGCTTTTTGATATCTCAAGGACGCGGCCTGGAAGACGAGCGCACCTTTAGGTTTCCAGGATTTTGTGGCTCTGGGGATGTGTTGATTCTAGGCTGGTGACCCTGACTGAAGTATCACGGGAGAACATGGAACGTCGGGAGCAGCAGGTTAGCTTCCGGGGACTGCGTGCCCGGACAGCCACGCCTTTTTAGTGCCGACTCTCCAGGTGCGGGGCTTGGAAAAAGTGATGCAACAGACTTTTAACATCGTGAAACAGTGAGTTGTTTGTTATGTCTCCCCTCTCGTTGTGAAATGGGGACACCTCTTTTTCCCATATTAGGGAGCGAGAGAGAGCCTGTGGTATGTTGAATTATTGGGTGAATGAGTAGTTTTTGGAGTACAGCAAGTCTATGTCTTGAGTGCTTGGTGGAGGGTGCTGATGCTTTCTTGCTGGTGGGTGTGGGGGGATCATTACATTGCTGCTGCTTGTGCATGGAAGGGGAAGTTGGGGGGGAGCTTTGGAGTTCTAACGTTTTAACTGTCATTCATTCTTTGGGAATCTCCTCTGTCTTCGTGGATGTCTGCGAAGAAAAAGAATTTCAGGATGTATACTGTATACATTTCTCTGACATTAAATGTACCTATTGAAATCCCTTATACCCGGAACTTCCATCATACTGTTACTGTCTTCCACAGTGAAGACTGATGCAAAATACTTATTCAGTTCACCTGCCAATTCACTGTCACCCATTACTATCTCTCCAGCAGTCTGATATCCACTCTCAACTCTCTTTACACTTTATGTATCTGAAGAAACTTTTGGTATCCTCTTTAGTATTATTGGCTAGCTTCCTTTCGTATTCCATCTTTACCTTCTTAATGACTTTTTTAGTTGCTTTCTGTTGGTTGTTAAAAGCTTCTCAATCCTCTAACTTCCTTCTTATTTTGCTCTATTACATGCTCTCTCTTTGGCTTTTATGTTGGGTTTGACTTCTCTTGTCATTCTTATTTCATTTTTCTTAAAGGGAAACTGCAATCTTGATTTGCGTCTGCAGCCTAGGATCTGTCAATATTGAGTACTGATAGATTCTTAAAATTATGTTGCTTACTCAGGCACTCATGTCTGTGACTGTGAACTTTGGCTGTGGTAGTCTTGAACGGGAATAGTTGATAATTCCCATTGGAGTTGCATGTAATGAGTCACCTCTTGTCGGCGGCATCTTTTGTATTCCTTAGATATGTGACATCTGACATTTGGCACTGGAAACCCAGAGCAACACACACAAGATGCTGGATGAACTCAGCAAGTCAGGCAGCATCTATAGAGGGGAATAAAGAGTTAAAGTTTTGGGCCGAGACACTTCATCAGAACATTAAATAGGATTAACCTAGGACAGGTATGAATGGGTGCATGATAGAAACTGTAGAAACCATAGAAAAACTACAGCACAGAAACAGGCCTTTTGGCCCTTCTTGGCTGTGCCGAACCATTTTCTGCCTAGTCCCACTGACCTGAACACGGACCACATCCCTCCATACACCTCCCATCCATGTATCTGTCCAATTTATTCTTAAATGTTAAAAAAGAACCTGCATTTACCACCCCATCTGGCAGCTCATTCCATACTCTCACCACTCTCTGTGTGAAGAAGCCCCCCCTAATGTTCTCTTTAAACTTTTCCACCCTCATCCTTAACCCATGTCCTCTGGTTTTTTTTCTCCCCTTGCCTCAGTGGAAAAAGCCTGCTTGCATTCACTCTATCTATACCCATCATAATTTTATATACCTCTATCAAATCTCCCCTCATTCTTCTACGCTCCAGGGAATAAAGTCCTAACCTATTCAACCTTTTTCTGTAACTGAGTTTCTCAAGTCCCAGCAACATCCTTGTAAACCTTCTCTGCACTCTTTCAACCTTATTAATATCCTTCCTGTAATTTGGTGACCAAAATTGAACACAATACTCCAGATTCGGCCTCACCAATGCCTTATACAACCTCATCACAACATTCCAGCTCTTATACTCAATACTTTGACTAATAAAGCCCAATGTACCAAAAGCTCTCTTTACGACCCTATCTACCTGTGATGCCACTTTTAGGGAATTTTGTATCTGTATTCCCAGATCCCTCTGTTCCACTGCACTCCTCAGTGCCTTACCATTAACCCTGTATGTTCTACCTTGGTTTGTCCTTCCAACGTGCAATACCTCACACTTGTTTGTATTAAACTCCATCTGCCATTTTTCAGCCCATTTTTCCAGCTGGTCCAAGTCCCTCTGCAGGCTCTGAAAACCTTCCTCACTGTCTACTACACCTCCAATCTTTGTATCATCAGCAAATTTGCTGATCCAATTTACCACATTATCATCCAGATCATTGATATAGATGACAAATAACAATGGACCCAGCACTGAACTCTATGGCACACCACTAGTCACAGGCCTCCACTCGGAGAAGCAATTCTCTACTACCACTCTTTGGCTTCTTCCATTGAGCCAATGTCTAATCCAATTTACCACCTCTCCATGTATACCTCGCGACTGAATTTTCCTAACTAACCTTCCATGCGGGACCTTGTGAAAGGCCTTACTGAAGTCCATGTAGACAATATCCACTGCCTTCCCTTCATCCACTTTCCTGGTAACCTTCTCGAAAAACTCCAATAGATTGGTCAAACATGACTTACCACGCACAAAGCCATATTGACTCTCCCTAATAAGTCCCTGTCTATCCAAATGCTTGTAGATTCTGTCTCTTAGTACTCCCTCCAATAACTTACCTACTACCGACGTTAAACTTTCTGGCCTATAATTTCCTGGATTACTTTTCAATCCTTTTTTAAACAACGGAACAACATGAGCCACTCTCAATCCTCCGGCACCTCACCTGTAGACAGCGACATTTTAAATATTTCTGCCAGGGCCCCTGCAATTTCAACACTAGTCTCCTTCAAGGTCCGAGGAAACACCCTGTCAGGTCCCGGGGATTTATCCACTTTAATTTTCCTCAAGACAGCAAGCACCTCCTCCTTATCAATCTGTACAGTTTCCCTTAATTCCATAGACTTCATGCCAATTTCCTTAGTAAATACAGATGAAAAAAACCTATTTAAGATCTCCCCCATTTCCTTTGGTTCCACACATAGCCGACCACTCTGATCTTCAAGAGGACCAATTTTATCCCTTACAATCCTTTTGCTCTTAATATACCTGTAAAAGCTCTTTGGATTATCCTTCACTTTGACTGCCAAGGCAACCTCATGTCTTCTTTTAGCCCTCCTGATTTCTTTCTTAAGTATTTTCTTGCACTTCTTATACTCCACAAGCACTTTATTTACTCTTGTTTCCTATACATGTCATACAACTCCCTCTTCTTCTTTATCAGGGTTGCAATATCCCTTGAGAACCAAGGCTCTTTATTCCTATTCACTTTGCCTTTAATCCTGACAGGAACATACAAACTCTGCACTCTCAAAATTTCTCCTTGGAAGGCTTCCCACCTACCGATCACATCTTTGCCAGAGAACAACCTGTCCCAATCCACGCTTTTTAGATCCTTTCTCATTTCTTCAACTTTGGCCTTCTTCCAGTTCAGAACCTCAACCCTAGGACCAGATCTATCCTTGTCCACGATCAATTTGAAACTAATGGTGTTATGATCACTGGAACCAAAGTGCTCCCCTACACAGAATTCCGTCACTTGTTCTAACTTGTTTCCTAACAGGAGATCCAATATTGCATCCCCTCTAGTTGGTCCCTCTATATATTGATTTAGAAAACTTCCCTGAACACATCTTACAAACTCTAAACCATCTAGACCCCCAACAGTATGGGAGTCCCAATCAATATATGGAAAATTAAAATCCCCTACCACCACAACTTTACTTTTCCTGCAGTTGCCTGCTATCTCTCTGCAGATTTGCTCTTCCAATTCTCATTGACTATTGGGTGGTCTGTAATACAATCCCACTAATGTGGCCATATCTTTCCTGTTTCTCAGCTCCACCCATAAGGACTCAGTAGACAAGCCCTCTAATCTGTCCTGCCTGAGCACTGCTGTAACATTTTCCCTGACAAGCAATGCTACTCCCCCACCTTTCATTCCTCTGCCTCGATCACATCTGAAACATCGGAACCCTGGAATATTAAGCTGCCAGTCCTGCCCCTCCTGTAGCCAAGTTTCACTAATTGCTATAATGTCATAATTCCACGTGTCAATCCACGTCCTCAACTCATCCGCCTTCCCTGCAATACTCCTAGCATTGAAATATATACACCTCAGAAGATTTTTACCACCACTCACAACCTTTCTATTAGCGGATTTGCTTGAACTTTTAACATTATTTATTTTCACCCCAGCCACACTGTCAGCTCTGGCACTCTGGTTCCCATCCCCCTGCAAATCTAGTTTAAAGCCTCCCCAATAGCACTAACAAACCTCCCTGAAAGAATATTGGTCCCCCTGTAGTTCAAGTGTAACCCGTCTCTCTTGTACAGGTCCCACCTGCCCCAGAAGAGGTCCCAATGATCCTGAAATCTGAAACCTTGCCCCCTACACCAGTTCCTCAGCCACGTGTTCATCCTCCAGAGCATCCTATTCCTACCCTCACTGGCACGTAGCACAGGTAGCAATCCTGAGATTACCACCCTTGAGGTCCTGCTTTTCAACTTCCTACCAAGCTCTCTATACTCACTCTCCAGGA
The DNA here is from genome assembly GCF_030028105.1 of Mobula birostris. Taxonomy (NCBI): domain Eukaryota; kingdom Metazoa; phylum Chordata; class Chondrichthyes; order Myliobatiformes; family Myliobatidae; genus Mobula; species Mobula birostris. The sequence continues at coordinate 30,047,375 of NC_092373.1, forward strand.
CCTCCTCACTCTTCCTTGCTATGTCATTGGTACCAATGTGCACCATGACATCTGGCTGATCATCCTCCCACTTCAGAATGTCATGCAAGCGATCAGAGACATCCTTGACCCCGGCACCCGGGGTGATACTTGGCGTGGACCAGTCGGCTGAAAGGCCTGTTTGCATGCTGTATGACTTTATGATCATACAGGACTTAGTTAGTAGCCCGTTATTATTCATTCCATCTGCCACCACATACAATGGGTACAAATACACTGCACCTCCTAAAGCCACAATGGCTCCCACCAAGAACAGCTAGAGCAGCTGGTGAATGGCAAAGTCAAAGCCTATAGGTTGTCCACCATGTCAACATACAATTCTGACCTGGATGTAAGTTACTAGCTCTTCATCGCCATTGGGTGTAAACACTGCTGCTCTCTTCCCTGCAGTACTGTGGGAGTACCTGCTCAAGAAGACTGAGGCAGTTTACCATTTACCATTAACTTCTCAAAGGTAATTAGAGAAAGGCATTAAATTCTGTCCTCCTAATAGACTTTTGCTTTAAAAACAGTGAATTCTTGAAGGTCCACTATAATATGGTTTATTACCGCTGACATAGAAATTTGTTTTGTGGCTGTGGTACATAAAAATGACTATAAATTATGATAAGAATATGTACATTGGATTCTGGTTAACTGGACCATTGGTTAATTGGGGCAGCCTCTTATTTGGGACAGATGTGTCGGTTTTCTCGGGGTCTTCTGGTTTTCTCCCACAGTCCAAAGATGTACCAGTTACTAAGTTAATTAGTCATTATAAATTGCCCTATGATTAGGAGGGTTGTGCAAGGGCCGGAAGGGTCTATTCCACACTATATCTCTAAATGCAATATAAAATAAGTAAGTTTTAATGACGAAAATCTAATCGAAAAAATAGCCAGAATTCCCTTGGTTTATTTTGAACACTATGATGCTTAATTGGGACAGGATACTGTGGATGAGCATTTTCTAATTAGGGTCAGTCACGTGAGTTTTGTGACCATCAGACGCTACACATGCTTAGAACAATCTGTTTTTTAAATAGCAACAGTTGCATGTGTTTGTGTTCAAAAAGTAGTGATTTTTGTCACTGATAGTTACTGCAAGAAATAAGCAGTAAGGCAATTCAGAACTGTTTTGCTTACTGCAGTTTAATGCACTCAGGTTTGGAGATGCCAGAAATAGCCAAGAATGAAAACGAAACAGTTTTACTGCTTCATCAGGTTAGGAACTATGAGTAATTTGAAGGTAGCGAAAATCATGTTGAATGAAAATGAAGATTTGGATGATGCAAAGGTAGAACTCATTGTATGAAGGCAGCCTATCTTTTGCAGAAATTGCGCTGATTTTGCTCATTTACAGCCAATCAAAAGAACACAACACCATTCTGTCACGAGCCCTATGGGCCTCTGTGGCTTGCCGTAGAATGTTGATCTTCTGGGTTTCTTGAGCGCCTGTATTTGCTAATTGTTATCTTAACTAGAGCTGTTAAGCCCTTGGGCTTTCAGTTTAATCGTGTCAAGTTAATTACGTCTGGCACGGGGTTCCCGCATTCTATGATTATTTAAAGAGGACGCTTATTTAATGCCTTAGCGGAATCATTGTGTTGGAGAGAATGATTTGTATCACGGTGTCACAGAGGTGCAACTACCTCCCTGGCTCTGTTGGTATTCCTGTGTCTAAGCTCTTGTTTCCATCTCTTCATGGGGAATCTGCTACCCTCCACCCCTGGGGGTTGAGTTGTTGACAGTGCTTCCGGTGACCGAGGCTGCCTTCCGTTGCACCTGGTTTGAGTCGATGCCAGCAACTGCTGTGACAGAGAGAACCTGCTGTTCCTCGGCACTTGGGTCTGGTCCTGTGAACACACACCGTGACACATACACTGGATTAATTCCTCTGCCGATAAATATTAGGAACTAATACACAGTTTTGAAGTACAGTGGTAATATTAGTTGTGTTCTAATTTGTTCTGTTTTTCATTTAAATACATCATTTGTTACTCAGTTAAACTTTATACCTTTTTAAAAAAATATCTTTTTAACTATTTCCATGAAACCTAGGCCAATTGGGGCAACAGCTTAATTGGACCATAATGTACTGGTCCCAACGTGTCCCTATTACCTGGAATCCACATTTTAAAAGAATGCAAAAAGAGAGTAAAATAAGAGAGGTAGTGTTCATGAGTTTATGAACTATTCAGAAATCTGCTGGTGCCCATGATGAAGCTGGCTGAGTTTACAAACCTCGGCAACTTTTGCCTCTCCTGTGCATTCAGCCCCACTGCACTAGATAGTGAAGCAACCAGTCAGAACGGTCTCCCTGCTACATCTGTAGAAATTTGCTCGAGTCTTTGGTGACATACTAAATCACCTGAGGTCCTAGTATAGCTAGTGGTATGCCTTCTTTATAATTGTGTGACTATATTGGGACTGGAATAGATATTCAGAGGTATTGGCAACCAGGAACCTGAAGCTGCTCACCTTTTCCACTGAAGACCCGCTAATTCTATCAGAAGCCTGTAATTCAGAGTGCCGCTGGAGCTTCCTGATGGGGAGAATCATTCTACAGGAGTTACAGTATCTTTTTCAGAAATTGCAGCTGCATCTCAATTTTACTGCAAGGTTGAAGGTTTTTAATGCTAAACCTATGTCTCGCAGAGTTCAACATTAACAGCGAGGGCTTAATGCTCAAAACAAAAACAAGTATGTTTAAAGTATTTGAAGTACATTAGCAGCATTAGTGGAGATTTATATGTATATTAGCACCTTTCGTAATCACAGGACTATGCAAAGTACTTACAGCCAGTGAAATTCTTTGGCGTATTATAGGAAATGCTTAACTGAGGCCCATTTGTGTAATGCACTATAATTATAAGAGGGATATTAGAAAATGCAATATTAAATATCTAGATAATTTTCTCCTGACTGTTATTAAATCAGTCTGAAAGGATAAAGTATTTGAAATATTTGTTATTAGTTTGGGCTGAATTAATATTATTTTTGGCCAGACTGGTGGTTGGATTTTTTCCAAAATGAAAAGAAAATATAATGAGGTAAACCAGAAATTCAAAAAAAAACAATCTTTTCCCATAAACAGAAGAAGATATCTCTGGGTTTTACCATGTCTACCATTTCAGTCCTGTTGAAAGAGCATTGCACCAAGTCTTTCAAATATTTCTTTCCAAAAACATCCTTCAGCATGAAAGAAACATATATGCACTGCAGGCATCCTTTGCTTTTGGGCGTGAAATTGGGCATCGGTCACTTAGGGCTGGGCATGGCTTTCACACAAATTAACACAAGAAAGGAAAAGTATTGTGTTTAAAAGAAGGAATTTCTTTTATGAATTCTCCATCAATATATCACACAGAATCCGAATTAGGCTTACAATCACTGACATACGTCGGGAAATTTGTTGCTTTGTAGCGGCAGTACAGTGTAATACATAAAATATATCTTAAATTCTAATAAGAAATCTATTTTTAAAAGTTCAGAAGAACTTCAAGGCAGAGCAAGCATTTCTCTATGCATGAAAAGCCTGACCAAAATTAAATTTATCCATATGTAATCACATCTCCATCATTAAAGTAAGCACTTTAAAGACATTTGTTGTGTTAGACCCAGAAACTACTTTTTTCTGGATAAACTAATTTAACTAACAGACCATGGAGAAGAATTTATTATTTAGCATAGAGGTTGCAGTTTTCTCGCTTAGTTTTTGAACTGCAGTGGGTTTTTGGTAATTCGCAGGAAAAGGCTTCGCTTTGCAATCGAGTTCCACAACGATTCTGTTGGTAGTAGAGATACTGGACTGGTAAAAGCAGCTAAGTTTAGTCGGTGCTTTGTGTTACATTTGGCCGTTGATAATTTTGTCACCATAACAAGTCTTCACGGTCAGCGAGTCACATCTGCTGATGAATGGTGAGACTAGCTTTAAAGATAAAAAAAAGCTTTACTTGTCACAAGTGGAGACAGACGTGAGAAGCACAGAGGAACATCTGGAGAAACTTCTGAAATGCCCGCTTCGCTGCGGCTGCTACTGTGCGATCGAGAATCTCCGGAGGGGAAGGCCCCAAATCCTCGGCTTTGCCTATTGCCTGTTGCCGGGGTTGAAGCGCTTGGCAGAGATGGTGCTCGGTGCTCGATGTCGGAGGGCTGGTCGGAGGCTTGAAGTTTTCAGACGGACTCAAGAGTCGGCTGTGGTCAGGTGCTTTCAGGGTGCTGCATCGGCAAGTTTGCGGCGCTGGAAGCTCATGGCAGGGAGAGTTTTTCTTCCTTCTACCATCTGTGTGAGATGATGGGACTTTCCAGAGACTTTGAGACTTTTTTTTACCGTGCCCATGGTCTGTTCTTTATCAAATTACGGTATTGCTTTGCACTGTTTGTAACTATATGTTATGTGGTTTTTGTCAGTTTTTCAGTCTTGGTTTGTCTTATGTTTCTGTGATATCATTCTGGAGGAACATTGTATCATTTCTTAATGCATACATTACTAAATGACAGTAAAAGAGGACTGCGTGTCCTCATAATCTGAAAAAAAAGTACATCAAAACATAGAGTGAAATGCATTGTTTTGTGTCAACAGCCAACGCAGTTTGAGGATTGTGCTGGGGCAGCCCTCAAGTATCACTTTGTTTTCGGCGCCAACATAGCAAGCCCACAAGTTAGTAACCCTTTGGAATGTCTTTGTGAGTAAGTCTTTGGAATGAGAGAGGAAACTGGAGCAGCCAGAGGAAATGGGAGGATGCACAACTCCTTACGGACAGCGGCATCGGAAATCGCTGGTGTGCTAAAGCAATTGCGCTAACAGCTACGCTACCATGCTACCACTTTGTGCAAGACACAGTCAAGTCTGCAAATCCTGGAAATTTATCCTTGGCGGATCGATAGGGGCTGCATGATTATGGCAACAACTGCGAAAGAGGGAGGTAATTTTGGTGAAAGGATCAAAGCCGTGCTAATATGACAAGTTTGTCAGGATCACCAAGTTCAGTGCACTGTTTTGGCCTTTGTTGCTGATTACCATAATTCACAATTGCTTGGAAATGCTTAACAAACCCCCATAGATTTAGCATGTGCTCTGACTCGCTCATATATACATCAGAAGGATGTTATTTGAAAATCATTATCCTCGCTATTAACAGACCTATCATTTTCAAGGGTACTTTTCAATCCAGGGTCAGCTTCAGCTATTTCTTTGTATCCTTGAATTCCCACAAGGCATCTCTGCAGAATTAGAATCTGTTTTCTTGTGGATTCCTTTAACTTGTATGTTGCCCGTGGACAGAAAATATTAACGGTATTTTGTTCAGAATGACTTAGGGGTTAAGGAAGATGGCATATTGTCAAGGTCTTGTCAGTGAAGCGATGTTTTCTAGCCCGTGATAGGAAAGAGTCTATGCATCTTTCTACAGCAGCTGGACATGCTATGCCTGGCTTCATATCTTCCTCCTAATCCTCTTTGATACCAAAAGGGCCAGTGACCAATTCTTCCTTTTTTGCTGATGAATCCCCTAATGTTGAATACTGCAGCACTCTAATTTCAGGTGGAGTTCTCGGAAATAAATGCTTCCCATTATATCCAATAAACCCTCCAATATTATATCCAATAAACTCTCCAATATTATATCCAATAAACCCTCCAATATTATATCCAATAAACCCTCTGATATTATATCCAATAAACCCTCCAAATGTGTTTCAAAAGCTTTCTTTCCCTCGACAGATGCAAGTAAACAGTAAAAGATAATATTCCTTTAAATGCTGTTCAGAATCTCAGCAATGATTTCCTTACGTCCAACCACCTGTCTTCAATTAGAGTGTCACCAATAGGGCAATGCCACCAAGGTACTGGGAACTCTCCTTAAAAAGCAGTAGCAGGCAAGTTAACTGTCAATCAATTCCCTCATATCCCTTCCTCCACATGTCTATTCCTACCAACTGAGTTACAAAAATGTCATGTTGTGAAAATGCAAGCTTACCCAGTACTACCAGTGTCTAAGAAGAACATGGTAACCTGCCTCAATGACTATCATCCAGTAGTACTTACATCCACTGTGATGAAGTGTTTTGAGAGGTGGTGATGAACTCCATTAACTCCTGCCTGAGAAGCGATTTGTATTCGCTACAATTTGCCTACCGGCACAACAGGTCCATGGCAGATGTCATTTCATTGGCTCTTCACTTAACCCTGGGACATCTGGATAGCAAATATGCATACGTCAGGATGTTCCTTAACAATGACAGCTCACCATTCAAAATTATCATCCCCTCAAAACTAATCAATAAGCTTCTTCACTTTCACCTCAGTTCTTCCTTCTGCAATTGGATCCTCGAATTGCCGACCCCAGTCAGTTTGGATTGGCAACAACATCTCCTCCACAATCTCCATCAGCACAGGTGCGCCACGTTGCTGTGTGCATAGCCTCCTGCCCTACTTGCTGTATGTCTATGCTCAATGCCATGTTTATGCTTGCTGACAACACCACTGTTGGCCAAATCAAAAGTGGTGACGAGTCGGCCTATAGGAGGGAGATTGAAAATGTGGTTGAGTGGAGCCACAACAACAATCTCTTACTCAATATCAGCAAGACCAAGGAGCTGAGTATTGAATTCAGGAGGAGGAACCCGGTAGTCCATGAGCCAGTCTTCATCGGAGGATGGATCAGAGATGCAGAAGTTCAGCAGCTTCAGTTTCCTCAGAGGTCCTGTCCTGGGCCTACTATGTAAGTGCAATGACAAAGAAAGCATGGTAGCACCTCTAGTTCCTTAGCAGTTTGTAATGATTCGACATAACTTGTAATACTTTGGCAAATCTCCATAGATGTGTGGTGGACAGTATATTGACCAGTTGCATCACATCCTCGTATGGAAACACCAATGCTCTTGAACAAAAAATCCTACAACATTAGTGGAAACAGCACAGTCCACCCTCTTCTCCGTTGAGCACATCTACGTGAAGCACCGTCGCAGCAAAGCAGCATCTACCATCGGGGACCCCCACCATCTATGACATGCTGTCTTCTCACTGCTGCCATTAGGAAGAAGGCAAAGGAGCCTTAGGACTCACACCACCAGGTTCGGGAATAGTTATGGCCGCTCAACTCCTGAACTAGTTGGGATAAATTTACTCAACTTAACCCAACCCATCACTGAACTGTTCCCACAACTTATGGGCTCACTTTCAAGGACTCTTCATCTCATTTTCTCAAAATTAATAAGACCATAAGACATAGGAGCAGAATTAGGCCATTTGGCCCATCGAGTCAGCTCTGTCATTCAATCATGGCTGATCCTTTTTTCCCTTCCTCAGCCCCTCTCCCCGGCCTTCTCCCTGTAACCATGTCCAATCAGGAACCTATCAAGCTCTGTCTTAAATACACCCAATGACCTGGCCTCCACAGCTGCCTGTGGTAATAAATTCCACAAATTCACCACCCTCCAGTTAAAGAAATTTCTCCATATCTTTGTTTTAAATGGATGCCCCTCTATCCTGAGGTTGTGCCCGCTTGACCTAGACTGCCCCAACATGGGAAACATGCTTACCACATCTGTTCTGTCTAGGTCTTTCAATGTTCGAAAGATCTAGATGAGATCTGCCCTTATCCTTCTGAATTCCAGCGGGTACAGACCTAGAGATTTAAAACGTTACTCGTATGATAACCCTTTCATTCCTGGAATCATCCTTGTGAACCTCCTCTGAACCCTCTCCAATACCAGCACATCTTTTCTTAGATGAGGAGCCCAAAACTATTCACAATACTCAAGGTGAGGCCTCACCAGTATCTTATAAAGCCTCAGCATCACATCCCTGCTTTTGTATGCTAGACCTTTTGAAATGAATGGTTTTGTCTCGAAACGCTGACCGTACTCTTTTCCTAGATGCTGCTTGGCGTGCTGAGTTCCTCCAGCATGTTGTGTGTGTTGCTTGAGAATATTGGTTCCCCATGGGTTCAGGTGCAACCCGTCACTCTTAAGCAGGTCATACCTCTCTGAAAAGAGATCTCAATGATCCAGGAACCTGAAGCCTTGCCCCCTGTACCAACTTCTCAGCCATGCATTAATTTGTCAAATATTCCTGTTTCTACCCTCACTGGCAGGTGGCACAGGCAGCAATCCAGAAATTACCTGGTAGGACCTGCCTCTCAGCTTTCTACCTAGCTCCCTAAATTCTCTTTTCAGGACCTCATTGCTTTTCCTTCCTATGTCATTGGTACCAATATGTCCTAAGACATCTGGCTGCTCTTGCTCCCTCTCCAAAATGTTGTGGACATGATCTGAGACGTCCCTGACCCTGGCACCTGGGAGGCAACATACCAGTCATGTGTCCCATTCACATCCACAGAATCTCCTGTCTGTTCCCCTGACTATTGAGTCCCCATCACTACCACTGCCCCCATCTCCCTCTTTCCCTTCTGCACCACGGACCCATGCTCAGTGCCAGTAACCCGGTCTCCGTGGCATTCCTTTGGGAGGTCATCCCCCACAACAGTATCCAAAACAGTATACCTATTATTAAGAGGAATGGCCACAGGGGTGCTCTGCGCTAACTGCCTATTTCACATTTCCATTTCTCCTGACAATCACCCAACTACTCACTTCCTGCAACTTCAGGGTGACTACTTCCCTGTAACTCTGATCGATTATCTCCTCACTCTCCCATACAAGCTGAAGGTCATCCAGTTGCTGCTCCAGATCCCTAACATGGTCTTCAAGGAGCTGCAGCCGGATACACTTCACGCAGATGTAGTTCCCCGGGAGACTCTGGGTCTCCCAGGACTCCAACATCTGGTATGAAGAATACACAACAGCCATTTACTACACTAGGAACAGTAAGAGAGAAAACTATTTAGTATTTTTTTCCCTTTTATATTTGCACAGTTTGTGGTCCTTTGCACATTGGTTATTTGTCTGCCCTGCTGGGAGTGATGCTTCATTGATTCTATTATGGCTCTTCGATTTACAGAGTATGCCTGCAAGAAAATGAAGCTCAGGGTTGTACATGGAGACGTATATGTACTTTGATTATAAATTTACTTTGAATTTTGCGGACGTGATCCAAGGCGTTCCTGACCCTGGCACCTGGGAGGCAACTTTTCTGAACTTTTCTGCCTGTCTCAGAGACTCTTTAATCCTGTTAAAAATTCTTCCCTGATTGCTTTATTGGCCCCGGAGCCATGAGAGGTGGAGGTGAGATGGTAGAGAGGATCAGAGTTTGCCAGGTTACCATGGTCAATGGAATACCCAAGGCCAGGCAGCAAAGATTTTCAAACTTCTGTTTAAAGTAAATAGGGCAAAGTATTGTACAGAGAGACTGCGATCAAAACGGAGCTAATCTTGTCAGTGAAAAAGGCCACAAGCGATTCCAGGGATGAAGGGAAGCTGAGATGCAGGTCACTATTTGTAAGGAGTTTGTATGTTCTCCCTATGACCGTGTGGGCTTCCTCCAGGAGCTCTGGTTTCCTCCCACAGTCCAAAGATAGATTAATTGGTTATTGTAAATTGTCCTGTGAATTGGCTAGGTTTAAATCGAGGGTTGCTGGGTACAGCTTGAAGGGCTGGATGGGCTTACCAGGCACTGCATTTCAATAAATAAATAAAAAAGAAATTCTTAAAAAATTACCGAAAGCAGGGATTTGCTAAAGAAAGGATAGATGTGAGATATTCAAGTTCATGGAGAGTATAGAGAGTAAAAACCAAGGAAGGCCAAACAAGGAGGAAGAATAGGGGCTGAGATTCCGAGTGATCAAAGCCAACTACGGCAAATGGTAAAAGCGATAAAAAGAAAATAATCAAATTGTAGCAATATGTCGTCCAATATAACTCCAGCATGTCCTGACTGGTCTTTCTAGTTTATTCATTGTCATAACGTGGGAAATGTTATAAAATGAGCTAAAGGTATTCCCTCTGTTGTGTCCAATAATTGTGCTAACACATGCACATTGAAGTCACCTCAGCTAAGTAACAGGAGGGAGCCTCAACACATTCACATTACTATGTCATCCATGCAACAGGAGATAGATTTCACTCCCATGATACGATCATCTGCGAGTGAAATTTCAAAGCCAGAATGACAATACAATCTGAGTCTGTTGCCATGCACCCCAGCACAGCGAAAGGGTGGAGGTGATAAAGGCCTCTGCAACAGTTGCCTTGTGACAGGCCCCAAAGGATTGAGGAAAACAACTCACTAAACCCAGGAATAAGTGAAATCTTAAATAAAGTCGGTTCACTGCAAGAGCTCTTCCTCTTTAACATTCTAAATACACTCCAGCCCCAGGCTCCTGGACAATGGCCAAGCGATAATATTTCCTTTGCTGCTCAGTTATAATGGCATTCAGGAAAACAATTGGCTCTAATAACTGCCTTCCTGTTCTTACACAAGTGTGAACCACCCAGTGACCACTTCAATCAGTTATGTGAGTAATCTGTGAGTATTCTTTCAATAGTAAATGTGACCTCTCTGTGGCTGCCCCAGTTATTCACACACAAAAAAACTACAACCAACCAGACTCTGTCGTCAGCTCTATCTAATCATTTTTCGAGACTCGCTTTCTATTGATTGAGCTCTAATGCCTGATCACCGGGCTGATTATGTTATTTTGGCCACCAACACTTTTGAGAAAAATCACAGAAAGCCCCAAAGATTAACAGCCTGTGCATTCCCCTGTAATATCAAACTGATTTCATGCAGTTGATTATATCCTTTATCAGATATAAGGTATGGTGCATTAAAAATAATCGACTCGGAATATGATGTTTCCATGAAGAACTCATACTTTTAGACTTAGACATAAAAGTTTCTGCAGATGCTGGAAATCCATAGTAACACACACAAATTGCTGGAGGAACTCAGCAGGTCAGGAAGCATCCATGGAGAGGAATAAGCAGTTGAAGTTTATTTATTCTCCAACCTTCTTATTCTGGCTTCTTTCCCCTTCCTTTCCAGTACTGATAAAGGTCTCAGCCTGAAATACTGACTGTTCATTCCTGTCCATGGATGCTGCCTGATCTGCTGAGGTAGTCAAGCATGTTAGTTTTAGGTTAAAGAGGAACATGGAAGAAATTGAGCTCCTTAGCATTGTATTTTTGATGCCCTGGTTGGTAAAGTGCCTTCATTGTCAATCACTTGCAATAGGCAACAGCTCGTGCAATGCACATGCATGCTGTATGTACATCAGCCACTGAGTAGGTCCTTGTGCAACAACGACCTTCCTCCAGCCCTATCAAGCTGATGTGTGCTACTCAATCTAATAGAGCTGTTCTTGCGTGACTGAAGTCACTGGAGAAAAGTACTGGTAGCTATGAAGTAGCCCCTTTATTCGACAAACAAGACACAGCTGGCGTCATACAGAGAAGCTTTCGGTAGAAAGGTCTGCCTATGTCCAGCACTACACATATTTTATGTGCTAAAGATCAAAGAAAATTCAGGACAATTCAAACAAATCCATATTTACAACCTTCCCACCATCACACCCAAAATAATTATTAATCACTGTTGCATCCATGGAATGGAATGTTGCTAGGACTCATGCATACGCAGACAATCAGCTCAGTGCCTGTTTCCTGATCTGCATGGTCTGTGAACCTATTGTTCAGAGCTACATTAAAATCAAATCCACAATCCATATTCAGATGTGAAGACTGGTCGCTGAGGTTTTCTGCTAAGTGCGCTAAACCCAAAAATCGCTTTAACAGAGTGTGTTAAGACTGTATGCGAAATCTGGTGCTCAGCACCAAGGAGGCCCCTCTCCTCCACACAGGTTACTCTTAACGGACCATCAGTTACTTGAAAGTTGTTGATGGGAGCTCTGCTGGCGGCACAGTTTTTAGCATGGCTACGCACAGAAGCAACTATCTCCCAATATTTTAGGCAGCATTTGAGCAAGATAGGTAGCTACCTTGACCTGGAGTTGATCATAGCAGAGAAAGTGAGGAGAGTGCCACCCTCAAGCGAGTGGGAAGACGAGCAGGAGTTCTCACATCTCCACCTCAGCCAAACACGTGCCTCAGGGTATCGAAGTTGAGGATAGTCAGCTCTATGATCAGGCAGCAGATCTCAATCAACAGAAAATGAGATTAGGTGATGTCAGCTGAACCCACGACCATCTGTTTGGTTGTGATTTTTCTGTGCAGAAGTAACAGCAGCTGCCTTGCAGAAGTCACATTTACAACTCACAGATTATTCACGTGACTGATTGAAGTTGTCACTGACTGTTTCACACGTGTAGGAACAGGAAGGACGTTATTAACTGAGCAAAGGAAATACTATAGGAAAGGGAAATGGTTATAGGAGTTGCATTCTGTGGAATGACTTCCAATGCCATTTATGGCCTCAGGCATCGCCCTGTTAGCAGGTTCAGGTTTGAATTCTGTTGCCATTAATTCTCTCTCATGGCTGAGTGGCTCATGAAGTTTGCAGAACTCACGCTGTTAGCCAAAGTGATATCAGTTCCAGCCGATCTCCACATCACAATAACAAACTCGGAGTTTAAGTTCCCTGTGTGATCTCCACCAACTCAAGTGGACACAGGTGCTTTCACATTACCAGCTTTAGTGCAATTGACCGGAAGAGAAGATAAGCTATTTGTGGTTGTGTTCTGAAGAACTGAGGCTGTAAACTGAAAAACCAGTGCTGTCAGGCAATTTTCCATTCATCCATGGATTAATAGCAACTAATACCTCAATCCTTGCCCACCTATCACCCAACCCTACCAGCCTGTCTTCATACATTCATACTCTATTGAAGGTGCTTCTGATCTTCACCTGAATGGGGACCTCCATGCTCTAACTTAAGAATATTCAGAGGCACAGAGGATGTTCATACACAGCATTCTCATGGGAATTACATCAGATCTACTCTACTGGGGGGTATTCTATAGGCCCCCTGGTAGCAGCAGAGATACAGAGGAGCAGACTGGGAGGCAGATTTTGGAAAGGTGCAAAAATAACAGGTTTGTTATCATTCATGACTTTAACTTCCCTAATATTGATTGGTACCTGATTAGTTCCAAGGGTTTAGATGGGGCAGAGTTTGTTAATTGTGTCCAGGATGGATTCCTGTCACAGTATGTGGACAGGCCGACTAGGGGGAATGCCATACTAGATCTAGTACTTGGTAATGAACCGGGTCAGGTCACAGATCTCTCAGTGGGTGAGCATCTGGGGGACAGTGACCACCGCTCCCTGGTCTTTAGCATTATCATGGAAAAGGATAGAATCAAAGAGGACAGGAAAATTTTTAATTGGGGAAGGGCAAATTATGAGGCTATAAGGCTAGAACTTGCGGGTGTGAACTGGGATGATGTTTTTGCAGGGAAATGTACTATGGACATGTGGTTGATGTTTAGAGATCTCTTGCGGGATGTAAGGGATAAATTTGTCCCAGTGAGGAAGATAAAGAATGGTAGGGTGAAGGAACCATGGGTAACAAGTGAGGTGGAAAATCTAGTCAGTTGGAAGAAGGCAGCATACATGAGGTTTAGGAAGCAAGGATCAGATGGGTCTATTGAGGAATATAGGGAAGCAAGAAAGGAGCTTAAGAAGGGGCTGAGAAGAGCAAGAAGGGGGCATGAGAAGGCCTTGGTGAGTAGGGTAAAGGAAAACCCCAAGGCATTCTTCAATTATGTGAAGAAAAAAAGGATGACAGGAGTGAAGGTAGGACCGATTAGAGATAAACGTGGGAAGATGTGCCTGGAGGATGTGGAAGTGAGCGAGGTCCTCAATGAATACTTCTCTTCGGTATTTACCAATGAGAGGGAACTTGATGATGGTGAGGACAATGTGAGTGAGGTTGATGTTCTGGAGCATGTTGATATTAAGGGAGAGGAGGTATTGGAGTTGTTAAAATACATTAGGACGGATAAGTCCCCGGGCCTGACGGAATACTCCCCAGGCTGCTCCACGAGGCGAGGGAAGAGATTGCTGAGCCTCTGGCTAGGATCTTTACGTCCTCGTTGTCCACGGGAATGGTACCGGAGGATTGGAGGGAGGCGAATGTTGTCCCCTTGTTCAAAAAAAGGTAGTAGGGATAGTCCAGGTAATTATAGACCAGTGAGCCTTACGTCTGTGGTGGGAAAGCTGTTGGAAAAGATTCTTAGAGATAGGATCTCTGGGCATTTAGAGAATCATGGTCTGATCAGGGACAGTCAGCATGGCTTTGTGAAGGGAAAATCATGTCTAACAAGCCTGATAGAGTTCTTTGAGGAGGTGACCAGGCATATAGATGAGGGTAGTGCAGTGGATGTGATCTATATGGATTTTAGTAAGGCATATGACAAGGTTCCACATGGTAGGCTTATTCAGAAGGTCAGAAGGCATGGGATCCAGGGACGTTTGGCCAGGTGGATTCAGAATTGGCTTGCCTGCAGAAGGCAGAGGGTGGTGGTGGAGGGAGTACATTCAGATTGGAGGATTGTGACTAGTGGTGCCCCACAAGGATCTGTTCTGGGACCTCTACTTTTCGTGATTTTTATTAACGACCTGGATGTGGCGGTAGAAGGGTTGGTTGGCAAGTTTGCAAATGACACAAAGGTTGGTGGTGTTGTAGATAGTGTAGAGGATTGTCAAAGATTGCAGAGAGACATTGATAGGATGCGGAAGTGGGCTGAGAAGTGGCAGATGGAGTTCAACCTGGAGAAGTGTGAGGTGGTACACTTTGGAAGGACAAACTCCAAGGCAGAGTACAAAGTAAATGGCAGGATACTTGGTAGTGTGGAGGAGCAGAGGGATCTGGGGGTCCATTTCCACAGATCCCTGAAAGTTGTCTCACAGGTGGATAGGGTAGTTAAGAAAGCTTATGGGGTGTTAGCTTTCATAAGTCGAGGGATAGAATTTAAGAGTCGCGATGTAATGATGCAGCTCTATAAAACTCTGGTTACGCCACACTTGGAGTACTGTATCCAGTTCTGGTCGCATCACTATTGGAAGGATGTGGAAGCATTGGAAAGGGTACTGAAGAGATTTACCAGAATGCTGCCTGGTTTAGAGAGAATGCATTATGATCAGAGATTAAGGGAGCTAGGGCTTTACTCTTTGGAGAGAAGGAGGATGAGAGGAGACATGATAGAGGTGTACAAGATAATAAGAGGAATAGATAGAGTGGATAGCCAGCACCTCTTCCCCAGGGCACCACTGCTCAATACAAGAGGACATGGCTTTAAGGTAAGGGGTGAAAAGTTAAAGGGGGATATTAGAGGAAGGTTTTTTACTCAGAGAGTGGTTGGTGCGTGGAATGCAGTGCCTGAGTCAGTGGTGGAGGCAGATACACTAGTGAAGTTTAAGAGACTACTAGACAGGTATATGGAGGAATTTAAGGTGGGGGTTAAATGAGAGGCAGGGTTTGAGGGTTGGCACAACGTTGTGGGCCGAAGGGCCTGTACTGTGCTGTACTATTCTATGTTCTATAGATCTTTGGTGAATACAAGGCCATTATTTCCATTGGAATCCTATGGAAAGCATTTTATTTGGACATTGCTATCCAGTAATATAACTAGTAACACAGAATGCTGAGTTTCTCCAGCATTGTGTGTGCTTTGCTCTGGATTTCCAACACTTGAATACAACTAGTACCCATCCTAAGGTTTGCTTCTTTACTTTAATTTTTGTGTATCCCTAGCAGCAGCTGCTGAAGCCTTCAACCCTGCCTTTGTTAACTGTGGTTTAGACTATCCTGATGTCAATCTGGCCATCTCCCCAATTTTCATCTCCAAGGACGGCATGGCAGTGTAGTGGCTAGCAAAATGCTATTACAGCACCGGCAATCCAGTTTCAATTCTGCTGCTGTCTGCAAGCAGCTTTGTACGTTCTCCCCGTGAACGCACGGATTTCCTCCGGGTGCTCTGGTTTCCTCCCACATTCCAAAGACGTACAGGTTGGTGGGTTAGTTGATCAGATAGATGTAACGAGGCTGTGCCGGCTCGATGAGTCAGCAGGACCTGTCACCATGCTGTATTTGTAAATAAATAACCCATGGTTATCCAAGACCACGTATTTAACTTGCAGCACACTCTCTTCTCGATGAATCACAATAATTCTCAGTCCAGCAGCAACAAGCTGTTAGATTTTGTTTGCTGATATCTCTCTGAAGCATCACAGGCACTATACAAATACATAACATAGTTGTTGAACACAGACCTTTCACAGAACTAGATTACCTACCAAGTAATCTAAAACAAATTACTAATTTGGGATCAACATCCAAGTTTAGTTTATTGTCATATATACAAGTATATGTATGTACAGGTGCAAAAATAAAAAAAACTGCTGCAGCAGCATCATTAACACAAGAGATCCTGCAGATGCTGGAAATTGAGAGCAATACACCCAAAGTTCAGGAGGAACTCAGCAGGTCAGGCAGCATCTTTGGACAGTCAACACTGCATGCAGCATCACAGACACAATATTCACAAAAAAACCATAAATTAAACATTAGTTACACAAGAACAAAGCAATAAATCAAGAGTATCAAATGATGTTTAACTTATTGAGGTTTGATACACCTGAAGTAACTCATTTTTTCCCAAACTTTTTGACTGAAAGTTCAACTTGTTCACTTGATAAATAAATTCCTGACAATGTACTACACCATCTTTTTTTAAAACAAAGTCGCAGTTTCCTGCGGATTCCAGGGAGTACTAGTAACCCTATGATCCTAAATATATTTTCACTTATTTTTAATTTTTGTGAACTTTCTAACTAAATTTTTGAATGTTATTAAAGACTGTTGGACCTCTTGTATCATTTGCCCCTACCTCCTGTCTCCCACATCAAAGGATTTCCCACCCCAGGCTGGGAATCAACAAGGTAGATGAACAATTGTCGATTGAATGCTCAATTCTCCATTGATGCTGCTTGTTCTGCTGAGCATTTCCGGCTTTTGTTCTTTCTCTGCGCTAAGATCAAATATTGGCATCGGCAATGGGATTGAAAGCTGCTCTTAATTTCCTCCCATGAATTTGAGAATAGGAGGGAGGGGAAGTCAGAAGAAAGAATGTGGTGTGAATGGTTTAAGCAGCGGAGAGGGTATGTGGAAAGGGAATGGAGGTAGTGAGAGGCTAAAAGCAGATTTTTGATACCCTTGGACAAGCTGTAGATGTGCTAATATAGGGATACATATTAAATTTGTCGATCTTGATAGGGTCAGGAAGATAGGGTCATAAGGAGACCTTTTGGTACATTGACCTTCATAAATCAAAGTAGTGAGTGCAGGAGTTGGGATGTTATGTTGAAGTTGTATAATATGTTAGTGAGGCCTAATTTGAAGTACTGTGTGCAGTTCTGGTCAGGAAAAATATCAATAACTTTGAAAGAGTACAAAGAAAATTGACAAGGATATTGCCAGGTCTTGAAGACCTGAGTTATAGGGAACGTTTGAATAGGTTAGGATTATAGGTGAGGGTATAGATAGAGTAAATGCAAGCAGGCATTTTGCACTGAGATTGGTTGAGACTGCAATTAGAGATTATGGGTTAATGGTGAAAGGTGAAAGGTTTAAGAAGAACACGAGGGGAAATTTCTTCACGCACAGGGTGGCTGGAGTGTGGAACGATTGAAGTGGTGAATGCGGTTTCGATTTCAACATTGAAGAAATGTTTGGATAAGTACATGGACAGGATGGGTATGGAGGTCTATGGTCCAGATGCGGGTCAATGAGACTAGGCAGAATAACAGTTTAGCATGGACTGAATGGGCCAAAGGAGCTGTTTCTGAGCTGCCGGGCTCTTTGACTCTATAAGAATAAGAATACAAAACAATCAGAGCAGGTGTAGGTTACTTCACCCCTCAAGCTTACCCTGCCATTCAATATGACCATGGCTGATCTACCCCAGGCTTCAAACTTGTCAGTGCCATTTCCCCATCACTGTCAATTTTCTGATCTGTCAAAAATGATTGAGGTACTCTTTAAACACCATCCCAAAGATTTACCCTTCACCACCTTCCTGGATAGAGGATTCCATAGATTTACTATCCTCAGTGTGAAGAGCTTCCTATGCACCTCAGGTGTAAATTACTGCCACTATGTCCCATCCTGCGAGATTCTCCCACTAGTGGAAACATTTTGCCATCTATCCTGTTATGACCCTCATGTTTCAATCATCTTTCATTCTTCTAAACTCTAGGGAATATCGACCTAGTTTCTTTGTTTGTTTGGGATAGGACAACCTCTCATCTAGGAATGAGCCAGGATTCTCTCTGAATCACTTCCAATGCCAGTATATAATTTTTCTTAAACAAGGGAAACAAATCTGTTCATAGTACTTCAAGGATGGTCACACCTGTAATCTATATAATTGTACCAATTTTCCAGTATCTCCTTGTTTCTAAACTCCAACTACTTTGCGGTGAAGGCCATCATACTGTTTTCCTTCCTAATCGCGCCCCCCCCCACCCCCTGCTGCTCTTGCTTAAAAACTTTTTGCATGTTGGGCCCAGGAACACACTTGGTCCTTCACTCATTTCCAATCTTTTAACGTTGGGACAATAATTCACTTTAGATACATCTTACTAAAGTACATGATTTTTTCTGCCTTAAACTCCCTCACTCAACCTATCCATTGTGGAGTCCTAGTATCCTCATTGCAAATGACCTCCACCTTGTTGTTGTGTTATCAGTAAACTTGGAAACGTAACACCCTGCCCCTCCTCCAGGTCGTTAATGTACCCAAAAGGTGAGAGAGAACTAGTAAGTTAAACCCAAGATGGGTCCACAGAAAACAAGTCACTACTAACCTCAGGTGGAGTGATACTGAATGCCCAGTAAACACTGTCAATTTAACCCATGCAATCCCAGGCATACAGATGCCAAGTAATGATGTTTAAAAATATCATTACCCTCAGAATTACATACCTCTCATTATCCTGGTCCATGGGATAAGCACAAACCGGGCCTGATCAACCCTGGCTAGGTCACCTCGGGGAGGCTGACTAATGATTAAAGATCCGAAACACCCAATGACCTGAGGTTGCATTACTGATAATGTGTCCCAGTGCACACCCGGTTTGTGAAATGAACTGGAGTCGGACCACGATAATGAAAGGCATGGGCCAGATTAAACAGGCTCCATTACACTACACTATCTGCCATCCCTACCCTCAAACCTAAACCTAAGGTCCAAAGGGGCACACCCCCCCACTAATCCGAGGCACACCCCAATTAACCCTGGCCACAGCCCCACAGACCTGATGACATCTGTCAGGAGAGGCAAGATCCAGGAAAGGCAAGTGTTGGACCTGGTTAATGAAGGCATGGGCCAGACCAAAGTGGCAGGGTTGCGTGACACTGAATCTCAAGTGACGAGATCAAAAAGCACAAGAGGGCTGATTCGCCCACTGCCCGAATACTCTCAACCAAAGTGAAGGAGACTGTTCTGAGAGACTTCCTCTTTGCCGATGACTGTGCCCTGTATGCTGGCTTGGAGCCAGAGGTGCAAGTCAATATGGACAAATTCTCCACGGCTTGTGACAACTTTGGACTCACCATCAACATCAAAAAGACCGAAGTCGTGCACCAGCCTGCCCCTCGTGCACCATACACAGAACCGAAAATCACAGTCAAAGGACAGAAACTACAGGCAGTGGACCAGTTTACTTACCTTGGCAGCACCCTCTCCCGAGCAGTGACTACTGATACAGAAGTTAACTGCAGAATAGTGAAGGCAAGTTCTGCTTTCGGTAGACTGCGCTCTGCTGTATGGGAACGTCGAGGAATCTGTCCAGCAACAAAACTGAAGATCTACAGAGCCGTGGTACTCACTACCCAACTGTATGCCTGTGAAGCGTGGACTGTGTATCGAAGGCATGCAAGGCAGCTCAAACATTTCCACATGACCTGTCTTCGCAGAATATGAGGCATCAGATGGCAAGACAAAGTACCAGACACTGAAGTTCTCTCTGGAGCAAGTCTGCCATCAGTCCACACACTGCTGATGAGAGCACAGACCCGGTGGGCAGGTCATGTCATCCGCATGCCGATGAGCGCATACCCAAGCAGCTCCTTTTTGGGGAACTCTCTGCTGGAAGATGCTCACATGGAGGGCAGAAGAAATGTTACAAAGACTGAAGTTGTTTGACATAGACACGACCTCCTGGGAAACGCTGGCACAAAACCGCCCTACCTGGCGCGGCCTCATCCAGAAGGGCTGTCAAGCTTACGAAGCAAGGCGCATTGCTGAAGCACAACATAAGCACGAGCTGCACAAGTCCAGCGCAACTGCAGTGCCTACACGTCTGCCCGACATGTGCCAGGACATTCTGTGCCCGAATTGGCCTGACCAGTCATCTTCAGACATACCGCATCCAGTCTCAAAGTGACTAATGGTGTTGTGGTCTTCATCGATGACAATGGACGAACTATATATATATATAAAATAATATAAACTGTAAGTAGCTGAAGGCCAAGATGTAATGCTTGGGGCACACTACTATTTACTGTACATAACAAGAATGATATGTATGAGGAATAAAAAAGTAGATGCCGAAAATCCGAGATGACAAGAAAAGAGGCCTGCAGCATCCGTAGCAAGAGAACCAGAGGCAATGTATCAGGTTGATGACCTTTCATCGGAACAGGTAAAAGATCACCTCCACACCATCCAGGGTTCCGGTGGCCAAACATTTTAATTCTGATTCCTATTCTCCTTCTGATGTGCGGGTTCATGACCTCCTCTTGTGTCAAGATGAGGCCACCTCAGGCTGGGAAAGCAACACCTTATATTCCGCCTTGGTTCCCTCCAACCTGATGGCATGAAAATTGGTTCTTCCTTCTGATGAACAAAATTCCCCTCTTCCTCTATTTCCCACTCTGACTTTTTAACTTTGCACCTGCCTATTACTTCCCCCGGGTCCCTCCCTTTCTTCTATTGTCTTCTCTCCTCTCCTATCAGATTCCTTCTTCTCCAGCCTTCCACCTTTCTCACCCACCTGGCTTCACCTATCACCTTCCAGCTGCCCCTTTACCCTCCCTCAAACTTTTAATTTAGGGATCTCTCCCCTTCCCTCTTCAGTCCTGATGAAGGGTCTCGGCCCAAAACATCTACTGTTTACTCTTTTCCATAGATGCTGCCTGACCTGCCTAGTTCCTCCAGCATTTTGTGTGTGTTGCAAAAGATCACTGACCTGAAATGTTAACTGCTGAGTACCTTAGTTTTAAGGAAATGTTTCCAGGCTGTCATTAGGCTGCTTAGCCACTTAACCAAAATATTGCAGTGAGCTCCACTTCTCAAGTCTCGGTCTGAGGTGTAGTTATGCTTTTCAAGAATGGCACAAATAAAAAGCTTCTGGCTGACTGAGTAGAGCAAGATTCCCTTCTGCTACGGCAGGGGTTGTGCTAAATAGTGACGCTTTAAGTGGTCGAATTGCTCGGCCCTGCAATCAGTCTTGGTCAAATAAAATTTCTTGTGACCACCAATCCAGAATGAGCTATTACAAGAAGGACAGCAGCCTGGAAAACTGCAAAATGAAATGATGTCTCTAAGCTTTAATGAGGTTCCCCCCATGTACAAATTAAATTAGAGGCACTGATTGAAAATTCTAATGTTACCAGGGTACAGCAAATAAATCATGTGCCAAATAGCCAAATAATAATTGGGTAGGTGTAGCAAATAGGAGCACCTATTAACAGAAAAATTACATAAACTTATTTCATTTGTGAATGGAGTCCAATTTAGACACCTGATGTAACAATTTTCTTCCAGTTATTTCTATAACACTGCAACTCCATTTTGGGATGTCCAACCAGTTCCAAACACAAACCGTGCAGCCCTGTGGCATGTGAAAGCCGGCACTAACTCGGAGTGTGACATTTACAACCTCCAGAGGTTCAGTTCATAAGCTCTCAGTCTCTGGAGGACTGAATGCTCCTTTAATGACATCATTGGAATTCTGCTTTGCTGCAATCAGATCCAGGCTTGTGGGATCTAGGTCAAGGGTTCAGCTCAAGCAGTCAGCACAGTTTGATTAGAGAGGTAGAGGGGCCTCTGTCTCAGTGAGAGTGCTGCATAATAAACATTAAATATAGAGGAGGTTAAATAATACTTGGATTAAAGATCCCGATTTTCATACACAATTTGGCAAGCAATAGATAGAGCAGGAGATTTTCTGCAGGGATCCTCCCAGTTGTCTGCTGTGACTTGATAGAAAAAACAATTTCTGGAAACACTGGTGAAAGTAATCATTATAAAATGCCTGTGCAGACATTCCCTCCTCCCCCCTCCCTCCTCCCAATTATTTAGATGTCCCAGCTTGACTGGGGAACATGTGAATTTGTGTACCTTCTCTCCTGACAGCAGCAGCCTGAGCTGGAATACAGTTTCACGTTGTCAGCACTCTCCGGTGCCTTCTGTGAGTTCACCCTCAGGGGCTGGGAATAAAGAATGGAAAAGTGGGATAGGTCCAATGGGATGAAGGGCCTCTTCTGTGACTCAAATGTATTCTTGACATTGAATTACAGTGTACCTGTAGGCTCCAGATATTCATTGTGTAGGAGCTGTTTTTTTCTCAAGTCTTCTTGATCTTAAGATACCACAAATATCTGGTATCTGCTGGTAATCTGAAGTGAAAACAAAATAGGATTGATATACCCAACATGCTTGGCAGCTTCATTTGACAGACAAGCAGAATGAACAATTCCAAATGTTGACATTCATCCATTCAGTGCTTCATTGGGTCAGACTTGAAACTGCTGGGAATCTTCAAGCCCAGCGTGGAGAAATGAGGCTGGAATCAGGAATGGGACCCCGGTCGTAGCTTCACAGAGAGGTTCTGAATGGAACCAGGCGCTTTGATCCATCGAGTCCACGATGACAATCAACTGTGTAATTATTTTAAGCCAACATTAAATCCCATGTTCTAATCTCTCTACATTCCAATCAATTCCTTTCCTGGTTCTACCACTTGCCCACATAGTGGGGACAATTTATAATGGCTAATTAACCAAATTGGGATGTGGGTGGAGATGGGAGCATCCAGAGGAAACTCATGTAGTCACTGGGAGAAGTCCCAAGCAAGCACAGCAAGCACCCAAGTTTGGGACTGATCTCAATATCACTTTCCTTTCTTGATCAGGTGCAAGAAAGCCAATAAATCTGCTCTCCATATGCTTGGGTTTAGATTGGTTTTACTTACCTGCTCAAGTGGCGGGCTTTACCCTCTGAGCCGATGGCCTGCGCTGCATTGTAGAATTGGTTATGCTTCCATTTTGTACCTGGTTTTGGTTAAGAAACAGTATATTCACACCATTAAACTCTTTCCAATGCCATTGCCAAATGTCCTGCAACTGAGCTTCATGCTTGGAAGAAGTACCCAAATGAAGTAAAGGAAACTCTTGCAACACACATCAAAGTTGCTGGTGAATGCAGCAGGCCAGGCAGCATCTCTAGGAAGAGGTACAGTCGACGTTTCAGGCCGAGACCCTTCGTCAGGACTAACTGAAGGAAGAGTTAGTAAGAGATTTGAAAGTGGGAGGGGGATGGGGAGATCCAAAATGATAGGAGAAGACAGGAGGGGGAGGGATGGAGCCAAGAGCTCGACAGGTGATTGGCAAAAGGGATATGAGAGGATCATGGGACAGGAGGTCCGGGGAGAAAGACAAGGGGGGGGGGCGCGGGGGACCAGAGGATGGGCAAGGGGTATAGTCAGAAGGACAGAGGAAGAAAAAGGAGACTGAGAGAAAGAATGTGTGTATAAAAATAAATAACAGATGGGGTACGAGGGGGAGGTGGGGCATTAGCGGAAGTTAGAGAAGTTAATGTTCATGCCATCAGGTTGGAGGCTACCGAGATGGAATATAAGGTGTTGTTCCTCCAACCTGAGTGTGGCTTCATCTTTACAGTAGAGGAGGCCATGGATAGACATGTCAGAATGGGAATGGGATGTGGAATTAAAATGTGTGGCCACTGGGAGATCCTGCTTTCTCTGGCGGACAGAGCGTAGGTGTTCAGCAAAGCGGTCTCCCAGTCTGCGTCGGTTCTCGCCAATATATAGAAGGCCACATCGGGAGCACCGGATGCAGTATATCACCCCAGCCGACTCACAGGTGAAGTGTTGCCTCATCTGGAAGGACTATCTGAGGCCCTGAATGGTGGTAAGGGAGGAAGTGTAAGGGCATGTGTAGCACTTGTTCCGCTTACAAGGATAAGTGCCAGGAGGGAGATCAGTGGGGAGGGATGGGGGGGACAAATGGACCAGTGTGTCGCGTAGGGAGCGATCCCTGCGGAAAGCAGAGGGGGGGGGGAGGGAAAGATGTGCTTAGTGGTGGGATCCCGTTGGAGGTGGCGGAAGTTACGGAAAATAATATGTTGGACCTGGAAGCTGGTGGGGTGGTAGGTGAGGACTAGGGGAACCCTATTCCTAGTGGGGTGGCGGGAGGATGGAGTGAGAGCAGATGTACGTGAAATGGGGGAGATGCGTTTAAGAGCAGAGTTGATAGTGGAGGAAGGGAAGCCCCTTTCTTTAAAAAAGGAGGACATCTCCCTCGTCCTGGAATGAAAAGCGTCATCCTGAGAGCAGATGTGGCGGAGACGGAGGAATTGAGAGAAGGAGATGGCATTTTTGCGAGAGACAGGGTGAGAAGAGGAATAGTCAAGATAGCTGTGAGAGTCAGTAGGCTTATAGTAGACATCAGTGGATAAGCTGTCTCCAGAGACAGAGACAGAAAGATCTAGAAAGGGGAGGGCCATGTTGGAAATGGACCAGGTAAACTTGAGGGCAGGGTGAAAGTTGGTGGCAAAGTTAATAAAGTCAATGAGTTCTGCATGCGTGCAGGAAGCAGCGAGCATTGGCGAGGATGACGCTTTTCATTCCAGGACGAGGGAGATGTCCTCCTTTTTTATAGAAAGGGGCTTCCCTTCCTCCACCATCAACTCTGCTCTCAAACGCATCTCCCCCATTTCACGCACATCTGCTCTCACTCCATCCTCCCACCACCCCACTAGGAATAGGGTTCCCCTGGTCCTCACCTACCACCCCACCAGCCTCCGGGTCCAACGTATTATTCTTCGTAACTTCCGCCACCTCCAACGGGATCCCACCACTAAGCACATCTTTCCCCCCTCCCCCCCATCTCTCTGCTTTCCGCAGGGATCGCTCCCTACATGACTCCCTTGTCCATTCGTCCCCCCCCATCCCTCCCCACTGATCTCCCTCCTGGCACTTATCCTTGTAAGCGGAACAAGTGCTACACATGCCCTTACACTTCCTCCCTTACCACCATTCAGGGCCCCAGACAGTCCTTCCAGGTGAGGCAACAGTTCACCTGTGAGTCGGCTGGGGTGATATACTGCATCTGGTGCTCCCGATGTGGCCTTCTATATATTGGCGAGACCCGACGCAGACTGGGAGACCGCTTTGCTGAACACCTACGCTCTGTCCGCCAGAGAAAGCAGGATCTCCAAGTGGCCACACATTTTAATTCCACATCCCATTCCCATTCTGACATGCCTATCCACGGCCTCCTCTACTGTAAAGACGAAGCCACACTCAGGTTGGAGGAACAACACCTTAAATTCCGTCTGGGTAGCCTCCATCCTGATGACATTGACTTCTCTAATTTCCGCTAATGCCCCACCTCCCCCTCATACCCTATCCGTTATTTATTTTTATACACACAGTCTTTGTCTCACTCTCCTTTTTCTCCCTCTGTCCCTCTGACTATACCCCTTGCCCATCCTCTGGTCCCCCGCCCCCCCCCCCTTGTCTTTCTCCCCGGACCTCCTGTCCCATGATCCTCTCATATCCCTTTTTCCTATCACCTGTCCAGCTCTTGGCTCCATCCCTCCCCCTCCTGTCTTCTCCTATCATTTTGGATCTCCCCCCTTCCCCTCCCACTTTCAAATCTCTTACTAACTCTTCCTTCAGTTAGTCCTGACAAAGGGTCTTGGCCTGAAACGTCGACTGTACCTCTTCCTAGAGATGCTGCCTGGCCTGCTGCATTCACCAGCAACTTTGATGTGTGTTGCTTGAATTTCCAGCATCAGCAGTATTCGTGTTGTTTGCGTTTTTTAAAAGAAACTCTTGATATTATACAACTTAATCATGGTTATACATCTTCCAAGCCTTCTGTCTGAGAAAGTTCTTTCTTCACTTTGAATGAAAAAAGTAGGAAGGGAAAACAGGTATTCATTTTCTACTCTTGATAATCTGCCCTTTTCATGAGGGCAGCTGCCAGGATATCTAATCACCAATCAACCTACAAAAACCCCTCAATAAATATTCTCTTTTTGACTGCAGCTCTAGTGTCAACTGACATCAAAATGGCTGCTATTTAAGTAGCACCTTACTTTAAAATTCTCATTCTTCCCACCCAATAACTCTAAGGCATTTTTCACTGTTATCTCTATAAAGTTCTCCAACTCTAATATTTTGAGAAATCTTTGTTTCTCCTATTCTGATCTTTTGCACATCTTCAATATTATATAAGATGAGTTTTTGGAGAAAACTGTACAATCGGCAAAATTACAATTTTAAAAGACATTTAGGCAGGTATGTGGATAGAAAAGATTTAGAGAGATATCAGACCGCAACAGACTAATAGGACCACCTCAGTTAGTCCACTATTGATTATTGTGTTTTCACTGCCAAGTCCCTAAACTCTTGAATTCACTTCCCTAAGCATTTCATCCACCTTACAAACAAGAGAAAATCTGCAGATGCTGGAAATCTGAGCATCACACACAACCATTTCTTCACTGGGAATATTTGAGAACAAGCCTTCAAAAAGCAGGGCAAAACAATAGCATTAGAAATACACATCCTGAGAGGCCTAATTTGTACAGTAAGCAACAGCACAAAAGGTTAGAAGATAATAAACTGAAAAAAAACATGAATGGGTGTAAGACAGAATCTAATCACAACAATAAAGCAACTGGGATTCAGCACCAGTATAGAAAAAATGTATGTTTACTATGCACATTGTCTGCTTCTGCTGTAAGTGATGTATGTTTTAGGATATATACCGTATATATACACACAGTGGGGTTCCAAGGTTGTCAAGCCGAGGGGTGGTAGTGGGGACAAGCTCCCACTACCTAAAAGTGCTCCTCACGGTATGCGCCTCAAATAGCCTCTGACAACTAAGTCCAACTGCTGACCTTCTTGTGTGGCTTAGCCTCTAAGCCCAGTGGAACTGGTTCTACTGACAGGAGAAGGGGCGAAGGCGGGTCCTGGCGCCTTAAAACCAGTGCTTCGGGTAGATGGAGCTTGTCAGCCTGGGAAGGCAGTCCATCTTAGAGAAGGAAACTCTGATTTCAAACCTCTGCTGCCTTGCAGCCATACCCACTCATGGGAAAGGCTACGGGAGTAAACCCTGAGGACAAATTCAGAGCTGGAGTCCCTGAGGCAGTCCGACGTTGCCTTCAACCTCGTTCTGGCAACTCCTGCGACAACACTGGTGCCAAGCTGTATCGGCCCTTGCCCTTCCCTTGGACAACATTGGTGTTGTGGAGCGGGGAGACTTGCTGCATGGGCAACTGCCGGTCTTCCATACAACCTTGCCCAGGCCTGTGCCCTGGAGAGTGAAGCAAGACTTTCCAGACGCAGATCCATGGTCTCGCGAGACTAACGGATGCCACCACACACAGTGGCCAGTTAATTAGGTCACCTGTACACTTGCTCATTAATGCAATTACCTAATCAGCCAGTCATGTGGCAGCAACTTAATGTATGAAAACATGCAGACATGGTCATAAGATTCAGTTAATGTTCAGACCAAATATCAGAATGGGGAAGAGGTGTGATCTGTGACTTTGACCGTGGAATGATTGTCGGTGATAGATGGGGTGGTTTGAGTATCTCAGAAACTGCTGATCTCCTAGATTTTCATGCACAGGAGTCTCTAGGATTTATAAAGAATGGTGCAAAACAAAAACAAAATGCATCCAGTGGGTGGCAGTTCTGTGTGTGAAAATGCCTTTTTAATGAGAGAAGTCAGAGGAGAATGGCCAGACTGATACGAGCTGACAGGCAGGCAACGGTAACTCAAATAACTACCTGCCACAACAGCAGTGTGCAGAAGAGTGCAACGCTCTGAACACACAACACCTTGAACCTTGCAGCAGATGGGCTACAGCAGCAGAAGACCATGAACTTAAAAGAAAACGCACTCAGTCGCCACCTGTACCTAATAAAATGGCCACTGAGCGGTATATTTATTATTGCAATCTGAGCAATGCTGGAATGCGGTTCTGATATTGCAGCATAGCTCTCGGCGGGAGTTGGGTGGGTGGGTGAGGGAGAAACGGTGTGACCTTTTCCACTGAAAGTGTTCTCATGACACTTGGGATCTACAAATGCAGGGGAGTATTATTCCAGTGTGGTCACTGTTTCTCTTAGATATCCTGCAAACTGTATATATTTACATCATGGGCTGAGAGCATAGATCTTACCACCTACTCTCTCAAAATGTAAAACTTAACGCTACTTGCAGAGTTCACCTGAAATTTTCGGGGTTTCCTTCTCTTTTATCCTCTAAAACAAGCTGCAAAAATAAAGTTCCCTTTTAGGTATTGTTATTAGTTCATTATTGTCACATGCACCAAGATAAAGCGAAAAGCTTGACTTGCATACAATTTAACAAAATGGTTCCAGTACATAGTGTACTGAAATTGGAAAAAGATAAAACATTAACTAAATGATCAAGTTCATTGTGAAGCCAGGAACCCATCTTATCGTACAAGAGGTTTGTTCAAGAGTCCGATAACAGTGAAATAGTAGCTGTACTTGAGTCCAGCGGAGACTGGGATGCCTGATATGCAAATTGTGATTCAACCTTTACAAAGTGCTCATTTTCATATCAATTCCATGAAAAACAGTAAAACTGCTTGACTTGTAAGGAGATAAGGAGCTAATCATTATTAGACCATAAGATAAGAGAGTTAACAACGGCAGCCAGCGTCGCCAGTGCTCCAGTTCACTTCAGAGAGAGGAAGCGATGAAAGTGGATCGGTATTTATGAACAAGTCACCCATGAAAGGGTTTTTATCCATGTTGTATTGCAACAATGATCACTACAGGGTGAAAACCATGCCCCTTGGTTTGGGAAATGGACTCATTACTTCCATGGGGTGGCGGGGTGGAGATGCGTATCTACCAAAAGAAGTATAAGGTAATTGGTCATACACCACACCGATTTTCCATTGCTAGGATAAATTTGAAGCTTAAGGGTATCATCCATGACCTCTGCTGTACACTCTGACCTAAACTATAAGCAGCAAGAATGGATTGACAACAAGATACTGATTATTAAACCTGCACTGCACTGCATGTCACTGTTACACAGGTAGCATCTTCCAGTTTCCGTTTCCTTTGCCATGATTAAAGAATCCTCATAACTGGTTGTTCCTTCACTATGAATGGTCATACTGAATATTTTACTGTATATCAGTGTGACCAGAGTGCTTGATGAGGATGGTTGGGGCCCAAGTGCTGGAGTGTCCAAGGCTAGGACTGAAACACGGAATAAAACTGGATCGAGAACTGAGCACAAAACACAGCTCTTATTGGGCTTATGATTGAGCACTAGGCTCCATTCAAGAGATCTTTCAACACGCAATACTTGGCGCCCAAAACATGATGGCCAATAAGCGGGACGGTCCTGAATCCTTAAAGTGCCAGCTATCTGTACTTCGGAGAGTTGGAGCATCTAAACCCCAGAAGCTGGCATGATCGGCCGCTTCTCATAACAGGATCTCTTCCCCTACGGCTGACTCCTGATGGCCCTGGCTGCTTGGAGAGACAGTGATGGTAGTCATTGATGAGAACCAGGTCAGAGCTGTCTTTTTCAGCACCTTTCCTTGGGTCTGGATCCTTCATAGTCCATGAGGTATTGCCAAACACCCTGAACAGTTTGTGAGTCCAAAATTCATCTCACTGTGCGGACCTGCTTCCCATTGATAAATTGGGTGGTGCTCGGGCCGATGGTGGTGGGAATAAGGAGCGGGTGCTGACAGGTTTTAATTTAGAGGCTTGGAAGGTGGGATTGATCTTCAGGGTTTTGAGGAGCTGCAAGGTATAAGCCAGCAGGTTTACTTTGCTGAGGACCTTGAAGGGTCTGATGAACTTGGGTGCCAACTTTCTAGACTCCCCCTGGAGATACAAATCCTGAGTGGACAGCCAGACCTGGTGTCCATGCTGCAAGGCAGGTCCCTGTCTTCTCCTTTGATTAGCCCGGGCTTCTCCCTCTGGGTAGAGTCCAGCAAAAGCTCCCTTGCCCTAGTCCATTTCTGCTTGCAGGGTTGGACGAGATCTTTGGCCATATGAACAACCTTGACCTCCTGTTCAGGGAGGAGTCACAGAGAATACTCACATTGGCACTCAAATGGTGACATCTCATGCGCCAAATGTTGTAAGATGTTGTGGACAACCTCTATCTACATCAAATAGTCACACCACTTGTCAGGTCTTTCCGAGACCAGGCATCTTAGGTTTCATTCCAAATTTGGTTGACCCACTCTGTCTGACCATTGGGCTGGGGGTGAAACCCATACAAGAGACATGCTGTTTCCCCAGTCAGTTTACAAAACACCCTCCAGAAATGTGACGTGAGTTGTGAACTGTGATCTGTGACTATGTCCATCAGAAAACCATGGATTCTGAAGAACTGGTCCAGGACAATTTCTACCGACCCTGCCGCAGATGGTTGCTTGTCCAACTCAATGAATCTTCAGGCCTTTGAAAGCCGGTCAACAATTACAATGATGATGGTCTTGCCCTTGGAAAGCGGAGGTCCATGGGGATGTATGCCCATAGTTTTTCCAGAACAGAGAGAGGATGGAGGAGGCCTTGAGGTTGGGTACGGGGCTTCTTGTTTGGGGTGCACACTTCGCATTCCTGCACGTATTGTCGAATCTTTTTCGCCATTCTGGGCCACCAATAAATTCTCTTAATGAAATCAATGGTCTTGGCAATCTCTGGGTGAGCCGTCATTCTCGACGTATGTCCCCACTGAAGTACATGTGATCTGCTGGAGCTTGGGACAAACAGCTGACCCCGTGGACCGTCCTTTGGAGTATCCCCTTGTGCCTGGGCCTTATGAACAAGCTTGTTTGTTCCTCAATGGATCGGCACTATAACCTTTGCCTGGGGAAAAATGGTGGTAAGTTCCTTCTCTCCTTCGGGTTCATCGAACTGACAAGACAAGGCATCTGGTTTTTGATTCTCGGACACCAGTCGATAGGTCAGGACAAAGTTAAAACGGTTAAAGAAAAGAGACTACCTCCTGGAGTTCAGTCTCTTGGCCTCCTGAATATAAGCCAGGCTCTTGTGGGTCTGACTGTACAATAAAAGGGTTCTCAGCCCCCTCAGGCCAGTGACACCATGCCTCCAATGCCAATTTAACTGCTAGTAGCTCTCATTTCCCAATTTCGTACTTTCTCTCTGCCAGGATGTCTGCCTGGAGAAAATGCATGTTGGTGCAATTTACTGTCCGGAGGTGACCATTGAGACAACACTGCACCCACTCCAATAAAGGAGGCGTCCACCTCCACAATGAAGGGAATGCTTGATTTGGGAGAAACCGAGATGGTTGCTGATGTAAACTGCTGTTCCTTTATATGGACCAGATTGTATGCCCTCTGCAGGTCTAACTTAGTGAATACTCTTGCACCGTGGAAAATCTCAAAGGCAGTATTCATGAGTGGAAGGGATAACCATTCTTGTAGTTTAATCCCCTATAATCAATACATAGCTGCAGGCTCCCATTCTTCTTTTGTACAACGAAGAAGGATGCACTGGCTTGTGAGGTGTATTGTGCTTCTCTCTGGGTCTGAGAGCTCGTATAATTAACCATGAGGAGGACAAGTAGCAGGCAGATCTGTAGCACAGTCGTAGGGTTGGTGTGGTGGATGAATTGAGGACTTTCCCCTGCTGAAGACCTCTTCCAAGTCCTTGTAGATGGAAGGAACTTGGACCAACCCGGCGTGGCAAGTTCTTCTGAACCTTCCTTCAAGGGTGACTCCTGAGGCTTCTTAGGTGGCAGAGGTGGTTCGACCGACCTTTGAGTCTCCTAGGTTTACTAGACTCCATTGTATCCTCAGGCAATGGCAACAAGGTGTTAGAGGTCCTTACACCCCCGGGAACAGGCTCTAAGTGCCTGTGTTTATGACACTTCCCTTTAGTTGGGACCTGGCAACTGGACCTCTTAGGTTTTGGGCTACCTCACACTGAAGTCTGTCTCCTTGTTGGTTGTTGATCTTGGGAGAGTCTAAGGTTCGGAACACCACGCCGCAAACATACCCTCTTACAATAACTGGACAAGGAATGATTCTCCCCTCCCTCCAGTCTGCAGATGGGTTATGCTGGGACAGCCAAGAATGCCCGAGGATCAGGGGTAAGCGTGGAGAGTCAATAACGTAGAACTAATGTCTTCTACATGATCCCCGACCCTCATCTGCAACACCACAGTCTGTTGCTGGATCTATCTGGAACCTAGTGTTCGGCTGTCCAAGACAGAGACATGGACCGGCTCAACTCTCATAGCGGTATGTCGAGGCAAAAGACTGTTCCTAAGTCCAGAAAATTACCTGCTGTCCCAGTGTCTATAAAAGCCTTCACCTGCTCAAATTCTTAACCCAAGTGAACCCCGCCTTCAGCACAAAACCAGAATCTGTGGGATTGGCAGTAGTGACTGCGACCGTCACAGTCTTCCTGACACTGGATGCTCCTTGCAGTTCAGCGGGCGTTGGCAGCTTTGGACGTTTGGCTCACGGGTGATCTGCTTCCCTGCAGTAACAGCAGCAGCCTTGATTCCCACACTGGGACCTCTCATCGGCAGAAAACCTTGTGTAACCGATCTGCATGGGCTCGATAGAGTCCTGAGCAGGAGATGGGCCGGTCATGGTCCAAGATCCGGGGGACGGAACTGCAATGGATTGAGGCCGGGCTCGGGCTAGCTCTCCGGCCTTGTAATGTAGTCCCTCTTTTGCTCTGCCAGACAATTGTCAAGGTGGTTGGACTGGTTGATGAGGACCTCTAAGTCCCCTGTTGGCTCCCCCAAGTCGAGGGTCATCCTTTAGTTCATCCTGGAGTCCATGGCAGTATCGAGTGGCCAGGGCTTCCCTG
Source organism: Mobula birostris (assembly GCF_030028105.1). NCBI lineage: Eukaryota > Metazoa > Chordata > Chondrichthyes > Myliobatiformes > Myliobatidae > Mobula > Mobula birostris. The sequence goes on from NC_092373.1 coordinate 30,080,440, forward strand.
TTCCAACCACTCTCTTGCACTGAAGTTCGGAACTCGATAATGTAGTCAACCAATCCCCGACTTCCCTGATGCAGCTTCATTAGAACGTCTGAGGCTCAGTTTGCACCAGTGGGTTGATAAAATACCTTTCTCATGGTGGCCATGAATTCTTCCCATTCCACGCAAATCTCCGACCTTCGTTTCCGAAGTGCTGCGGCCCAGGCAAGTGCTCTCCTAGTGAGGAGAGAGATCATGAAGGCCACTTCTCTGTGCTCTGAAGCGAGCTGGGAAGACTGGAGTTCAAACACCAATGAGCATTGTGTGAGGAAGCTGTGGCAAGAACCTGGGTCTCCGTCCAATCTCTCCAGGGTCGGAAGATGTACTGGCTCCGCAGTGCGACTGACATCTTCACCTGAGTGACTCTGGCTTCCTCCTTGGGCTCATCAGTGCCACACCATAATGTGTGTGGGATTTCATCTCAAACCCTCTACCCTGTGTTTTCCTTCAGCACCATGATACAGTGCACTTTCACACAGTTGCTCTGTGGTTGCAAGTACTGACTCGCTTCTCAACAACCAGCGGGGCAACAATGCAGTAGCTGCAATCTTTGCATACAGCTCCTGTCAGGAACCATACAGGTCCTGTGGGAGTGGATGATTCTGTTTGTAAAATTACATAGTGCTGCTTTCAATGTGTTTTTGCCAATTTTCATGTTTTTTTTTCCAATTTGGCTTTAACTATTTACATATGTAGCACATGCTTTGCACATGTGCATATTAAGGTGGATTCCACTTTTAGGCAAGAATATTTAATATATGTTATTCCTAAATTTTCATTAGAATAGGGCTTGTAATGGATCTGATGTTGGGTTTGAGTGCCACAGGCTATTTATCTGAGCTGCTTTATTAAAGGCACCATACAATAGGCACTTAGAAAACTTTGTACTTGAGCAACATAATATCTTGTCATTTCATAGCTGTTGAAAGATGGATTGTGATCTCCATATCTTGGAATTTGTCTTCCATACCTTCCCATAAATTATTGTTCAGAGATTCACCTGCATAACAAAACTCGAATGCTCACTGTGTTAGAGGTGTTGTACAATAGCCATTTGTGAGTGTGAATCCAAATCACCCATTCAGGCACGCACATCAACCAGCAGGCAGAAAGTTAACTTTAACTTCCATAAATGGGTTGTATAATTGATGAACGTCAGAAATTCATTCTGAATTGGTATTTATAATGATAATATTAGAATACAAATGTGGCATATAGCTGGACTGGAGAAGAGAATGATAGTATAACCTCTTCATCTTTCCTGCCAGCTTCTAAATCTCAGAACCAGAATAAGATTCAGGTGCATTATCCCTAACATACATCGTGAATCCCGCTGAAGGGTCTCATCCTGAAATCGTCAGTTCTTTTTTCCTCTCCATGGATGCTGCCTGACCTGCTGAATTCCTCCAGCGTTTTGTGTGTGTTGCTCTGGATTCTGCAGAATCTCTTGTGTTTACTGTATGTCATGAAATGTGTTGTTCTGCAGCAGCAGTACGGAGCAAAAACATAAAAAAAACCTGTAAGTTACAGTAAGAAATATAAAAGAAATCAATAAGCAGTGTAAAAAAGAATAAAAAGTGAGATAGTATTCATGGGTTCATGGTTCATTTAAAAAATGCGATGGCAGAAGCTGTTTCTAGAACGTTGAGCTACCCCCATCTCCCATCCCTAATGCATTGGTGCAGAGTTTATTGATGATATAAGATGTGGATTCTTATAATTTATTTGTCAGATTAATGAATATTTATCTGCTTAAGTAGTTGTGAGCAGTTTGTAAGAGCAAGTTACTCAGTAAATCAATCAGAAAATGCTGAAATGCACAGATCAGACAAAATCTGTGGAGAAAGAGAAAAAACACTGCAGATGAACAAGTCTTCGTCAGAACCTTGAGCCAAAATGTTAAATTCTGTTATTCTCTCAACTGCCTCATGACCTCCTGAGTTCTTCCTGCACCCTCCGTTTTTTTTCAGATTTCCAGTATCTGCAATATTGTAGCTTAAAGGCATTAAGGTCAAGGACACATTGAAAAACTTATTTACAGGAGCACTTAGACACTTAGCATCACATAGCAGCATTCTCAAGAAGAACATAAATTAAATATTTTTTATAAGAAAGAACACAATTTGAACAATTTTAATGCAGAGTGATCAAAGTGGTCGTAGTGTTGCTATACTAGTGTTTAAACTTTGGTTCAAGATCTGAATAGTTGAGGGAAGTAGCAGTTCCTAAACCTGATAGTATGGGACTTCAGGCTTCTGTACCTCCTGTCCCATGGTATCTGTGAGAAGATGGCATGGGCTAGAATGTGAGGATCTTTACTGAGGCAGCGGCTCCGCTAAATACTACCAATAGCAGGGAGGGATATACCTGTAATGTACTGGGCAGAGTGTACAACGTTCTGTAGCTTCTTACACTCTACACATTTGAACTGCCACACCAGACAATGATGCAACTATAGTGTCATGGACTCATAGAATTCTCGAGTGCAGAAACAGCCCTTAAGACCGTTTAGTTTGTGCTGAATTATTAATCAGCCTAGCCGCATGAATCTATATCTGGACCCATCCCTGCCATCCATGTACCTATCCAAGTTTCTCATAAATGTTGAAATCAAACCCGCATCTACCACTTCCAGTGGCAGCTTGTTCCACAATCTCATCACCTTCTGAGTGAAGAAGATCCCCCTCATGTTCCACTTGAATATTTCATCTTTCACCCTTAACCCATGGCCTCTAGTTCTAGTCTCACCCAACTTCAGTGGAAACAATCTGCTTACATTTACTTTATACTTCTCATAATTTTGCATACTCTGTTAAATCTCTTCTCAGTCTTCTATGCTCTAGGAAACAGAGTTCTAACCTATTCAACCTTTCCCTATCACTCAGGTCCTCAAGTTCCTGCAACTTCCCTGTACATTTTCTCTGAACTCTTTCAATCCTTTTGATATCTTTCCTGTAGGTAGGTGACTAGAGCTACACACAATACTCCAAATTAGACCTCATCAACATCTTATACAACTTCAACATAACATCCCTGTACTCAGTATTTTGATCCATAAAGGCCATTGTGCCAGAAGCTTTCTTTACGACCCTATCTACCTGTGCTGCCGCTTTCAATGAATTATGGACCTGTATTCCCACATCCTTTAGCTACCTCACTCCTCAGTGCCCCTCTGCTCACCATGTAATTCCTACACTGGGTTGTCCTCAAAAGATTAACAGCTCAAACTTGTCTGTATTAAAGTCCAATCCGTCATTTTTTAGCCCATTTTTCCAGCTGGTCCTGATTCTGCTGCAAGCTTCGATAGCCTCTGATAACCAATCAGAACACTTTCAACAGTACATCTGTGTAAGATTGTTGGAGTGTTCAGGAACAAGTTGAAGCTCCTTAACCTCCTAGGAAGTTAAAGACTCCGGCACACTTTCCTTGTGTGTATGGCAGAAGACAGCTAGTTTAATATGTTAATGTCCAGGAATTTAAAAGTGCCAACTCTACATGGCCAATTCCCCCAGTGTAGACTGGTGCATGCTTGCCTTCCTTCCCTTCCTGAAGTCAGCAGTTGGCTCTTTAGTTTTACTGACATAGAGCAAGAGCTTGTTGTGGCACCATTCAACCAGGTGTTCCATCTCATTACCCTCCATTGTTCGTCCAACAACAGTGGTGTCATCAGCAAATTTGTATATGGTGTTGGAGATGTGCTCTGCCACACGGTCACGTCTTTTCAACCTCAGCTGGTTAAGGCCAAGAACAAGGTCAGCGTCACCACTATCATGAAATTCAGTATGCAGATCACAATGCTATTGCAGCACGCTCTGAAGAAGACCTCCAATGTATCCAGAACACCTTTGCCAAGGCATACAGGGCCCTGGGTCTTGTCTTGAATATAAAAAAGACACCCTTCCTATATCAGCCAGCACCCAAACAGCCATTTATCCAAGTGATGATATTGCCCTTGAAAATGTAGACCCTGAATTGGCAATATTTTCTCCTTAAAAGCAGACATTGAGTCAGAGATCAACCACTGCCTGAGTTGAGCTAGCGGAGCCTATGCAAGATTAAGGAAAAGAGTTTTTAAGGATTGTGACCTACAGGTCCAAACAAAACTTTTGGTTTATACAGCAGTTATCCTTCCGACATTGCTGTACGGAGCTGAATCATGGACCACCTACAGCAGGCACCTGAAAACTCTGAACTGATACCACCAAAGGTCCTTATGACAGATTGGGAGGATCAACTGGAAGGACACATGCATGAACACCAGGCGTAGTAGAGGAGACCAACGGCCTTGTGCTCGCTTTGACTGTCAAAACATTGAGGTACCTTCATGAATTTTCACAGCCCCTGATAACCCTGTGATTTCAGTCTCTGAGGCTGGTGTGAAGGGTAAACCCACAGAAAGCATCCCGCCCAGACGGGATAGATGGCCGAGTACTGAAGACCTGTGCTGATCAACTGGCTGGAGTGCTCACCAATGTCTTTAGCCTCTTGCTTCGGCACTCTGACGTACCCACCTGCTTCAAGCAGGCTTCAATTAAGCTGATGCCTAAGAAGAACGTGGTAACCTGCCTCCATGACTGTCACCCAGTTGCACTTACAGCCACTGCGATTAAGTACCTAGAGGGGTTGATGATGAAGCATATCAACAACTCTGACTACTGTTACAACAGGCCTACAGTGGAATCCATTCCATTGGCTCTTCACTCAACTCTGGAACATCTGGACAGCAAAGATGCATGCATCAGGATGCTCAGCATTCAGTATTATCACCCCCTCAAAATTAATCAATAAGCTTCAACCTAGGCCTCTTTACCTCCTTGTGCAACTGGATCCTAAATTTCCTCACTGTAGACCCCAGTCAGTTCAGGTTGGCAACAACATCTTCTCCACAATCTCCCTCAGCACAGGTGGACCAGAAGTCCCCTGCTCTACTCGCTTTATACTTATGACTTATGACTCTGAGGCTAAGCCATATTTAAGTTTGCTGACACCACTGTCGTTGACCGAATTAAAGGTGGTGCTGACTCAGCATATAGGAGGGAGATTGAAAATCTGGCGGAGTAGCGCCACAACAACAACCTCACACTCATTGTTAGCAAGACCAAGGAGAAGATGATTGACCAGGAGGGGGAAGCTGCAGGTCCATGAGCCAGTCCTCATCTGGGGATCAGAAATGGAGAGGGTCAGCAACTTTAAATTCCTCCGTGTTATTAATGCCCTTGAACTGAAAATCCTAAATAAAGTTGTGGACGCAGCACAGTAAAGCCTTCCCCATCATTGAGCACACCTACATGGAGTGTTGTTGCGGGAAAGAAGCATCCATAATTAAAGATTCCTTCCACCCAGGACATGCTTTCTTCTCGCTGCTGCCATCAGGAAGAAGGTATAGGAGCTTCAGGACTCAAACCATCAGATTCAGGAATAGGTAATACCTCTCAGCCATCAGGATCTTGAATTTGAATCAGAATCAGGTTTATTATCACCGGCAACACACATAAAAGTTGCTGGTGAACGCAGCAGGCCTGGCAGCATCTCTAGGAAGAGGTATAGTCGACGTTTCGGGCCGAGACCCTTCATCAGGACTAACTGAAAGAAGAGCTAGTATACTCTTACTAGCTCTTCTTTCAGTTAGTCCTGACGAAGGGTCTCGGCCCGAAACGTCGACTATACCTCTTCCTAGAGATGCTGCCTGGCCTGCTGCGTTCACCAGCAACTTTTATGTGTGTTGCTTGAAATTCCAGCATCTGCAGATTTCCTCATGTTTGCATTTATTATCACCGGCATGTGTTGTGAAATTTGTTAACTTAGCAGCAGCAGTTCAATGCAATGAATGATAACATAGAAAGAAAAAAAGTAAGTTAATATATACAGTGCCTATAGAAAGTATTCACTCCCCCCTTGGAAGTTGTCATGTTTTATTGTTTCACAACATTGAATCACATTGGATTTAATTTGGCTTTTTTTGACACTGATCAACAGAAAAATACTCTTTTGTGTCAAAGTGAAAACATATCTCTACAAAGTGATCTAAACTTATTACAAACATAAAACACAAAATAATTGATTGCATAAGTATTCACCCTGTTTAATATGACACACCAAATCATCACCGGTGCAGCCAGTTGGTTTTAGAAGTCAAACAACTAATTAAATGGAGATCACCTGTGTGCAGTCAAGGTGTTTCAATAGATTGTGGTAAAAATACACCTGTATTTGGAAGGTCCAAGTTCTGGTGAGTCAGTATCCTGCTAAAAACTACACCTTGAAGCCAAAATACACTCCAAGCGACTCCATGAAAAGGTTTTTGAAAAGCACAAGTCAGGAGATGGATACAAGAAAATTTCCAAGTCACTGAATATCCCTGGGAGTACAGTTAAGTCAATCATCAAGAAATGGAAAGAACATGGCACAGCTGTAAATCTGCCTAGAGCAGGCCGTCTTCAAAAACTGAGTGACTGTACAAAGAAGGGGCTAGTGAGGGAGGCCACCATGAGTCTTATGACAACTCTGGAGGAGTCACAAGCTTCAGGGGCTGAGACGGAAGAGACTGTGCATACAATGGTAGAGACTACACATTCAGCAGCTGAGATAGGAGAGACGACCCAGGTACTTTACCAGTCACAGCTTTATGGGAGAGTGGCAAAGAGAAAAGCCACTGTTGAAAAAAACTCATATGAAACCTTGGCTAGAGTCTGCCAGAAGGCATGTGGGAGACTCTGAAATCAGCTGGAAGAAGGTTCTATGGTCTGATGAAACCAAAATTGAGCTTTTTGGCCATCAGACTAAATGCTATGTTTGGCATGAGCCAGCCGCTGCACACCTTCAAAAACACACCACCCCTACCTTGACACATGGTGGCAACTGCATCATGCTGTGGGTATGCTTCACTGCAGCAGGCCCTGGAAGGCTTGTGAAGATAGAGGGTAAAATGAATGCATCAAAATACAGGGAAATTCTGGAGGAAAACCTGATCCAGTCTGCAAGAGCACTACAACTTGGGAGACTTGTTTTCCAGCAAGACAATGACCCCCAGGTATAAAGCCAAGGCTACACAGTAATGACTTAAAAACAACAAAGTTAACATCCTGGAGTGGCCAAGTCAGAGTCCAGACCTCAATCCATAAGACTATAAAACATACGAGCAAAATTACGCCATTTGACCCATTGGGTCTGCTCTGCTATTCAATCATGGATGATTCTTTTTTCCCTACTCAGACCCCTCCCTGGCCTTCTCCTCGTAACCTTTGATGCTGTGTTGAATCAAGAACAGGTTCGTCAGGCAGGATTTTCCCTGAAGGCAACATGCTGACTTTCTACTATCTTGTTCTGTGTCAGCAAAATTCTCCATAACCTCATCCTTAATAATTGACTCCAAGATCTTCCCAACCACTGAGGTCCGGCTAACTGTCCTATAATTTCCTTTCTGCTGCCTCCCTCCTTTTTTAAAGAGTGGACCTTTCTTAAACCCTTCTTAAATTCTGCAACTGAGAATTTGTGGCTGGACTTGAAAACGTTTGCTCACTCAAGATCCCCATGCAGTTTGTCAGAGCTTGAGCAGTTTTGTAAAGAAGAATGGAGAAAAATTGCAGTGTCCAGATAGAGACCTATCCACACAGACTCTAGGCTATTATTGCTGCCAAAGGTGAATCTATTAAATACTAAATTGAAAGGAGTGAGTAATTATGCAATTAATTATATTGTGTTTAATAATTGTAATAAATTTAGATCAATTTGCAGAAATTTGTTTTTGCTTTGTCACAAAAGAGTCTTTTTTGTTGATCAGTGTCAAAAAATCAATTTAAATCCTCTGTGATTCAATGTTGTAAAACAACAAAATGTGAAAACTTCCAAGGTGAGGTGAATAGCTTTTATGGGCACTGTATATGTATATTAAATAGTTAAATTAAAAATAGTGCAAAACAGAAATAATATGTTAAGATAAATGAGCTACTGTTAAGGGGTTCAATGTCTATTTAGGAATTGTACGGCAGAGTGGAAGAAGCTGTTCCTGAATTGCTGAGTGTGTGGCTTCAGGTTTCTGTGTCTCCTTCCTGATGGTAACAATGAGAAGAGGCCATACCCTGAGTGATGGAGTCCTTAATAATGGACGTCGCTTTTCTGAGGCACCAATCCTTGAAGATGTCTTGGATACTACAGGGGCTAGTACCCAAGATGGAGCTGACTAATTTAACAACTCTCTGTAGCGTCTTTCAGTTCTGTACAGTAAGCACCCCGCCCTCCCATGCCAGATAGTGATACCACTTGTCAGTATGCTCTTCCTGGTACATCTATAGAAGTTTTTGAGTGTTTTAGGTGACAAACCAATCTCTTCAAGCTCCTAATGAAATATGGCTGCTGTCTTGCTTTCTTCATAGCTGCATTGGTATGTTGGGACCAGATTAGATCCTCAGAGATATTGGCACCCAGGAACTTGAAATTGCATGCTCTCTCCTCTTTTGATACCTCTATGAGAATTGAGTCTTGTTCCTTCATTTTACCCTTCCTGAAGTTCACAATTATCTCTTTCGCCTTACTGACAAAACCAGAGGAGATAACTTCACTAGCCCTATCACGGAACTGTTCCCATGGCCTCACTGTCAAGGACTCTTCCTCTCATGTTTTTGATTTTATACTACTTATTTATTTATTATTATTGTTATTTTTTCCTTCTTTATGTATTTGCATGTTTTTTTGCCTTTTGCATATTGGTTGTTTGTGCTGTCTTTCATTCGTTCAATTGTGGTTTTTGTATTTACTGTGATTGCCCACAAGAAAATGAATCTCAAGGTTGTATATGGTGACATATATGTACTTTGATAATACATTTACTTTGAACTTTGAACAGCATCTCCACCATAATAAATAATAACAACTCCAATGGATACGTTATGTCATCTGCATGCCTAACTTGCCCAAACAGATTGTTTACTCCTAGTTGAAGGAAGGTCAGCGAGCTCCTGGTGGGCAAAGTAAATGCTTCAAAGATAACACCAAAATCAGCCTGAAGAAGTTCAACACTTCATCTGAAAAGTGGGAAGACGTTGCACTCAATGGACACATCTGGAGGAAATCTTTTTAAGAGGAGCTGTGCTACATGAAATCAACTTCTGCTGTGCCTCAGACAACAAGCAGCAGCTGTGAAAGGAGAGATGGAACAACCAGATTACCCAACTGCTAACTTCGGCCACCACTCACTCTTCCCCAACAAAATATGTGGATCCAGACTGGGCTCTGCAGCCTCCTGAAGAACCAGCAATAGACAATAACTTTAGTAGAACAGTCCACTTGACTTGAGTGATCGTAAATACTTACTAGCAGAGAACTAAGCATGCAGCCTTGAGGGGCACCTGTGTTGATGAAGAATCATCCTCGTTGATTGAGCTCTGCCGATGAGGAGGTCGAGTATCCACTTGCAGAGGGAGGTATATTAGTTATGCTCACTGAGGAAGCTCTAGGGTTGATGGTTCTGGATTCACTCGTTTCAGCCAAGGCAACAGTCAAAGACAAAACGTGGTATGTATTTCTTCTGCATTAATGAGGATGACAACTAACTAAGATACTATCATCAGATAGGAGGTCCAGGAGCCTGAAGACCCCCATTCAGTGTTTCAGCAATAGCTTCTTCCCCTCTCCCTCTGAAAGTTCTGTGAACCCGTGAACACTAACTCACGATTCCTCTTTTGTATTTTTTAGTGTCTTACATACGCTACTGTTGTACTTCATTGCATATGCTGTTTCTCTGCATATATCAAGGATATTAATTCTGATTCTGATTCTAATTCTCGTTCAATAGGCTGCTTTGTCCACAACCAGAACCAATACTGTATGCCTTATGGGAGAAAACTTGTAATTAACCAAAGGAAGACCTCCTTCTGGAGGCGAGAAACGAATTGTTGAAGAAATTGGAAAACAATACAATTGATTTATTTGTTAAATTGTGTTACTCCTTTCCCAAGCAGGATGAGTGGCATCTATTGGCTGCGTGATCCCAGAGAATCACCCTCTACTTGACGGGGAATATTTATTAAAAGAGAAATGACCTAAAATATCACTTAGTGGTAGGTTGGCAAAGATGGTTGTTTTAAAACAATGTTATCACTGGATGTCCTAATGTACCATGTATTATGTACACAGATTGCACTGGTTTTAATAGGACACCTGGTATAATTATTACTGCTGTGGTGTAATTGAGTATTTAATGATGCCAATTATGACATAGACAGTCAGCTGCATTAATTACGTTAGAGTAGAGTGTGCGTTAATTATAGCTACAGAATTGTACACTCAGTGGTCACTCTATTGGGTACCCCCTGTACCTAATAAAGTGGCACTGAGTGTATGCTTGTGGTGTTCAGCTACTGTAGCCCATCCACTTCAAAGTTCGACTTGCTATATGCTCAGGGATGCTCTTCTGCAATCCACTGTTGTAACACGTGATTATTTGAGTTACCGTCACCTTCCCGTCAGACTGAATCAGTCTGACCATTCTCCACTGATATCTCTTATTAACAAGGCATTTCCCCCACAGAACTGTCACTCCCTAAATGTTTTTTGCTTTTTGCACTACTTTCTTATACTCTAGAGCCTGCTGTTGTGGGCACGTGGCCAAGTGGTTAAGGCATTCGACTAGCGACCTGAAGGTCGTGAGTTCAAGCCCCAGCCTAGGCAGTGTGTTGTGTCCTTGAGCAAGGCACTTAACCACACAGTGCTCTGCGATGACACTGGTGCCAAGCTGTATCGGCCCTTGCCCGACCCTTGGACAACATCGGTGTCATGGAGAGGGGAGATTTGCAGCATGGGCAACTGCCGGTCTTCCATACAACCTTGCCCAGGCCTGCGCCCTGGAGAGTGCAGATCTATGATCTCGCAAGACTAGCGGATGCCTTTAGATCCTGCTGTGCATTAAAATCCCAGGAAATTTGCAGTTTCTGAGATGCTTATACCTCCCCATCAGGCCCCATCAATCATTCTGCAGTCAAAGTCACTTAGGTCAATTTTCTTCCTCCAAACAACAACTGAACCTCTTGACCATGCCTGCATGCTTTTATCTTGAGTTGCTGCGACATGATTGACTGATTAGACATCTGCATTAACGAGCGGTTGTACAGCTGTAGCCACTGAGTGTATAATGTTAGTTATAGGCATGGGTACAGATATGATGGCATCACTTAGTTATTTTAAAGTTAATGCATCTCCTTCTTCCCTTCCTCCTCGAGACAATTTGTCTTCCTCTTGCTATCTCTTCTTGTATTAATAATAATAATAATAATAATAACTTTCTTATAATCATAATAATGTAAACCATATAAAGAAGGAGGCCAATACAAATGCACAAGTAGACAGATTAGAAACAGGTGGAGAGCCTCTCAGACCTTTTCCACCATTTGACAAGGTCATGTCTGATCCGTATCCCAGTGGTAAAAGACCTGCCTAGTCCAATCTCACTTTCCTACTTGTGCTCTGTGCCTTATAAATCATGGCTCTTCAAGTTATATATCCAAATAATTATTACAAATTATTACTTTGAAATTTAAAGTACTTTTCAAAGTGTGCTGAGTGTGTTTGCGTCTACCATTCTTTCGTGAAGCGAGATTCATACTGAAAGCCGGGAAACTGGGACGTATACAGACTCACAGAGTAATACAGCACAGAATCATGCCTTTTGGTCTAAATTTTCCATGCCAACAAAATGACCACCTAATCAATTCCCATTTGCCATTCCCATTCCCTCTACATCATTCCTATCCATGTACCCGTCCAAAAATCTTTTAACTGTTGTTATTGTATCTGCCTTAGTCACTTCCTCTGGAAGCTCGATCCACGTACAGCATCCTCTGGGTGATGATGTTGCCTATTAGGACATTTTGAATGGTTCCTCTCATTTTAAACATATGCCCTCTAGTTTTTGATTATCTTTCCCTGGGGAAAAGGCTGAGTATGTTCATGCTATCTCTGCCCCAATTGTACTATATATTGTTGGAGTGGATTGTCACAGTGTACATAACCAGCATCTGATGCACACTCCTGACTTAAGATTTTTTTTTCACATTCTTGGTCTAAGTTTTGCCCAGCAATGGAATGGGCTGCTTTGTTCCATTTCAAAGATTTTAAAAGTTATGTAACTCTTGCTTTGGCTAGCAGCTTAATATAGGGGGTGAAAGCCCCCGGCCCGGCCAGACTTAAGAAATCTCGTTTGGGTGGAAGCTGCGCGAAGTGTCCTCTGTTACAAATCAGTACCCCGAAATAATAAACAGTACGCAATATGCAATTAAACGATTAAGCTTTATATTTCTTACTTTGACTATATGGTACGGAAAAAATGAAAAAAAGAAAAAACGGGCCCAATCTTATTAAACAGTCGGTTGCGCAAAGTTGGAGCTCACTGATAAGCTGAGCGTCCACCATCGACCTCCTCCAATCGTCGCTGCCCTTCGGACCCTCGCTCCAAGTCCACCCTGTCCGGCGGTCTACCAACTCTCTCCATTCGCATCTTCTCTCCTCATCTCTCCCTGGCAAAAGGCCGCGAAAATCTTTCTTTCAGACTCACAAGAAAGAACACCAGCATTCCAAACCCCATCATCTTTAGTCATAACCCAAACATTGCTGCTACAGAGAAACCATTACATTATCAGTGAAACCTTACAGCATGTTACACAGCAGTGAAACCCTACAGCATGTTACAGTTACCTTTGTAGATCTTTCCCTCTTTTCTCCTTTCTGAATTTGTCACTAATGCTTCAGTTCCAGATCATGAGAGCAAATCTGGAAACTTGACATGCTTGGGCACTAGCCTACAAAGTACCCAGAGCATCTTCAAGGAGCGGTGTCTCAGAAAGGCAGCCTCCATTATTCAGGGAATCCAGCACCCAGGGCATGCCCTTTTCTCACTGTTACCATCAGGTAGGAGGTGCAGAAGCCTGAAGGCACACACTCAGTGACTCAGGAACAGTTTCTTCCCCTCTGCCATCTGATTCCTAAATGGACATTGAACCCTTGAACACTACCTCACTTTCTTAATATATAGTATTTCTGTTTTTCGCACGATTTTTAATCTATTCGATATACATATACTGTAATTGATTTAATTATTTATTATTATTATTTTATTTTTTCTTTCTTCTATATTATGTATTGCATTGAACTGCTGCTGCTAAGTTAACAAATTTCACATCACATGCCGGTGATAATAAACCTGATTCTGATTCTGATTCCTTTTTGGGGCTGAATGTGACTTTGGCAATTGAGTAAACTAGGTAACAACTAATTAGCAGTCTAGTTTTCTAACACCAATTTAACCTTCTAATGACCGACCAGTTGCTTTATGTTACTTTTGCCTATCTTACATGTCATTTGTCATTTAATCCACTTATTTCCATCTTACTGTAAATTGCTTTTAATCTTCCCCTTTCTTGCATTTTAAAAATCTGTTACATCTCTAATTTTGACTATAATCACTGACCTGAAATGCTGTCTCCATCTTTTCTTGAAAGATGTTGCTTGACCAGCTGATGACATACTGTAATGGATTTTTATTTTTGCTTGATCGCCGTTGGGCAAACCTACAGGAAGTGATGTCGCAGGAAAGCAGCAGCTGTCACTGGGGACCCCACCACCCAGGCCATGCTCTCTTTTCACTGCTGCCATCGAGTAGAAGGTACAGGAGCCTCAGAACCCTCACCACCAGGTTCAGGAACAGTTATTACCCCTCAACCATCATGCTCTTGAACCAGAAGAGATCACCACTCAACTTCATTTGTCTCATCACTGAGATGTTCCCACGACCTATGGACTCACTTTCAGGGACTTTTTATCTCATGTTCTGAATATTTATTGTTTGTTTATTTATTATTTTAATTTCTTTTTTTGTATTGGCAGTTTGTTGTCTTTGCACACTGATTGAACAGCCAAGTTGGTGCGGTCTTTCATTGATTCTATCATTGTTATTGTTTCGTTATGGATTTATTGAGTATGTCCACCAAAAAATAAAAGGGGGATGTTGGGAGGGTGGGGGTGGTGGGGGAGGTGGGGTGAGGGCATTGCCAAATGTTTGAGAAATCGATGTTTCTCGTCCTATTTTCCCTCTCTCACCTTGTCCCCTTGCCTGCCCATCGCCTCCCTCTGGTGCCCCTCCCCCCTTTCCTTTCTTCCATGGCTTTCTGTATCTTTCACCAACTGACTTCCCAGCTCTTTGCTTCATCCTTCCTCCTCTGGGTTTCACCTATCGCTTTGTGTTTCTCTCTGCCCTCCCCTCAGCTTTTGAATACTCCTCGGCTTTTTCTCCAGTCCTGCCAAAGGGTTTCGGCTCGACACGTTGACTGTACCTTTTTCCATTGATGCTGCCTGGCCTGCTGAGATCCCCCAGCAGTGTGTTGCTCGGATTTCCAGCATCTGCGGATTTTCTTTTGTTTGAGGTAGGTAGATAGATTCTTCATTGATCCCAAAGGAAATTACAGTGTCACAGTAGCGTTATAGGTGCACAGATACACGAATGAATCTCATGGTTCTATATGGTGACATATATGAACCTTGATAATAAATTTACTTTGAGCACTGAACTTTGACTTCAGTTAACTAGTAAGAAACAGAATGTCTAGGTTGCCATACTTCTGAACACCATTTTACCGAGATGCTCATGTATTATCCTAGAACTCAGGTCCATATTTCTGTAGAATTGAATTGAGTTGAACTGCATTGAATTGACTTTATTACTTACATCCCTCGTATATATGAGGAGTAAAAATCTTTACGTTACGTCTCCGTTTAAATGCGCAATGTGCAATTTATAGTAATTTATAATAAATAGTATGTACAACAGGATAGGCAATGTAACATAGAAATACAGTTGTGTCAGCATGAATTAATCAGCCTGATGGCCTGGTGGAAGAAGTTGTTCTGGAGCCTGTTGGTCCTGGCTTTTCTCAGATGGTAGCAGCTGGAATAGTTTGTGGTTGGGGTGACTTGGCTCCCCAATAATCCATTGGGCCCTTTTTACACACCTGTCTTTGTAAATGTCCTGAATAGTGGGAAGTTCACATCTACAGATGCGCTGGGCTGTCCGCACCACTCGCTGCAGAATCCTGTGATTGAGGGAAGTACAGTTCCCATACCAGGCAGTGATGCAGCCAGTCAGGATGCTCTCAATTGTACCCCTGTAGAAAGTTCCTAGGATTTGGGGGCCCATACCAAACTTCTTCAACCGTCTGAGGTAAAAGAGGAGCTGTTGTGCCTTTTTCACCACACAGCTGGTATGTACAGACCACATGAGATCCTCAGTGATGTTTATGATGTGGAACTTAAAGCTGTTCATCCTTTCAACTCCAGATCCATTGATGTCAATAGGGGTTAGCCTGTCTCCACTCCTCCTGTAGTCTACAACCAGCTCCTTTGTTTTTGCAACACTGAGGGACTTCTTTGTAGGCTGCCTCATTATTACTTGAGATTAGGCCAATCAGTGTAGTGTCGTCAGCAAATTTATTTAGCAGATCGGAGCTGCGGGTGGTGACACAGTCATGGGTATACAGAGATAAGGATGGGGCTTAGTACATAGCCCTGAGGGGCACCTGTGTTGACGTTCAGAGGGGCAGAGGTGAGGCAGCCCACTCTTACCACCTGCTGGCGATCTGACAGGAAGTCCAGGATCCAGCTACACAAGGCAGGGTGAAGGCCGAGGTCTCTGAACTTCTTATAGAGCCTGGAGGGAATTATGGTGTTGAATGCTGAACTGTAGTCGAAAAACAGCATTCTCACATAAGCATCCTTCTTTTCCAGATGTGTAAGGACGGTGTGTAGAGCTGCAGCCATTGCGTCATCTGGTGATCGGTTGTGTTGGTAGGTGAATTGTAGGGGTTCCAGTTTGGGTGGTTGCAAGCTGCAGATGTAGTCCTTGGCCAGCCTCTCAAAGCATTTGCTTATTATTGAGGTGAGTGTGACAGCGTCCATCATTAAAGACCTCCAGCACCCAGGGCATGTCTTTTTCTCACTGTTACCATCAGGCAGGAGATACAGAAGCCTGAAGGCACACACTCGACGATTCAGAAACAGCTTCTTCCCCTCTGCCATCCGATTCCTAAATGGACATTGAAGCTTTGGACACTACCTCACTTTTTCAATACACAGTATTTCTGTTTTTGCACATTTTTTAGTAATCTATTCAATATACATAATTGATTTACTTGTTTATTTATTATGTTTTATTTATTTTTTTCTCTCTCTCTGCTAGATTATGTATTGCATTGAACTGCTGCTGCTAAGTTAACAAATTTCATGTCACATGCCAGTGATAATAAACCTGATTCTGATTCTGATTCTGAAAATTTGATTCCTGAATTTTAGCTCAGTTGCATTTGTGGAAAGTCAAACTGGACCAAGTTTATCTTCCTGGAAGTATTCCATGCAGTTGTTCACCTCCGTAAGGCAATCAACTGAAGTGAAACAGCTCGTGACAATACAAACTATACAGAGGGTGTTGGCAGTGGAGATGATGGGAAGGGCAGCTCTTAAATGAGCCTTTTGCTTCCTATGCTTATTTATGTTTTTAATCCATTTCCTTTGTGGCGACCATCCATCACCACTTCCAGACAAAATTGAGAGGAAGGTCAGTCAGACAGCTTTAGAGCACAGAAACAGTCCCTTCGGCCTATCATATTCATGCCGACCTCCTTTCTGATCTGCTCTAATCAGGTCCACATCAGGCCTGTGTCCTTCTATACCTTTCAGGTACCTGTTTAAATATAGTGACTGTATCTCGTGCCATTATTTCCTTTGGCAGAGAGTTCCAAATATAAATAACTCCCGGAGTAAAAAGCGTACTTCTCAAATCTCCTTTAAAAGGACAAAGAATGCAGGACTGAAGGTGCTGTATTTAAATGCATGTAGCATTCGGAATAAGACGGATGAACTCGTGCCACAGTTGGAGATTGGTCGTTATGACGTTGTGGGCATCACTGAGTCGTGGCTAAAAGAAGGCCATCGTTGGGAGCTTAACATCAAAGGATATACTTTGACAGGACAGTCAGGAAGGCATAGGCGGTGGTGTGGCTCTGTTGGTAAGAGATGGAACTCCATCTTTAGAAAGAGGTGACATAGAATCAGAGAATGTTGAATCTTTGTGGGTGGAGTTAAAAAATTGCAAAGGTAAAAAAAAACATTATGGGAATCATGTATAGGCCTCCAAATAGTAGCCAAGATGTGGGGTTGAGATTGCAAAGGGAGCTGGAAAGATCATGTAATAAGAGTAATGATCCTTTGCTGAAGGGATTAATAGCAATAATTTATGATATAATTATGAAATTACAGCCAGATACATCTGATAAAATTAAAAATGAATGGGAAAGGGAACTTCAACTTTCCCTACCTACAGAGAAATGGGATAAAATTTTTCATTTAGTTAGTACTTCTTCTATATGTGCTAAACATACTTTAATACAATTTAAAGTAGTACACAGAGCTCATATGTCCAAAGATAAACTAGCTCATTTTTATTCCCATATAAACCCTACCTGTGATAGATGTCGCTCTGAAATGGCTTCTTTAACTCATATGTTTTGGTCCTGTCCTCTTTTGGAAAAATATTGGGAAGACATTTTTGATATTATTTCAACAGTTCTATGCTTCGATTTAAAACCCCATCCGATTACGGCAATCTTTAGATTGCCAATGGTAGAACATAGATCTTTGTCTTCTTCAGCCTGTCGAATGATAGCTTTTGTTACTTTAATGGCGAGAAGATCTATTTTGTTGAACTGGAAGGAAACTAATCCTCCAACTACATTCCAATGGTTTTCTCAAGTTTAAATTCAGAAAAAATTAGAAGTGATATTTTTGACCCTTTGGTTAAATTTGAAGAAACTTGGAAACCTTTTATGCAACATTTTCATATGATGTAATCTGACCTTTCCGAATCTTTTTTCTAAACTTAAATTATATGATGAGAGGAGCGGAGTTAATGACATCATTGAACGTGTCCGATACAAGCTGTTGGTCTAGCCCTGTTTTGTTTTTTTTTCTTGGGTTTTTTTTTTCTCTTTTTCTTTTTTTTTAATATAATTTTTATTGAGTTTTCAAAATGAATACATGAAAAGATTATATCTACCCTCCCCCCTCCCCTTAACCCTCCCCCCCCCATATAAAGTCCTACCTAAAAAAGAAAAGAAGAAAAAAAAAGAACCGCCTGGGTATTGGAAGGTTTCCACATGCTCCATGGGATTCAAAATAAATTTGGTATAATTATTCGTTACTTTCCCCAAGGGGCCAAGATCTTTATCGGAGCACTTAAATATGCCATCCTATCTTTTGTAAATAAGGGCGCCAAATATTCAAAAATATTACATATTTATCTCTTAAATTATAAGTAATTTTTTCGAGTGGAATAGAACTAGCCATTTCATTATTCCAACGATTCATACTTAAATATGAATCAGATTTCCAAGTAACTGCTATAGTCTTCTTAGCTACTGCCAATGCAATTTTTATAAATTCTTTCTGATATTTATTCAATTTATCCCTTCAATATCACCTAATAGAAATAATACAGAGTTATGTGGAAGTTGAGTTCCAGTAATTTGTTCCAATAAGACTCTTAAATTTATCCAAAAGGGTTGAATTTTAAAACAAGACCAAGTAGAATGTAAGAAAGTACCAATTTCTTGATTACACCGAAAGCATTTATCGGATAGATTTGAATTTAATCTATTTATTTTTTGCGGTGTAATATATAATTGGTGTAAAAAATTATATTGTACTAATCTAAGTTGAACATTTATTGTATTTGTCATACTGTCAAGACAGAGTCTTGACCAATTTGTTTCATCAATATTAATATTCAGATCTGTTTCCCATTTTTGTTTTGACTTATGAATTCCTCGTTTAATTGTCTGTTTTTGAATCAAATTATACATACAAGAAATAAATTTTTAAATTTTCCCTTTTTGAATTAAAGTTTCAATTTCATTAGGTTTTGGCAAAAACATTTTCTCTTTTTGGGGTTTTTTTTGTTTATATTTTTTTTTCTTTTTATTTCTTTTTTAATGTTTAATCTTATTATGAGTTTGGTAGTCTTTTATATCTATGTTACTTAAAATTCATTTTTTTATGCTGATGAACATTTTTCCAATCTCTTTGTACCAACTTTGTTATTGAGTTTATAATTTTGAAAAATTAATAAAAAGATTTAAAAAGAAAGAAAGAAAGAGTAATGACACAATTGTAATGAGGGACTTCAATATGCAAGAGGATTAGGAAAATCAGTTGGTGTCGGATTGCAAGGGTGGAAATTTGTTGAATGCCTACGAGGTGGCTTTTTAGAGCAGCTTGTGCTTAAGCCTACTTGGGGAAAGGCTATCTTAGATTGGGTGTTGTGTAATAACCCAGATCTTATTATGGAGCTTAACATAAAGAATCCCTTAGGAGGCAGTGATCATAATATCCACAAAAATCTGGAGGAACTCAGCAGGCCAGGCAGCATCTATGGAAAAAAGTCCAGTCAATATTTCAGGCCGAGACCCTTCAGCCGGACTTGTGTGTTACTTGGATTTTCAGCATCTGCAGATTCTCCCGGTCCTGCGGAAGGGTCTCAGCTGGAAATGTCAACTGTACTTTTTTCCATAGATGCTGCCTGGGCTGCTGAGTTCCTCCAGCATTTTGTGTGCGTGACTTGGATCACTGCAGATTCTCTAATGTCAGTGATCAGAATACGATTGAACTCATACTGCAATTTGAGAGGGAGAAGCACAAGTCACATGTATCTGTATCACAATGGAATAAAGGGAATTACAGAGACATGAGAGAGGAGTTCGCCCAGGTGGATTGGAGGGGTATTCTGGCAGGGATGACAGCAGAGCAGAGATAGCTGAAGTTTCTGGGAATAGTTCACAAGACCCAGGATAGATATGTCGCACAGAGGAAGATGTCCTCAAATGGCAGGAGTAGACAAGCAAAAGAAAATGTATATAAGTAGCCAAAGTGAGTGGGAAGTTGGATGATTAGGAAGCTTTTAAAATCCAACAAAGAGCGACTTACTCTCCTCCCATCCGGTAGGCGCTACAGGAGCCTGCGCTCCCGCACCAGCAGGCACAGGAAGAGCTTCTTCCCTGAGGCTGTGACCCTGCTGAACCTCACATCACAGCGCTAAGCAGTATTGTACCCATATTGTACTGTCTCAGTACTTTTATATTTGTGTGCTGTAGCACTTACTTTTTATTCACAGTTATTTTGTAACTAACACTATTCTTTGCATTTCTGGTCAGATGCTAACTGCATTTCATTGACTTTGTATCTGTACTTTGCACAATGACAATAAAGTTGAATCTAATCTAATCCAAGAAAGGATGTGTTGTCATTGGACAGAGTTCAGAGGAGGTTCACGAGGTTATGGGAATGAAGTGGTTAACATATGAGGAGCGTTTGGCCGCTGTAGGCCTGTATTCTCTGTAATTTAGAAGAACGCAGGGGGTGGGGGCAGGGGATCTCATTGAAACCTATCGAAAGTTAAAAAGGACGAGATAGGGTGGATGCGCAGAGGATGTTTCCTCTGGTGGGAGTATCCAGAACTAGAGGGGGCAGCCTCAAAATTGAGGGCCGAATCTTTAGAACAAAAGTAGGAGGAATTTTTTTAGCCAGAGAGTAATGAATCTGTGGAATGCTGTACCACAGACTGTGGTGGAGGTTGTCCATGGTCATACTTAAGGTGGAAGTTGATTGGTCAGGGCATCAAAGGATATGGCAAGAAGGCAGGTGTATGGAGTTGAGTGGGATCCGGGATCAGCCACGATGGACTGGTGGAGCAGACTGAATGGGCTGAATGGCCTAATTCTGCACCTATGTCTTATGGTCTTATGGTTTTAAAACTCTTTCCTCTTACCTTAAGACTATACCCTTTGTTTTTGATATCCCTGTCAAGGGAAAATGATCCTGATTATCAACCCTATCTATGCAGTATAATTTTATATTCTATCAGGGCACACCTTATACATCTTCACACTGAGGCAAACAAGCCTAGTCTATTCAATCAGAATCAAAATTAGATTTATCATTGACATATGATGTGAAACGTGTTGTTTTACAGCAGCTCTACAGTACAAAGTCATATGAAATACATAAATTACAACAATAATAAAGAGTGCAAAAATGAAGGGATATTGAGGTAGAGCTTGATGGTTTATTCATTCATGTATCTGTTGGCAGAAGAGAAGAAGTTGTTTGTAAATCATTGAATTTGTGTCTTCAAGTTCCTGTACCCCTTCCCCGATGAGAATAAAGTGAAGGCAGCAGGTAAGGGTCCTTAATGATAGATGATACTTGATTTGCTGAATTCCTCCAGCATTTTTTTTACAGTATGATTTACAGCAAAGTCCCTTGTGTTAACTTTTCAAAACATCTATTTCAGCTTTTGAGTGGTCATGAAAGGATACGGGGAGAAGGCAGGAGAATGGGACTGAGGGGGAAAATGGATCAGCCATGATGAAATGGTGCAGGAGACTCAATGGGCCAAATGGCCTCATTCTGCTCCTATATCTTATGGTCTTATAGGCTCATGCTCTGGAATTCCTCTATTTTGTGCAATGTATCAATGTTTTTGATTTCTTGTGTAGCATTAGTTCTGATTTCCACATGAATTGTACTTCATTATTAGAGTAGTCCCACTTCATCAAAGTCCTCTGGCCCAAGCATGGTAACAGTTGTGAAGATGTTGAGGCTTCAGTGTAGTAGCAAAGTAGTTGAGCTTTAGATGAGTATCAGAGCACACAGGATCATGGAAACTGTATGACGCAGAAGGAGACAATTCGGCTGATCGTACTTGTACTTTCCAACAAAGGACGATCCAGCTTTGACTCAGTTTCCATGGTCTTGCAGGTCACAGCTTTTCAACTACTATCAAACTGTAGTCTTTCTACCTCTACCATCCTTTTGAATTATGAGTTCTGAACTCCTACTACACTCCTATTAAAAACTTTTGACTCATCTCTTCTCTAACTGACCTATTGCAATAAATTTATTACCTGCAGTTTCGATGCCTCGTTTGATGGATTTTCTATTTATGCAGCATAGGCCACTCTTAATTTTATCCACCTTGATTAAATCTTCCCTCAATATCCTCTGTTCCAAAGAAAACAATGCAAGTTCATAAATATTATTTTTTCATTCCTGGTAACATTCTCATTAATCTCCTCGGCATCCTCTCCAATGCAATTAAATCCTTCCTTGTCATGTAGTAACCTGTGCTCTAAGTAGTGATGTGTACTGTATATTGTTCAGCATTACTTCTATGCTGTTATATTCTATGCCACTGCTAAAAAGAAAGGTATTTCAGTCACCTGTCAGCTTTGCCTATTACCTTTAAGGACCTATGGACGTACACTCTAAAGACCCTATATTCCTTCACACCCACCTTCACATCCATCCATTTTTTATGCATACCCTGAATTATTGTACCTCTCTAATTTCATTACTTTGCATTTCTCTGGGTTAAAACCCACTTGCCTTTTTCTTACCTAACTGATCAGACCATATGTGATCTTACTTCAGAGTAACACTTTCACCTTTCCTGCAGCCACACAGCCAATTAGCAAAAGTCTTTATAATATCCCTACATTTAAGTAAACACCATATGCAACAAAAAATTGATTGCATACTGAGCACTTACAGTCACAAATTTATCCTCAAACCATCTACCAGCTGAAATCTCTGCTTTCAATCGTGATGACGCTGTTAAACGCCATCCCTGTGTTCAGATGCTCTTGTCTGCTGCTTTCTGTGGACATTGATACTATTGCAAACACAATGATTCTGCAGATGCTGGAAATCCAGAGTAAAAGACACACACACACACACACAAAGTTGAACTTTGAAAAGGCTGAAGGAACTCAGCAGCTCAGGCAACATCTATGGAAAGGAATAAAGAGTTTACATTTCAGGCCGAGACCCTTCATCAGGACTGGAAAGAAAGGCAGAAGCAGCAAGAATCAGAATATGCAGAAACTGATGGAGAAATTCATAAATGAACTTGCAAATGAACTAGTAAAATTAAAAGAACCAGGGAAGAATGACATGTTACACACATCAAAGTTGCTGGTGAACACAGCAGGCCAGGCAGCATCTCTAGGAAGAGGTACAGTCGACGTTTCGGGCTGAGACCCTTTGTCAGGACTAACTGAAAGAAGAGCTCTCTGCCTTGATTGCTACTGCCTTTTCAGTTCAGGGGCAGTCAGGGAAGCAATATAAATGCTGGCATTTCCAGTGGCAGCTGGATCTGAGATATCCTGATTTTCTAATCCAGCTACTCTTCAGCTAACTTGTGCCATGGATGGATCTAAGTCCGGCAGCGAAAGGAGGACAGCTGGGCATGGGTCTAGCAAACTGATCCTGTAAAAATCCAGAGCTACAGATAGGCCAACAGAAGCTCCAAAGACCTCATCCCTGGGGCTACACCTAGGGACAATTTGAAAGACTGTCCTAGGACAGAGGTTTCTGGTGAGCTACCGTCAGTAGCCTATGCTCCCGTAGGAGTGATGGGATTAAGTAAGTAACTAAGGACACTTCAGCTAACTCCATTGGTGAAGTTTACCAGTATTCCTTGACATCACAGTGGAGCAGCTGGAGTGGGATTAACTCCTTCCCTCCTTCTCCACTGTTATATAAAGGATTCATTAATTACATGCGATTTCCTGGTTGATTTCTTCTTCGTGATGATGCAATTCTAAGGCACTTGTTCGTGTTTTAGAGAGTGGTGTGGAAAGTGCCAAAAGACTCAACTGATTTCAAGTTTCTTTTCAAAGCAGCTGGTTTCAAACTAAACCATCTTGGATGGCAAACTACTTAGCACAGACAGTGGAGTCTTATTGAGAATGGAATAGTTGCTGGAAAAGGAGCAGAAGTAAGCTGGGAGGAGGGCATTCAACTGGATGCCATACAATTAGTTGTCAATGTGTGCCAGCTGTGAGATTATATGTAAAGGTTAGATTTAAGGGTAAGCTTTATTTGTCACATTACATTGCAACATACAGTGAAAAGCGTCATTTGCATCAAATCAAATCTGCAGGAATTATATTAGGCAGCCCGCAAGTGTTAACACACTTCCAGCAGCGACATAGCTCACCCACAATTCACTAACCCTATCCTGTAAGTCTTCAGAATATGGGAGGAAACCCATATGGTCATGGGGCGAACCTATAAACTTCTTACGGAGAGCAGCGGGGATAGAACCTGGGTTGTTGGTGATGTAATAACGTTACGTTAACTGCTACACTTCCGTGCTGTCCAAGTGTGTGGGGTTTGCAGCAGGCATGAGGGGATGTGCAAGGGCGGAAGTTCTAACAAGTAGAGATTGTTGGTAGGTGAATATTGAGCTATGATGATGAGAGGCCTAATTGTGTGGCTGTTTGCAGAAACCATTTTAACAAGCATTCACGTTCCACAATTTCACATAAGAAGTTGAGCATCCACCATAATAATTTTCAGAAGGGAACTGGATGACTTGGTGAAAGAAAATTGCAGGATAATGGAGAAAGCACAGAGGGTTTGATTTTTAGCTCTTACATAGGCTCACCACAGGTATAATGTCCTTTTATGCCACATGGATCTGTGATTAATGAAGCTATTGAGAGCTTCAATAATCAAATACAAAATAAATAAGAAGAAAAAGGCAATGAGATGACAGGAGAAATCCACTGGTATTGGAAAATGGAATAACAGATCAATTAGTAATATGGTCTGAATGAGAATATAGGTTGTGTGAGGATTTGTAGGACATGTTATTGGTTCTTCAGTCAGAATAAGCCAATGGTCGCTGATGCCATGCACTCTTGGTTACTGAGTGTGGATTAGGAAAAACTGGCAAGAGCTTTGAACAGAGAGATCAATCATCCTGAACCTGCAAATGGTGCCTGGTGGCAGGAGAGCAGTTTATGTTAGTTCTTTGTTCAAGAAAGGAGAGAATGACATACTTAGTAGCTCCACACGGCAATCAACTTCAGTTGTGGGCAACCTCTACGACCCCCAATTCAAGATAATTTTAGTAAAAAATTGAAACTGCAATGATTAATCAAGGAGAAACAGCACAGGTTTGTAAAAACAAATTGAATTTGACCAAAAGGAAGTTGTATTTGACTGTGAGAAAGTAAGGTTTGCCACAATTGTAATATTTATGAACATTCAAAAATCTCTTTATAAATGGATTCACATAAACCATGTTGGGAAATGTTAAACACATCACACAAAAGGTAAATGTAACTGTCCAGAGAGAAAACTGAAATTATCAAAGTAGCACTAAAGTTGATTGAAAGGAGAACTGATGGATCAATTTTTAAGTCATATACTTAGCTCCATGATAGACATAGCCCTACCCACCATAGACACATCTTCAGATGGTGGTGTGTCAAGAAGATATCATCTATAATTAAGGTTCTTTTTCTTGTTACTACCATCAGGGAGGAATTACAGGAGCTTGAAGACCCACAGTCAACAATCCAGGGACAGCTTCTTCCCCTCTGTCATCAGATTTCTGAACTGTTAATAAGTCACTGAACACTACTTCATTATTCTTTTTTTGCACTCTTTATTTACTTCATAATTTATAGTAATTTTTTGCCTCTGCACTTTTTTTTTGTGTGCCACACTCTGCCAGAGCCTTGGCAACCACTTTTTCAAGTGGTTGTCTTGGAGGAAAGATTCTGTGAGTGGTCCCCCACGTCCTTCTCACAGCGCAGTGTTTTCTTTATGAGGCCAAGTTGCGAGCTCGACACTCAACCCGGCACGGATGGAAAGTCTGCCCAGGAGTGGCCCGACTGGATTCAAACTCGGGAACCTTCACTCTGGAGTCCGGCACTGATGTCACTGTGCCACCAGCCGGCCCTGCACCGTACTTCTGCCATAAAACAATAAATTTCAGGTGATGTGAGATGTTGATGGTAAACCTGATATTGATTCACGTTAACCGATCTGAGCACTTCACAGTAAGAAAATTAAATGATCTCCAAGTTGGAGACAAATTCACAAATGCTCTATGTAAGCATGGTCATATACCATTGGAACACAAAAGTCAATTTAAAGTTAAAGTCTGTCCCGAGCCTTGTGGCCCATCAGGCCAGTGCTTATGCCAGTTTCTGTGGCATGAAGCGACTGAGAGTACGAGACTACCCCCCATATAGGACGCCAGTCTGTCACGAGGCTAACCCCCAGCATTTGCCAGTACCCATTTTCAGATGACACAACACACTGCCTTGGCTGAGACTCGAACCCATGACCTTCAGATCGTGAGCCCAACACCATAACCACGGCCACGCGCCACGCACAAAAGTCAATTGGTATTCATAAAACTTTGTGATCCTCAGAGTTTAATAATTCATTTTATTTTTCAGCTTTGTGAAAAATTCCAAGAAAATATATTTACATATACCTTTTCTTCCAAAGTACTTCATTGCTATGCTCTCCAAAATTATCATCTCCAAGGATGAAATCATAAGGTATGTTGAAGAGTTTCTGCAGATGCTGGATGTCTTGAGCAACGCACACAAAATGCTCCAGGAATTCAGCAGGTCAGGTAATATCAGTGAAGGGTAATGTACAGTCCTGATTGTCCATATTGGCTCAAAACGTTGACAGAATGCCCTTCTCCCAGGAAAGATTTAGTACCATATAGAAACATTATTCCTTCCTAAAGACCTTCGGCCATTCTTAGTTCAAAGTTTAAAACTTTGAAGTAAATTTATTATCGAAGGTCCTACTGTATATGTCATTATATACTACCCTGAGATTCACTTTATTGTAAGCATTCACAGTAGAAAAAAAACAATAGAATTAATTAAGACATCTACACACCAAGATTGACAAACAACCAATGTGCCAAAGAAGGCAAACTGTGCAAATACAAAAACAAGTAAATAAATAATATCGAGAACATGAGATGCAAGAGTCCTTGAAAGTGACTCCATGGGTCGTGGAATCGGTTCAGTGGTGAGTCAGTGAAGTTATCTATGCTGGTTCAGGATCCTGATGGTTGAACGGAACTGACTATGACAAGAAATATAGAGGAGGATTGACCCAAAAGCAGAGCAGCAGAGACAAATTACCACTGAGTGATAGCTTCAATAATCATCTGCAAAATAACAAGCTATGAGAAGCCACAAGGCAAGAGCGAATGGATACTAAACTCTCAGGCATCAAGGTAACAGATTATTGACTTCAGACTCCCACAGCAGGGAGAGAGAGGGGGGTGCCTGGCTGGGCCAGGGTTTGTGGGGGTGTGGAGATTAGGGTTAGGGATAGGGTAGGTTTGGGGGATGGGGGTAAGGAGCTGGAGGAGAGAGGGGTGTGGAGGTTAGGATTAGGGATAGGGTTGGGGGTTGGAGGAGAGAGAACAGGGCCCTGGCAGGGAGGGAGGGAGGGGGGGGAGGGGGAGAGAGAGAGAGAGAGAGAGAGAGAGAGAGAGAGAGAGATAGAGATAGAGATAGAGATAGAGATAGAGATAGAGATAGAGATAGAGATAGATAGAGAATATATACATACACCTGGTGGGGAGGCTTTTGTCTGGGATGTACTGGAGGTCGTTCATGTGGTACATCTACCTGCAGGATGGGGTGGGGTGCCCCTTGAGGTGGTCTCCCTTGGGGGGGGGGAATCTGTAATGGGGATGCCCAGGGCTGTACGTGTGTTCAAAAACAACATACCTTTCCTGCTTTGTGTAGATTTTGGTGATCTCTTTTATATCTGGGTGTGAGGGAGTTCTCAGTCTGGATTAAGTTAGACTGGTGACTCCTTCCCACCCAGATAATTAAGATAATCAAGGAACTGATTATTGACTTCAGGAAAGGGAAACCAGAGCCAGTCCTCATTGGAGGATCAGAGGTGAGGACAGTCTGCAAATTTAAATTCCGTGGTGTTATTATTTTGGAGGACCTGTCCTGTGCCCAGTTTGTAGGTGCAATTATGAAGAAAGCAAGGCAGTACCTCTACTTCCTTAGAAGTTTGTGAAGATTCAGCATGACTAGATTTTAGATTTACACCTTTCTCAGAAAAGTGTTGTAGCTATTATATATAATATAATTATGAATTTATGTCCTGATGCTTCTAATAAAATTAAAGCTGACTGGGAAAGAGAACTTAAGATTCGATTGAAAAATGGGAAAAAATTCTTCAATTGGTTAATTTATCCTCTGTATGTGCTAAACATGTGTTGATACAGTTTAAAGTAGTGCACAGGGCTCATATGTCCAAAGATAAACTATCTCGTTATTATTCTTATATTAATCCAATATGTGATAGATGTCATTTCGAGATAGCTTCTTTAACTCACATGTTTTGGTCATGTCCTTTGCTGAAAAAATATTGGAAAGATATTTTTGACATTATTTCAACGGTCTTGAATATAGACTTACAACCTCATCCAATTACTGCTATCTTTGGATTACCAATGATAGGTTCAAATTATCTAACCTCTTCAGCACGTAGGATGATTGCATTTCTTTCTTTAATGGCTAGAAGATCCATTCTGCTGAATTGGAAAGAGATTAACCCTCCTACTGTATTTCATTGGTTTTCACAAACTATGGTGTGCTTGAATTTGGAAAAAAATTAGAAGTGCGGTTTATGATCCTTCCATTAAATTTGAAAAAACTTGGAGGCCATTCATTCAGCATTTTCATTTGATGTAATTTGATCATTTCCAAACTTGTTTTATTTCTCTGTACTGTTGGTTGAGAGGAGCGGAGTCGTCGACACTAAGGTTTTCTTCTTTTCCATTTTTAAGTTGTTAGTATTGCCCAAGTCTTTTAGGTTAGTTGACTAATTCTGCTTAGTTCAATTTTTTTGGGGATGGGGTTTGTTTTTTTTTCTATTTTTTTCTTCTTCATGATTTTTTTCCAGTTTTTTTTTGCTTTGTATTATTCATTGCTATTTTTACATGATTGGGAGCTTTGTTAATTTATACTATTTGGTCTTACAATTACTTATTTTAAGTGTAACAATGATCTCCTACTATTTGTATTATTGCTATGTTTTGTTTCTATTTTATGAAATTAATAAAAAGATTGAAAAAGAAAGACGTCTAAAACTTTGACAAACTTCTATAGATGTGTAGTGCAAAGTATATTGACTGACTACATCACAGCCTGATATGGAAACACCAACGCCTTTGAATGGAAAATCCTACAAAAAGTAGTGGATACAGCCCAGTCCAACACAGGTAAAGCCCTCCCCACTATTGAGCTCATCTACACGGAGCACTGTCTCAAGAAAGCAGCATCCATCATCATAGGCCCCTACCACTCAGCAAGTGCTCTCTTCTTGCTGCTGCCATCAGGAAGAACATACGGGAACTTCAGGACTCACGCCACTAGGGTCAGGAACAGTTACTAGCCCTCAACCATCAGACACTTGAGCCAAAGAGGATAACTTCACTTAACTTCACTTGCCTCATCATTAAAATGATAGCCCAGGATGATCCAGATTGGTCCAGTGGAACTGCTCCATGAGCAATGGATCCACAATGTGTCTGGATGGTACCCAAGGTATCTCTTCTGGACCATAACCTTCCCAGTCGACCAGGTGCTGCACATCTTGTCCAAGATAATGTGAATCCATCAACCAGTGAACCATCTACGCTGGACTACCTTCCACCATTCTTGGTTCCGGAGGTACAGGCTCAGATGGTCCATGGACGATGGGCTTGTTGCAGGACACATGGAAGGTAGGTGTGATCCTGAGGAACATTGGTTGCTGGAGATGGTAAGTGACTGAATTGATGTTATGGGGATCTTTGAAGGGACCAGTGAATGGGGGTGGGAGCTCACGGGAATCAGTGCTCAGGGGCAAATCTCAATGGACAGCCAGATACGGTCACCAGACTGGAGTAGTCTGGCTGGGCATGGTTGGCGGTTAGCCTGGTGCAATAGGTACAATCCATTGTGCTCTCCTCCAAGCATGGTGCCAGAGGTGAACTAGGGTCCTGGCATCAGCATCTCCACCATTGGCTCCTCCGTGGGTAATAATGGGGTTTGGTAACCATGAAGCACATCAAAGGGTGATGTACCGTG
The DNA here is from genome assembly GCF_030028105.1 of Mobula birostris. Lineage (NCBI taxonomy): Eukaryota > Metazoa > Chordata > Chondrichthyes > Myliobatiformes > Myliobatidae > Mobula > Mobula birostris. The sequence goes on from NC_092373.1 coordinate 30,110,496, forward strand.
GCAGAGATGGTGTGTAGATTGTAGGTCAGCTCTGCCCAGAGCAGATACTACTTCCATATGGAAAGGTTAGAGGCAGCAAAGCATCACAAAAGCTTCTCCACTTGATGGTTGGCTCTTTCTGACTATCTGTCAGCCTGAGGACAAACTCACAGGTGCGGAGGAGGGAGCAGAAAGTTTTCCAGAAGCGGGAGACGAATTGTGGGTCCCAGTTCGACACAATCTAGTGGGGGAAACTGTGGAAGTGAACCAGGTCTTCTGTCTCAGTGGCTGACGGAAGTTTGGGGAGAGCAATGAAATAGGCCTCCTCGGAGAATCGGTCACCATGACCACAATGGAAGGAGAAAAACCTGTGACAAAATCTACGATGATGTGTGACCATGGATGTTGAGGGATTGGCAGGGGCCATGGGAGGCTGAAGTGTGATTGGTTAGAGGAATTCGACTGCACATATTGAGGGCAGGTGGCGATGAACTGACCTGCATCTATGTTCATGGTGGGCCACCAGAACTGACATTGCAGAAAATCCTGAGTCAGTAGTGCGCCTGGATGCTAGAGAGCGGTGAGGAGTGAACCAACTGGAGTGCCTCAGGGTGCACAACCACCGGTATATGCTATTGCCAGGCATGTCAGCCCAGAGCAGGCTCATGCTGTAGGGCCTGGCTGAACTGGTTGTCAAGGTCCCAGATGATTGGCATGAGGACCTTAGAGGATGGAATGATGGGTTGAGGCCTGATCTCCATTTCAGCCCAGTCAAACTGTTGTGACCGGGCGTCTGCCTTAGTGTTCAAGGAGCCAGGTCAATAAGAGATGAAAGTGAATTGCTTAAAGAAGAGGTTCCTAGCGGAACAATCATGGGTTGAGTTGGTGGGCCTGTTTGTTTGGATATGAGGTTCTGGAGTCAGTCCCGATCAGGAAGGGCTCAGCGTTTCCCATTAGCCAATGTTTCCACTCCTTGAAGACTTATTTAATGGTGAGTAGGTCTTTGTCTCCCACTCCATTATGGCGCTGTGTAAAACTGAACTTGCGCGTGAAGAAGACACAAGAGTGTGTCTTCCTGTTTAGTCCTCACTGGGAGAGGATGGCCCTGGCACCCATGTCAGATTCATCCACCACTTTCTCAAAAGATCCGGAGGAGTTTGGATGGTGGAGAACGTGAGCGGCGGTGAAGCATCTCTTGAGCTCTTCAAAGTATGGTCCATGGCAAGAGACCAGGTTATCCATGAGGGAGGTGACTTGGTGAGGGAGGTCAGAGGGGCGGCGATTTGGCTATAGGTTCTGATGAATTGCTGGTAGAAGTTGGAGAAGCCCAAGAAGTGCTGTAGCTGTGTGAGGGAGCACGGTCAGGGCCATTCAACAACAGTGCAAACTTACTTTGGGTCCATGGGGTAAACCTTGGTTTGAGATGACGTAGCCCAGGAAGGAGCTGACTGGGATGTGGAACTGGCAAACTCACTCACTTGCTGTACAGTTGGTTTTCGAGGAGATGCTGAAGGACTGATCGGATGTGACAGATGCAGTCTTGCAGGACCTTGGAGAAGATGAGGATGTTGCTGAGATAGACACACTCATACCTCTGTTGCATGAGGAGGATCTCTTTGATGAAGGCTTGGAAAATGGCTGGAGTGTTGGAAGGTCCGAAAGGCGAGTGGGTGTTATGAATGGCATTTTCCCTCAGCAGATGTGGATCACATTGTACATTGTACATAGATCGGGGACGGATGTTTTGAATATTTTGAATGAAGTGTCCATGAATCGGAGAGGGTAGCGGAGATTAACGGTGAGTTTGTTGACTCAATGGTAGTCTATGCAGGGATGAAGATTTCCATCTCTCTTCTTGACAAAGAAGAATCCTGCTCTGGCTGAGGACTAGGGTAGTCGAAAGAAGCTGCACTCTGCGGTATAGTCATTCATAGCTTGGGTCTCAGGAGGGGAGAGGGAGAACAGACTTCCTCAGGGAGAGTGGTGCCCAGGAGGAGGTTGATTGCTCAGTCATGTGGTCTGTGAGGTGGTAGGATGCTGGCCTCCCTTTTTATTGATGGGAGACTAAGTCATGGTTTTCCTGTGGGAGTCCGGTGTGGTTAAGGATTTTCCCTGCTTCTATTGATTTAGGGCATGAAGTTAAGTGCGGTTGCAAGTATGTGTTCTGGCAGTGGGATCCCTAATTCAGCAGTGAACCAGGTGACAGGCGAAGTGAGGGCCATTAGAGTAGAGGCAGGATGAGAGGAGAGTTGGATGAATTGGATGGACTTGCGGTGCTCTCCAATGCTCACATGCAATCTCTGACCATCTCTCACCCCAGGGGGTGTCCATCAATGGCCATGGTGCAGAAAGGGTGAGAGACAGGTAATCCAAGCTGCACACACAGAGTCTGGTCCAGAAAGTTGCATACTTTGCCAGAATCCACCAGAGGCTCCTGAGTGCTTAGAGCTGTTGGGTGGAGGAAGCCGGAGAGAGTGAGTCGGGCTATGCTGCTGGAACGAGGGTCCAGGAGCAGCTTACTAGATAGAAGGCTCGTCATCTCTACCTGGTAGTGCTATTTCCTGGATACAGTGGGTAGTGGGCATTTGATATGTTGTAATAGGCTGCTCTGTAGTTAGTGGACAAGTTGTTTCTCTATCGATGTTCACACTCTTGGGGGCGGGGGCGGGGGGTGAGTTAAGAGAGATCTCCCAATCTGCGTGGGGTCTGGAGGATTTGATGATGAGGTCCTGCAGTCTGAAATGGTTTTAGGAAGAGGTGAAGAGATTTGAGGTTCTTCTGATGAACTGGAGGGTCATTCCAAAAGATGCTTGTCAATTTGGAGGGCCAGTGTGCTGGGGCTTTCCATGTCAGCTCATCATTCAAGCATTCTGAGGGACTGCGATGGAAATGGGTCAGCAACGCTTCCGCATTCCAGCCATACTCCGTTGAAAGGTATGCTTCAGTACCAAACATAAGCCTTGATGCGGCAAAGTGTCTGATCCACTTCTCTCCTTTGCACTTCCTGGATGGCCAAAAGGCCAATGTGTCTCAGCAGTGAATTCCTGATATTTATTGCACATGGTGGTTCCATTGTCCCAGTTAGTGGCAGCCCAAGTCAGAGCTCGCCTAGTCAAGAGAGAGAAGGTGAAGGAAATCTTGGCTTGGTTTATAGAAAACAGGTGGCTGAGCTCAAAGTGTAAGACGCACTAGGACAGAAGTTGCAGTATCGGGATGGGGATCCGTCAAAGTGTTTGGGCACCAGAATCCAGCGCTCAGAAGGGGGAGGTTGACTGTCACAGGGTTGCTGTATTGAGGTGGAAACTCGGAAGAGACTGGCAAGCAGATGATCAATGGTTTCCTGCTGCTTCTGGATCATGTCGATGGATGACTTCCTTTGAGCGAACAAACTCTGCTGGGTCAATCGATGGTTCACTCATCCTGCCAGGAAATGTAAAGGAGGCTTGACCCAAAAGCAAAGCAGTGGAGATGACTTAATGGTGATCAATAATTTTAATAATCAATTGAAAATTAACAAGCCACAGGAGGTAACAAAACAAGAGAAAAAAGATACTAATCTCACATGCAACAAGTTAACTGAAGGGTAGGAGCAACTGGATGTGGCTGGCTGATTTGATGGGTGAACAAGGATTGTGGATGAGAGCTGGGTTTAAGTAGGCTGCAGGTGATGAGTTGGGAATGAGAGGCAGGTGCCTCCTGTTAGTTCAGTAGAGCCTCCATGTACAGGCCTGACAAACTCTTTCTGAGCCTGGTGGTGTGGGGCTTATTACTTCTGTTCCTCCTTCCTGATGCCAGCAGGGAGAAGAGAGCATGGCCTGGATAGTGGGGGACCTTGATGATGGAGTTATTAGTTGTTCATTAGATTCTAGGAGAGAACTATGTTTCTGAGACTCCACAGCAGTCGTCTTCAGTCAGCCTGTAGACCAGAGTTTATCATGTTTTTTTTTGGTTGAGAACCCTATTGAAAAAAATTGACTCTTTCATTGGAATCTTGAAAAAAGCAATAACATTGTTCATAATCACAGAACACAGAACATTATGGTTAAATGTAGGCCCTTTGACCCATGATGTTTTGCCAACCTTTTAACTCACTCTAAGATCAATCTTTTCCTCCTACATAGCCCTCCATTTTTCAATCATCCATGTGCCAATCTAAGAATTTCTTAAAAGCCCCTAATGTATCTGCCTGTATCACCACCCTGGCAGGGCATTCCAAGCAGCCATGACTCTCACCTTAAAATTACGCCCCTTTGTATTAGCAACTGCCAGGATAATCAAGGACACGACCCATCCAGCCAATACACTTTCCGTCCCTCTTCCCTCCGGGAGAAGGCTCAGGAGCTTGAAGACTCGTACGGCCAGATTTGGGAACAGCTTCTTTCCAACTGTGATAAGACTACTGAATGGATCCTGACCCGGATCTGGGCCGTACCCTCCAAATATCCGGACCTGCCTCTTGGTTTTTTTGCACTACCTTACTTTCCATTTTTCTACTTTCTATTTATGATTTGTAATTTAAATTTTTAATATTTACTATCAATTTGTAATCCAGGGAGCAGGAAGCGCAGAATCAAATATCGCTGTGATGATTTTACATTCTAGTATCAATTGTTTGGTGACAATAAAGTATAAAGTATAATTTCCATCTGAGAAAAAGTCTTTGTCTGTCCATTTGATCCATACCTATTACCATCTTGTACACCTCCATCAAGTCACCTCTCATCCTCCTTCACTCCGAAGAGAATAGCTTGCTCAATCTATCCTTATAAACCATGCTCTCTAATCTGGGCAGCAGCTTGGTAAATCTCCTCTGCACCCTCTCTAAATCTAATTATATTCCTATAATGAGGTGGCAAGAACTGGATGCAATATTTCAAGTGTGATGTAACCAAGGTTTTATAGAGCTGCAATTTTACTCTGCCGCTCTTGAACTCAATCCCCTGACTAATGAATTGATCCTCCAGAACAATTCCCGATAAACAAGTGTCAGCTACCAGAACGGTTCTACCGTCCTGGAAGATTTTGGCTGTAGATTATTGTGAACTTTTTTGGTCATGGTCATGAACATTGCAAGCAGAATTCATTGACAGGGCAGAAAGTCTGCTTGGACCTGTATGGCCTAGTTTCTGGCCTCACACAGAATTTCTCAGTGGTATTGATTATAAAGAGGAACCATTCCCAGTGGCTGCTCTGTGCAAGCAGGCACATGTCAGCAGCACTTATTTAGCACAGGTATTATATCCTGTGGTTCCAGTAGGTCTTCAGTGTGACGGGTACCTACTCCAGTGGGTTCTCCCTCTGTCACTGCCAATTTGGCTGGGCTGCAGCCAAAACTCTGCTGCCGGCACAGTCTTGGCATCACCACTGACAATCTGCCCCATTGTTTTCCAGGACGGTGTTTTATAACAACAGGGATAATGAGCTAGTAAATAAAAAGCCTGATGGGAGATGTGCAGAAATCTAATGATCCCACAGGCTCCCTGCGGCCTCCTCATATCTACCTGGGAGTTGCTATCCAGTTTGAAAACCACTCTGTGACCATGGAAACAGATCCGGTGTTTGCTTGCCTGCTCCTGCACAAGATACCACGATTTTTTCATGATTGCAATGATTATCGGTCCCCTTTTAATATGTAAAACAAAAATTCCCATGACAGACGTATTATAGTTCCTGCTTATAAAGTTGCTTGTCCTTAACATGAAATGTGAGATGGAGCTTTCAGTTTGAGCAGTTTTGAACTTTTATAGCAGCCAGCCCTTTACAGGGACCATAGACTGCTATGAAAATATGGCAAATATTCTCTCCTTAGTTCCTTGGGAAGAGGGGCCAGGGGGTGGGGGGCGGTGGTGGTGTAGTGGCGATTCGGAGGAGAGATGGGGTCACCATTAGGATTCCATAAGACGTAGGAGCAGAATTAGGCCATTCGGCACATCGGATCTGCCCCGCCATTCCATTGTATTTGATTTATTATCCATCTTAGCCCTATTCTCCTGCCTTCTTCCCGTAACCTTTGATGCCTTGACTAATCAAGAACCTATCAACCTTCTGCTTTAAATATAACCAATGACTTGACCTCCACAGCTATCTGTGACAATGAATTCCACAGATTTGCCACCCCCTGGCTAAATGAGTTCCTCCTCCTCTCTATTCTAAAGAGACATTCCTCTAATCTGAGAGTGTGCCCTCTGGTAATGAACTTTCTCACTGTAGGAAACGTCCTCTCCACGTTCACTCTATCTATGCCTTTCAATATTTGATAGGTTTCAATGAGATCCACCAGTCATTCTACTGAACTCCCCTCTTCATTCTTCTGAACTCCAGTGAGTACAGGCCCAGAGTCATCAAATACTCCTCATATGACGAGCCTTTCAATCCCAGAATCATTTTCATGAACCTCCTTTGAACACTGTCCAATGTTAGCATGCCCTTTCTTAGACAAGGGGCCCAAAACTGCTCACTGCAATCCAAGCGAGGGCTCACCAGTGCCTTAAAAAGCCCGTTAGTGGAACAGCACGAAATGCACTGTGGTGTTGTGGCTGCCATGATTAATTACATGCTGTGAGATGTAGTGTGGGTTGTGATAGTGATGTATGAAACAGCTGTGTGTTGTGGCATGTGAAAATTTGTTCCCATCCTTGAATGATTGAGGTTATTTGTAGACGAGGGTGCATTGGGTATTGTGTGAGAGCAGTGCATTGAGGGGAGTTGCCTTCCAAATGTTCATTCATATGAGAGATAACTAAGCATTTCATCGTCAAATCTGGGTCCTCAGTGCTGCGGTTCCTTGCATTCATCACAGGAGTGCCTTCTTCCACATTCCATTTCAGCACATGATCCTCCCATCTCGTCTCCCAAGCATTATGTTAAAAATCCGCAAGCCCACTCTACCTTGATAGTGATACCTCTTCCATCTCCCCCATCTAGCCACGTCCTTTGATCTTTGAGAGATTTATGATCCATGTCCATAAGTCCCTCAAAGTTGCCATGCAAGTTGATAGGGTCGTAAAGCAGTTTATCGTTTGTTGGCCTTCATTAGACAGAAGATTGAGTTCAAGAGCCACGGGGTAATGTTACAACTCAATAAATCCCTGCTTAGACCACACTTGGAATGTTCAGTGCCAGTAGCCTCATCATAAGATGTATGTTTAACCTTCAGAGAGGATGCAGAGGAGATTTCATAGTCATACTTTATTTATTGATCCTGGGGGAAATTGGTTTTTGTTACAGTTGCACCATAAATAATTAAATAGTAATAAAACCATAAATATTTAAATAGTAATATGTAAATTATACCAGGAAATGAGTCCAGGAGGCTCAGGGTGTCTGACCCTCCAGGGGAGGAGTTGTAAAGTTTGATGGCCACAGGCAGGAATGACCTCCTATGACGCTCAGTGCTGCATCTCGGTGGAATGAGTCTCTGGCTGAATGTACTCCTGTGCCCACCCAGTACATTATGTAGTGGATGGGAGACATTGACCAAGATGGCATGCAACTTAGACAGCATCCTCTTTTCAGACACGACCGTGAGAGAGTCCAGTTCCATCCCCACAACATCACTGGCCTTACGAATGAGTTTGTTGATTCTGTTGGCGTCTGTCCCCCTCGGCCTGCTGCCCCAGCACACAACAGCAAACATGATAGCACTGGCCACCACAGACTCGTAGAACATTCTCAGCATCGTCCAGCAGATGTTAAACGACTTCAGTCTCCTCAGGAAATAGAGTCGGCTCTGTCCCTTCTTGTAGACAGCCTCAGTGTTCTTTGACCAGTCCAGTTTATTGTCAATTCGTATCCCCAGGTATTTGTAATCCTCCACCATGTCCACACTGACCCCTTGGTTGGAAACAGGGGTCACCGGTACCTTAGCTCTCCTCAGGTCTACCACCAGCACCTTAGTCTTTTTCACATTAAGCTGCAGATAATTCTGCTCACACCATATGACAAAGTTTCCTACTGTAGCCCTGTACTCAGCCTCATCTCCCTTGCTGATGCATCCAACTATGGCAGAGTCATCCGAAAACTTCTGAAGATGACAAGACTCTGTGCAGTAGTTGAAGTCCGAGGTGTAAATGGTGAAGAGAAAGGGAGATAAGACAGTCTCCTGTGGAGCCCCAGTGCTGCTAATCACTCTGTTGGACACACAGTGTTGCAAGCACACGTACTGTGGTCTGCCAGTCAGGTAATCAAGAATCCATGACACCAGGGGAGCATCCACCTGCATCACTGTCAGCTTCTCCCCCAGCAAAGCAGGGCGGATGGTGTTGAACGCACTGGAGAAGTCAAAAAACATGACCCTCACAGTGTTCGCTGGCTTGTCCAGGTGGGTGTAGACACAGTTCAGCAGGAAGACGATGGCATCCTCAACTCCTAGTTGGGGCTGGTTGGCGAACTGGAAGGGATCTAAGTGTGGCCTAACCATAGGCCAGAGCAGCTCCAGAACAAGTCTCTCCAGGGTCTTCATGATGTGGGAGGTCAATGCCACTGGTCTGTAGTCATTGAGGCCACTGGGGCGCGGCGTCTTTGGCATAGGGATGAGACAGGACGTCTTCCACAGTACAGGAACCCTCCGGAGCCTCAGGCTCAGGTTGAATACATGGCGAAGTACTCCAGATAGCTGAGGGGCACAGGCTTTGAGCACCCTGGTACTGACACCATCCGGTCTTGCAGCCTTGCTTGGGTTGAGACGTTTCAGCTGTCTTCTCACCTGTTCAGCTGTGAAGCCCACTGTGGTGGTTTCGTGTGGGGAAGGGGTATAGTCATGAGAGCAGGGTGGGGGACTGAGGAGGGGTAGGAGGGGAGAGTGGAATATGTGTTGGTTGGGGACCGAAAACAGATGGCTCATGTGGGGGATGGGCAGGGGCCACAATGTCAAATCTGTTAAAGAACAGGTTAAGTTCGCTGGCCCTGTCCACAATGCCTTCAGCTCCTCTGTTGCTAGTTTGCCAGAACCCAGTGATGGTCCTCATCCCACTCCAGACCTCTCTCATGTTGTTCTGCTGAAGTTTCCACTCAAGCTTCCTCCTATACCTTTCTTTAGCCTCCCTGATCCTGGCTTTCAGGTCCCTCTGTATTGCCCTCAGCTCCTCCCTATTTCCATCTCTAAACACCCTCTTTTTAGCATTCAGGATGTCCTTAATGTCCTTTGTTACCCATGGCTTGTTATTTGAATAACAAAGGACAGTTCTTGTCGGAACATTGCAGTCCACACAGAAGTTGATGTAATCAGTGATGCACTCTGTGAGCCCATCAATATCCTCCCCATGTGGCTCACAGAGTGCCTGCCAGTCCGTCACCTCAAATCAACCCTGGAGCGCCTCATAAGCCTCCTCCGACCATTTTCTCACTGTCCTCGAGGTTGCAGGTTTACTCTTCACCAGAGGCATGTAGGAGGGTTTTAGATGCACCAGGTTATGATCTGACCTTCCCAGTGGGGGGAGGGGAGAGAAGCTGTATGCATCCTTAACGTTAGCGTACATCAAATCCAGAGTCCTCTCCCCTCTGGTTGTACAGCTCACATACTGCGTGAAGCTGGGCAGCATTCTAGCCATGGTAACACGGTTGAAGTCACCCGAGATGGTAATGAGGGCACTCGGGTGCTGGGTTTGTAATCTGGCTATGACGGTGTAAGTGATGTTACACGCTGACGTCGGGTTGGCAGAGGCAGGGATGTACACAGCAACCACAATTGCATGCGAGATTTCCCTTGGCAAATAATATGGCCAACAGCAAAAAGTTCAATATCCGGGCTACAAACACATTCCTCGATCGTAATATGACCAGGATTGCACCATCTGTTGTTTACCAGAACAGCAAGACCCCTCCTTTGCGCTTACCGCTCTCAGTGCAATTCCGGTCAGCCCGAACAGTCTGGAAGCCCTCTATGGAAACATTTTCATCGGGTATGTCCTCGTGCAGCCACGTTTCAGTAAAACACACAACACTGCTCTCCCGAAATGTTCCCTGACTCCTGACAAGCCCCGTCAACTCATCCATTTTATTACCCAGCGATCTCACATTGCCCATAATGAGAGAGGGGAGACACGGCTTATAACTTCTCTTCTCCATAAGCCTCTGTTGTCTCGACCCAGTCCTCTTCCCTTGCCTTTTTGATCCCCCTATGCATCCTCTGTGTGTTTTCCTCCAGATTTCAGCTGGGGTGTCCACCGCTCTGTTCGCTAAACTGGCCGGCATAAGTGCAATCAGCTGGTCCCTGGAATAAACAATGTGACCATACTGCTGCCCCGCCAATGAGACGTGTCCGAATGTAACTATTTCCAGCGCAAAAAACCCAAATAAAACTCTCTCCACCAACAAGTTAGAGAGGGTGCAGCTTCAACGTGTTACCGTGAAAAAAAATACAACAAATAACCTAAGTTAAAAAAGTTTAAAATGTAAGAAAAGTAAGAAAACTAGATGGAGCAACTGTAACAGGCTGCATGCACGACTGGCGCATGCACACAAAGCAGATTTACTAGGATGTTGCCTGGATTAGAAAGTACGTCTTACGATAGGTGTGGGGGGGAATGAGAGGTGACTTGATCGCGGTGTACAAGGGGATAATAGGTATACATTGAGCAGATAGCGAAAGACTTTCTCTCAGGGCAGAAATGGCTATTTCAAGAGCACATACTTTTAAAGTTTTAGGAGGAAAATACAGAGGGGACATCAAAGATAGGGGTTTTTTTACACAGACCATGGTGGGTGTGAGAAACGCGCTGTCAGGGGTGATGCTAGAGGCAGGAATATTAGGGACAGTTAAGAGACTCTTAGACTGGTACATGGATGATAGAAAAATGAGGACAATGTAGAGGGAAGGGTTAAATTGATTTCATTGCTGTTGGTAAGTGTCATCGAGTTGCTGCCGGCTCATGGTGACCCTGTGAATTGATGCCCTAAATGAGTTTTGATCCTCGCAAAGGCGGCCCATTGCAGATAACATTGTGCTCATAGCTATCTTTATTGTGTGCATCCATCTGATTGGAGGCCTTCCTCTTTTCAGTAGTCCTTCCACCTTGCTGAGCATGATGTCCTTTTCCAGCGAGCTGATTCTTCGCGTGATCTGCCCAAAGTACAATAGGTGGAGTCTTGTCATTTGCCCCTCCTGAGAGAGACTTGGTTTGATCTCATTGAGGACTGATTTATTTGTTCTGTGAGAGGTCCACGAGGTCTAAATTGATCTTGAGATAGGTTAAAAGGTCAGCACAACATTGTGGGCTGAAGGGGCTGTACTCTGCTGTAGTGTTCTATGGTCTATATTCTATCTGCAATGACCTTCATTGCCTGCACGGATGCAGACCACATCTTCTTTAAAGGACTGGACTGTCTGGCCATTTGTGTTGGTGATGCAGTGAGGCTGACAACTTTGCAGTCATGACAATGAGAAGGCAGCATCAAGTTTATGAATGATCTGCACTGGACCTATGTATTCATTAGGTTTCACAATCCATGTTCCTGTTCTCCAATTTCGTAGTGTACTTAATATGCCAATAATATTTGGATAATATTGTAGATATATTGTTTGATTAAGCATTCTTTGTTTACATAATTCATTTTGGGTTATATGTAAGAAGTATGTGAATGGCATACATCATTATACCACCCCATCATATGTGAGTGCCTCACTAAAGAATAACTAAATAGACAAGGCTCCTGTGTTTTTCTTTCAGTTAGTTTCTGGAGTTACAAAACATAACAGTGGCGACCAGAGGGTTTTAAAACAAACCCCGATATGACTAAACACGTTCTATTCAGAAGGGGAGAGAGATGCTTGAGTAAAACAAAAGCAGAAAATGGACAAATTGAACAAGCAATGGGTTCGGCCATGGGTTTATATACAGTGAGTGCCAGCTGATGATAATAATAATAATGATAATAATAATAGATTTATAAAATAGCAGAAATGGATGGCTACATCTGAAAGATAGATGTGTTTAATTTCGCAACAAGGCCAGGAAAAAATAGACAATAGACAAAGCAATGTGAGGTGGCTTTCAAAATGGCAAAGGAAATGGTGATGTCAGATACCGTACTCATACATTATGATCCATGTCATCCAGTGAAGCTTGCCCGTGTTGCCCTGCCTTATATGTGTAGTCATGTCACAAGTTATGAATGATGGAAGTGAATGCCCTATAGACTTTGCATCATGTTCCCTTACTGCTGCAGAGATAAATTATGCACAGGTTGACAGAGAAGCCTTAAGTCTGATTTGGCCTGTAAAATGCTTCAACGTTAGTTGCATGGGAAAGAGTTTGCCCTCATTACTGATCATCGACCACCAGTGTCCATTTTCAATTCACAGAAGGGTGTTCCGCCAACAGCAGCAGCACAAATGCAGAGATGGGCTCTGTTTCTTGGAGAATACAATTAGAAGATCGATTTCAAGAGGAGAATAATCATGGAGATGCTGATGGATTGTCCCGTTTACCCTTGGAAAAGGAAAATACCTGAAAAATTTATAAAAGAGGACACTCCTCTTTACATATTCTCCCTAATGCAAACCAAAAGTCTCACTACTATGACAGAGATGATCCAAAAGGAACCAGAAAAGACCCCACACTGTCTCAGTTCTAAATAGCCACCCAAAATGGATGGAATGTGCAGCAGAAATTCCAGTTTCCTCATTCTTACCAGTGCCGGCATGAACCTGCCCTTGATGTTGGTTGTTTTATGTGGGGATTGTACCATCCAATTTGTTGTACTATCCAAGCTGAGAGCTAAAGTGCTTGAGGAGCTAAATGCTGGTCATCTAGGCATGGTCAAAATGAAAGTGTTGACTTGAAGCTTTTGTCTGGTGGTCTGTGATAGATTAGTAGATTGAGCAGCTCGCCATGCACATTTTGGGATGCCAAACCTTCCAGAAGATACCAAGAGTAACACAATCCACATTAACAACTCACCAAAATTGCTGTTCCTGTGTCTCCTCTTGCACTCACACTCTGATCTCCTTAAACCCAATTTCCAAAAGAGTTTGCAAGTCAACAGCTAAGACAAATTGAAGTCTCGATGTTTCACTCTTGAAGAAACAGTCCTGGCAAAGGACTATAAGATGATCGAAAATGGATACTTGGAGAGATTAAGGACAGAATGGGACCACCCCCAACAAGGAAGAGATTATGTCTGATGTCATCTGGAGATGACACATCGATCATTTGAGGAGAGCAGGGTCAATTGTTACAGAAGAAAGGTTTCCCAAGCTGCCAGAACCACTTCCTGGAGTCCTCCAGTCAACCCTTACAACCACCACAGAGAAGGCCCCAGAACCTGAGATTGTTTCACAGCCACAAGTCAGACCTGCCAAGCAGAGTGATACCCTTGTCAGGAAAGACATTATCCCACAAGAGTAAGAAATCCTCCACACCGATTAAATCTTTTGACTAATATATTTACAGTATATTACATAAGATGACTAGAGAGCAATAGGTTACATATTTGAGTTGAGATGCATTCTATATTGAGTTGGAATTTATAGAGAGGACTGTTGTGCATTTAATTGCTCAGTAATACTTGAGTAATATTGTAAATATACTGTTTGATTACACATTATTTGTTTACATAATTCATTGTGGCTTATCTGTAAGAAGTACATGAATGGCATGCATATATCATTACGCCATCATGTCCTATGTAAGGGTCTTACTCAGTAATGAAGAAAAACTAAATAGACAAAGCTCCTGTGGTTTTCTTTCAATTAGTTTCTGGAGTTATAAGACATTTATCCCTTATAATATTTGCTGATATGTTTTCATAGTGTACGGTATCATTTGGAATGTTCTGCTGAATGGCATGAGAATTGCTGAGGTTGGTCTGTTCCCCCAAGTCGTTTGATCCCTGCATTCGGGCGACTGGAACAGATTTCACAGAAATCAAGAATCAAGTATGTTGAGATAACAACCTGACATTTTGTTGCTGAAGGAGTGCCTTCTGAACTGACTGATGCTGGGTGAGACTAGAACTAGAGATCATGAGTTATGGGTGAAAGGTTAAATATTTAAGGGGAACTTCTTCACTCAGAGGATTCTGTGAGCATGGAATGGGCTGCTAGCAGAAGTGGTGGATACAGGGTTGGTTGCAACATTTAACAAAAGTTTAGATAAGTGCATTATGGGAGGGGTATGGAGGGCTATGGTCCAGGTGCAAGTCAATGGGAACAAGTGACAGATTGACATGGACTAGATGGGCTAAAAGACCTGTTTCTGTGCTGTATCATTTAATGACTACTGCTCTTTGAGTGACTGGAGACCATTCCAGCTGCCCAGAGATGCTAACCAGGGTCTTTGGATAAATCAAAATGGCTTACTGGAAAGGAGAGGAATGAGTTTCAGTTTAGTAAGAAGAAAGATTTATGGCACATGCGCAGCTAACCTCATTCTGTAAGTATATCATAAACAATGAAAAACACTGAGAAAAATTTATATCATAACTTGCTATCTAATTACAGAGAATAGAATGTACCAGATGCCTGGTTGCCAGAATATCAAAGTGGCTGATTCCAGTCATTTCTCCTGTAGATCTTGGAAAGCTTTTGGTATAAAGAATGAGAACAGTGGGATCTGTGCTGCCACTGGTGTTCCACATTTATGATTTATTGCCCTTGAAAGTCTTAGTGGAGCAGGATGCATACTTTTGACTTAATGCCCATCATTGCATAGGTCTCCTTTCTTCCCCATGCCCACAGATAATGCCTGTTCCATCGTGTGAACTTTCTGTATCCTCTGGGTCCCCTCCTGTTCCATCGTCAACCTTTCAGCATACCCATCAACAGCCATGACCTTCTCAAGATGATAAGGGGCATGGATCAAGTGGACAGCCAGAGACATTTTCCCGAGGCCGACATGTTTAATACCAGGACAATAAATTTAAGATGATTGGAGGATACCAAAGGGAGGATGTCAGTTTTTTACAGCGTGGTGATGTGTGGTCTTTTTTACGCAGAACGAAACATGCTGCCAGGGGTGTTGGTTGAGGCTTATACACTATGGGCATTTAAGAGATTCTTAGATTGCCATATGATTGAAAGAAAAACAGAGGGCTGTATGGGAGGGAAGGCTTAGATTGACTTTCGATGAGGTTAAAAGGCCAGTACAACATCATGGGCCAAAGGGCCTGTACTGTGTTGTAATGTTCTAGGTTCTCAGGCGGGACATCCCTCTGGACATAGATAAAATATTCACACATGATTCTGGAGCTCTCTTTAACAAATTTTCAGTAGCAGTCCTAGCCTGAGCTTTGTAGACAAAAGAAACAGTCAGCAGGCCAGGCTACATCTGTGAAGGGAGAAACACAGTCAAAGGTTTGACTGCAGTCTGTGGATTCTGTTCCCCTCTCCACAGATTCTCCTTGACCTGGTAAATATTTCCTGCATTTTTGTTTTTTTAAAAAATTTTGTATTTGCAGCATCTGTCGATTTTTGCAATGCCAGTGAAAACACTTGTCCTGTGCTTTTGCTGTTTGTCCAACATTAGAGTATAGGCTTCCTCATCCCATTTTTGGTTTACTCTTTCCACTGATGCTGCTCCACTACATTTCAAGATCCAGCTCCAGCTTTATATGCTAAGATGAGCCCTTTTTTTCAGCTATCTACTCTGACCTGCCTCCTCATGAATCACTTGCGACTGGCAAAGCGATACTAAACCCCCTGTGCAGAGTGAGTAATGTTAGTTTAGAGCCTTCGTGTGTTTGGTGACTAATGCAAGGTTTCCAAATTAGGTTTACATCAGATGTCAGGGAATGCCAGGCAACTTGCAAAACCTTTACTGCCACAACAACCGGTCAGCCAAATTAGATTACAGATGGATTAGTTTAGCATTACCTTCCATTTATCAATTGGATTTAATTGTCCATTAAGAAAGTGGCACTTTTTCTGGGGTTCATGTAAGTAGAACCATTATGGGCTGAAAGAGTCTCATTCCAACAGAAAAAAAACAACACAAGTGCACTGCGTACACAGCTGTGTGTTCCTTTTTCATCAAACAAAGCATAATACCCAAACAGAGAAATATTCAGTTGCGAATCTCTGCATTTGGTGCCACTCCAGAAACTCTGTGACACGATCAAATGGAGTTAATTACAAATTGAGATCAATACAAACAGCATCTCAACCTGGACGAAACTAAAGAGATGATTGTGGACTTCAGGAAGCTTCTGGTTTAAGGTAGCACTACTGAAGATTGGCGACAAGCTTACTGGTGGTTCATAAAGCAAGAAATACGACAAAATACCTTTATAATAACACTTTTTCCTGTGGAAAATTGTGGTAAACTATCACTGCAAACAATGAAGAGGCAAGCAGAAGAAGAAGAAGAAGAAAGTTGCAGCGAGTTTGAGGCATGTTTGATATGGAGTCAAAGTTGGAGTGAGCTGAGCGAAGGAAGGTCTGAGCCAAGGAGTTTTGGTGCCCGTCCACCTAAATGAGAGTGGGGGTGGATTGATGTAAGTGCCAATTTGGAAAGGTTGGGTACGGGCCAGAACATGGTGGAGGGGTCCAGGCCCAGAGCAAATCGATATGGCAGACCCTAGGTCCCAGTGTAGGGGACAACCCACTGCGTGGACAATTTAAATGCTGGACCAGGTGGATTGAAAAGGCAGGGTGTTAGGACCAGAGGCAAGGTTGGGGCCGATTCTGCTTACTGCTCCACAACGTTTACTCTGCTCTCTGTGGCACTGAGGCTTCGGCTAACTCCTACTACGGCTGTCCAAAACTTCAGAGCTATGGACTCACTTTCATTCCGAATGCTGTTGCTTGCTTTTATTGTTTGCATGATTTGTTTTTTTTTCTCTGTGTGCTTTGGGTGTATTTAATTGGTTTTCACTGGGTTTAATTTAATTGGATATTTTTTAAAATTGGGTTATTTTGGTTTTCTTGTTTTGTGGCTGCCTGTAAGCAGACAAATCTCAGGGCTGTATAATTTATACAAAATTTTGAACTTAGAATCTTGGAACTTTGAACATGTTGACTGAATGCTCCCTACTGTACATCAATGACTTCTCTATGGAGAGAATCAGGAGCACAAAGTTTCTTGGTGTGCACATTACTGACAATCTCACCAATCCCTCAACACCACCTCTTTAGTTAAGGGACCATATTTCCTGCAGAGACTGAGCTCCGCCCACCCACCCCCATTCTGAACACATTCCACTGGAGCACCATCAAGAGTGTCATAACTAGCTGCATCACCGTCTGCAATGGGAATTGTACTGCATTAGATCACAAGTCCCTGCAACGGATAGTGAGGACTAATAGGAACAGCGAGGTTTCTCTTCCCCCCCGCCCATCCCCCATGATATGTGCTGTGTATGACTATACAGTATTTACCATGTTTCGTACCTTGGTGCCAGAGGAATGATATTTCATTGAGCTGTATCCATGTGTATGGTTGAAGTCAAATGCTTCAACTTGAACTTGAAGTTGGAACAAAACAGAGCAAATGAAGAACATATAGCCCTTTGCTCCTGCTCTGCCATTGATTAATATCATGGCTGATCTACCTCATTTTCTTGTACTATCCTCATATCTATCGCTCCTTCAATAATCAGAACATCAATATCTCTTTTCACCTAACTACATCTCGTTGGGTTAGAAAATTACAATGATCTACCATCCTCAGGGTGACAAAATCTTCTACTGTCTGCCCTTCATTCTGAGACTCTCACTCCTTTGATGCAGAAAGTCTTTCCCCTTCCTGCATTAAAACTATTGAGGAGCGTAAGAACTCTGTAAGTTTCAATGAGGTCTCCTCTCATTCTTCTGATTTTCCTAAGGATACAGTTTTATCTAGTCAATTTCTCCTCATCTGGCAAAGCTGCCAAGTCTAGTGAATCTTCACTCTACTCCCTCTATGGCAAGTATATTCCTTCTTTTGGTAAGGAAACCAAAAAAAAATGTATATAGTACTCTGGGCAGAGCATCAACAAGGTTTTGTTTAATTGTAGTAAGAGACCTTTAATGCTCTACTCAAATACTTTAGTTATTTAAATGATGTTTTTGCAATCAGATAGGAGGATTATGCAACCTGGAGTCATATAGAGAGGGCAACAGCCCTTTACTCAGTGAATTTCTATATTGCTTATTATTGACTGGAGAAGGGCCAGCATAAACATTCCAAATGGCAAGAAATGGAAAATAATTTGTCAAGTTGGTACATAACATCAGCTAATTATATCTTCTGACTTTTCGCACCCTTTCACAACTCTACCTCTCTGAGCTCCCGACACTGTGTCAGGCTGCCACCAATCAATGCATTTCACATCCTGTAGGTCAGTGATAATAAATCTGGTTTTGAAATTGCAATTTATCGGAGAATATTCAGCATGTAAGAAAGGTGAAATTTAACAAAAATCCTGCTACCTACTGTTTTATTCTGTTAGACAACTTATGAGATGCACAATCTTGCTGGTGCCCCGTTAGCTCCATCACCATGGGGTGGGGTTGCAAGATCCCATAGGGCAGGAGCCCAGGTGTGGTAAACCGTGTATATATGTTGTAACTCGGTGGTTACCTGTCCGGACACACACCTCTGCTGACTGCCCCTGTGGCTCCTCCCACAGAGTCCTGTATAAAGGTGTTCGCCTTGCCTCTCCCCCTCAGTCCGGGGGCAGAGACTCACTGTGGAGGTCGTATTGTACAGCGAATAAAAGCCTTTCAGTATTTTACCAAACCTCAGTCTTTTGGAGTAATTGAAGGTGCTTCACCAGGCCGAGATATATTCTCTGCCAACAATATTGTTACAGTTTATCTTGTCACTACAATGCAAATTGTGGGGCCTCGCTATAAGGAAAATTCACTGGAATCTTTCTTATATTAGAACAATGAGTACAATTCAGAAAATTTAAAAAGGCACAAAATATAAAAGGTGTATGGGACACCCAGGAAGGGTAGCACCTCTGGTGAAAGGGCTTGTCATGTCTATTCCAGGACAGATCACTCACCTTTCAGTTTGGGCCCATCCGGACACTCAGCTCTCGCCTGTGGCTCCAAGTAGCCACCAATGGAAGAGCATGACCCTCCGTTGAAGGCACCCCCTCAATCTGAGTAGACTAGATGTCGGCAAGGAAGTGTTGAACACCCGGCTCAGAGTGGGAGACCTCTTCCCAGAAACAGAAAGGTTCCATGACCAGGTGATTAACACAAAAAAAAATTTTAAAAAGGCCAACAAATTCAAGGTGATAAATGCAAAAAGTGCCAAGAGAAACCAAAAATAATCCAGCACATTACAGGATCCTGCAGCAGTTTAACTCAATTTGATTACTTACACAGTAATCAAGAGGCAAACAACAATCACCAAAATCTTGTTTTAAAATACAAACTCATAGAAGGTTCTTCCTCCCCTCCCTCCATTTTCTTACTCTGAGTCCTCATCTACTTTTCCTGTCCTGTTGAAGGCCTCGGCCAGAAACGCCGACTGTACTCTTTTCCATATATACTGCCTGGCCTGCTGAGTTCCTCCAGCATTTTGTGTGTGTTGCTTGAATTTCCGGCATCTGCAGATTTTCTCTTGTTTGTGATCGAACTCAGACAAGAAGCCATACTGTACCTTACTATAAATACAAACCTGTTATAGATTTGGAGTGGGGTCCCACAAATTATACTATGGCCAATCCATTATTACAAATAGGACAATTTATAACAGCCATCTAAATATAATATTTCAGGATAAGCAAGCAAGAACAACTTACTTAATAGATATAACCATTCCAAACACATATAACGTACAGAAATCAATGTAAAAAACACCAGAAGCATGCTGAATTAAAGGAGGAAAGAGAAAGACATGAACAGGGTATACAGTACGTTGTCCCAATGGTAATATCTATAACTGGGTATCATCCCAAAGTCACTACACAATAGCATTAAACAATTAAGCCTACACAGCAGTAAATCTCCAGAAAGCCACAATACTAAACACCGCTACCAATAGTCCGAAAGTTCCCAACATTTGAGAAATGAGTGTGCTTGGTTATGTCCATACCTCAGGTTTTCTGGCTTGAGCAGAGATAAAAAAGAAATGATAAATAAGCAAATAATTAAATCAGCAATAAATATTGAGAACATGAGATGAAAAGCCCTTGAAAGTGAGTCCATAGGTTGCGGGAGCAGTTTAGTGATGGGACAAATGAAGCTGAGTGAAGTTTTCTCTGCTGATTCAAGAGCCTGGTGGTTGAGGGGTAATACCTGCTCTTGAACCTGATGGTGTGAGTCCCTGATGATCCTGTATCTTCTTCCTGATGGTAGCAGTGAGAAGAGAGCATGGAGTGGGTACAGGTGGTCCCTGATGATGGATGCTGCTTTCCTGCAGCAACACTCTGTGTAGATGTGCTCAATGGTGCGGAGGGCTTTACCAGTGATAGACTGGGCCATATCCATTACTTTTTGTAGGAATTTCCATTCAGATGCATTGGTGCTTCCATACCAGGCTGTGATGCAGCTGGCCAGTATATTTTCCACCATCCATCTACAGTTTGACAAAGTTTTAGATGTCATGCCAAATCTTTGCGAACTTCTAAGAAAGTAGAGGTGCAGTAATGCTTTCTTTGTAATTGCACTTTCGTTCAGGGCCCAGAGTTGGTCCTCCGAAATGATAGCATCAAGGAATTTAAAATTCCTGACCCTCTCCGCCTCTGATCCTCCTTTGAGGACTGGTTCATAGACCTACAGTTTCCTCATATTGAAGTCCTTGGTCTTTGCTAACACTGAGTGAGAGGTTGTTGTGGCATCACTCAGCCAAATTTTCAATCTCCCTGCAGTATGCTGATTTGTCACCACCTTTGGCCTACGACGGTGGTCTCATCAGCAAACTTGAACATGGTATTGGAGCTGTGCTTCACCACACAGTCATAAGTATAAAGCGAGTAGAGCAGGGGGATAAGCACACAGTCTTGTGGTGCACCTGTGCAGATGGAGATAACAGAGGAGATGTTTTTGCCAATCCAAAGCGAATGGACACTGCAAGTGAGGAAATTGAAGATCCAAGGAGGTATTATGGCCAAGGAGCTGAAGCTTATTACTTAGTTTGAGGGGATGATAATATTGAATGCCGAGCTGTAGTTGATAAAGAACATCCTGATGTATGCATCTATGTTGTCTAGATATTCCAGGGTTGTGTGAAGAGCCAGTGAAATGGCATTTGCTGTGAACCTGGTATGCCGGTAGGCAAATTGGAGTCTATCCAACTCACTTCTCAGGCAGGAGCTGATACGTTCATCACTAATTGCTCAAAACACTTCATCACTGTGGATGTAAGTGCTACTGGACGATAGTCAGTGAGGGAGGTTATCATGTTTTTCTTAGGCACTGGTATAATTGAAGCCTGCTTGAAGCAGATGGACTGCTGAAGCGTGAGGTTAAATGTCTCAGTAAGCACTTCAGCTAGTTGATCAACACAGGTCCTTGGTACTTTGCCAGGTACCCCATCTGGGCTGGATGTTTTCCGTGGACTGAAAGGATGGTTTCTTCTGAAGGATGGCCTCATGGCAGCTTCAGAGACTGAAATCACAGGGTCAATGGGGGTTGTTGGAGTTTGTGATGGTTTCTCCATGTTTTGATGGTTAAAGGAAGCATAGAAGACATTGAACTCATTTGGAAACGAAGCCCTGTGTCACAACAGGTCGTAACATTTAAGTCCGGCCACAGCCGCAGAGCGTCCGTCACTGATTCAAGTTTAGTCTGGAATTGCCACTTTGCTCATGAGATGGCTTTCTGAAGATCATGCCTGGACCTCTTGTAACGTTCTTGGTCTCTAGACTTTAATGCCTCTGATTTGGCCCTCAGCAGATTGTGAATCTCACGGTTCACCCAAGGCTTCTGCTTGGACCTTTTCCAAACCTATTCTATTACTTTCAGATATATGGAGAGAGGAGTGGAGTTAATGACACTAATGCTCCTATTTGACGTAACACAACAGCCCATGTCTTTCTCTTTTCTTTAGTTTAGTTGATTAGTATTGTTTAGATTAGTTTTTTTAGGGGGTATTTTGTTGTTTTTCTTTTTCTATGCTGCTTCTGCATTTTTTTTCTTATATTCATATTCTGTAAGATTTTGGGAGGTTTAATATCCGTCTACTAACTGAGTTTATATTTATCTATGCTAATTATCAACAATGTAATCCCAATAGCTTTGTATTAATACTGTATTATGTTTAACACTTTGATATTAATAAAAAGATTGGAAAAGGGCTTCTGCTTGGGGTAGACTGAATGTTTCTGTGGGGACACACTCATCTATGACTGTTTTTATAAAGTTCTTGATAAGAAAAGAGGTGAATAGTCACTGTTGAGAGATGGGAATTCAGAGAAGTTACAATTAAATTAGCAATGGCAGAGCAGGTTTAGACCATAAGAGCATAAGACAGAGGTGCAGAATTCAGCCATTCGGCCCATCAAGTCTGCGCCACCATTTCATCTTGGCTGATCTATTTTCCCTCTCAACCCCATTATCCTGCCTTCTCCCTGTAACCTTTCACACCCAGAAAAAAATCAAGAAGCTATCAAACCCTGCCTCAAATACATGCAATGGCCTGGTCTCCACAGCTGCCTGTGGCAATGAATTCCACAGATTCATCACTCTCTGGCTAAAGAAATTATTTCTCACCTCCATTCTAAACGGACATCCCTCTATTCTGAAGCTGTGCCCTCTGGTCCTAGACTCACCCACTACAGGAAACATCGTCTCCACATCAATGTGATCTCAGCCTTTCAGCATCTGATAGGTTTCAGTGATAGGTCTCTCATTCTAAATTCCGGCAAGTACAGTCCCAAAGCCATCAAATGTTCCTCATAGGATAACCCTTTCATTTCCAGAATCATTCTTGAGAGCCTCTTCTCCAATGCCAGCTTGTCCTTTCTTAGCTAAGTGGCCCAAAACTGCTCAGAGTAGTGTGGGCTGACCAATGCCTTATAAAGCCTCAGCATTACATCCTTGCTTTTATATTCTAGTCCTCTTGAAATGATTGATAGGATTGCCTTTGAGGGACCAAATGGTTTACTCCTGCTCCTGATTTATATGATTAAAATCTTATATGATTAAAAGGAAATCCAATGCAATATTATTCAAAATATCATGGTACTCTGCTCTTGATTAATAAAACTAACAGATGTACTTGTTTGCACACAAAATATAGAGGGATAAAATTATAATATAAATATGCTTGTAACATGAGTTTGTAAATATATTTTCAAGGGCTGCCCATATCTTTGTTGTTCTACTTAGTGCCATTGACCCTGTTTCACCAACTGACTGATTTCACTAACTTAGCACAGTTACTGGAGTGAGATGGTTTGTCTTATGAATGTTCCTGAGTTGGTTCAGAAGGACTTTGAATGGGAAATTGTGGCTTTAATATTCCTGGTGAAAGGTCCCTAAGCACTCCTGTATTGATCCACCAGAATCTTCCTGGAAAGGTCACAGAGAGGGAAAATAAACTCTCTGCCATTCTTCCTACCTGGATTATGTATTGCTTTCAAGTAGACTGCAGCCTCATTTATTGGCCATAGGATATTGGCATGCTGAAGGAGCTAAAATTGAAACTGAAAAAAAAGCAAGACAAATTTTTAGGTAAGTATCATAAATTCAATTAAGTCATATTCCCAGTGGAGCTTATTAATTGAGCAGCAAAAAAATAAAAAACAGCTACAGTCAGGCCTCTTAGTCAGAGTTTTATTTATTATGATATCACATCAGTATTAGTTTATATTTATATTTATTGCTTTTTTTATTGTCTCCTTCATGCTTATTGTATTTTTTTGTGCTGCATTATATCTGGAGTAACAGTCATTTCATTCTCCTTTACACTTGTGTTCTGATAAATAATCTCAAATCTTGAATTTTTATTGGTAATTTTTGGTGCTAATATAATGAGAAATGAAAACGGACCTTTTTACTCCTTTGAGCCTGTTAGCAAATCTCTCAAATCTGTTTCCTAATCTATTTCC
This sequence comes from Mobula birostris, assembly GCF_030028105.1. Taxonomy (NCBI): domain Eukaryota; kingdom Metazoa; phylum Chordata; class Chondrichthyes; order Myliobatiformes; family Myliobatidae; genus Mobula; species Mobula birostris. The sequence continues at coordinate 30,134,400 of NC_092373.1, forward strand.
CTTAACAACCCTCCCTACGAAACTTCTAAGTGAAACAGCTTATACTGTGCTGGTTTGTGAGAAATTCTGGATGGTTTTGTTATTGCCTAGATTGGAGACAAGCATGACCAACATATGTCACGCAGGACCCTTATAAGAGAGAAGTTGTGTTTCATCCCGCTGATCTGGGCTGGATTTGAGCCCAGGTCCCAGAGGTGAGAAGATGAAGAGCTAACTGACTAAATCGCTCTGACCCTCACTATATCGTTTCATTTTAAAAAGGGCAGAGACTGCACTGCAGAAGCAACATTGCTTTGGGTCACTGCGGGCACAGATTGTTGTCTTCTATGTGATTACAGGAGAAGAGAAGCAGAACAATTATTTTCAGCACATGATAGAAGTTACCCTACTGATTTAATATAAAGATTCACAAATAAACTTTTAATTTCTAAAAATGGATTTATTAAATTATGTTTCTAGATATCTATTTATATCCATTTTCTTTTATATATCAAGCAATGGGAATTTAGTTTTAAACTTCATTAAATGATTTGTTAGTCTTATTATGAGTGACTCAAGTATGACCAGCATACAGCGTGCTGTTCGGAGTCTGCTTTATTAGACCCTTACAAACATGGTAAATTGTTGCTGGTTTTATTAAGTTTCTCGAGCTTTTTAATTTTTTGGACCAATTTAGCTTTTCACATTGCTTTATATTTAGTGTGGCCTGTGTTCCAGCACACTGCTGATACTTATTACAAATTTCTGGCAACTGATGTTATTACTGGGGCCCATGTGGGTAATCAGTTAAGAAGTACCTTGCTGTGGCAATGGAAAGAGACTGACACCCGAAACGGCCAGGAAATGACAAAGTGTAAACACCTAAATGGTAAACAATGGCCCTTTATTGATATCCACAGGTAAAGATTAAGGCCAAAAGTATTTATGAATGACTGGGAGCAGCTCAGGGAGTTTGTATGGCCCCTTTGGAGGGTACGCAGCTCACTGTTATTTTGGCAGTAATATTAGTAGCAACTTTAACTCATTGTGGATGGTTAACAATCAATATTTTTCTGCGCCACAATGAGGCAGTCTGATTCATGCTGTTGTGCAGAAAATGCCAAAGTCTTTCTATCTGAGGGGAACTATGAGCTAAGACCGTAATTGCAATCTTCCAATTTTGCACTTGAGTATTGTTTCATAGAAACATAGAAACATAGAAAATAGGTGCAGGAGTAGGCCATTCGGCCCTTCGAGCCTGCACCACCATTCATTATGATCATGGCTGATCATCCAACTCAGAACCCCGCCCCAGCCTTCCCTCCATACCCCCTGACCCCTGTAGCCACAAGGGCCATATCTAACTCCCTCTTAAATATAGCCAATGAACTGGCCTCAACTGTTTCCTGTGGCAGAGAATTCCACAGATTCACCACTCTCTGTGTGAAGAAGTTTTTCCTAATCTCGGTCCTAAAAGGCTTCCCCTCTATCCTCAAACTGTGGCCCCTCGTTCTGGACCTCCCCAACATCGGGAACAATCTTCCTGCATCTAGCCTGTCCAATCCCTTTAGGATCTTATACGTTTCAATCAGATCCCTCCTCAATCTTCTAAATTCCAACGAGTACAAGCCCAGTTCATCCAGTCTTTCTTCATATGAAAGTCCTGCCATCCCAGGAATCAATTTGGTGAACCTTCTTTGTACTCCCTCTATGGCAAGGATGTCTTTCCTCAGATTAGGGGACCAAAACTGCACACAATACTCCAGGTGTGGTCTCACCAAGGCCTTGTACAACTGCAGTAGTACCTCCCTGCTCCTGTACTCGAATCCTCTCGCTATAAATGCCAGCATACCATTCGCCTTTTTCATCGCCTGCTGTACCTGCATGCCCACTTTCAATGACGGGTGTATAATGACACCCAGGTCTCGTTGCACCTCCCCTTTTCCTAATCGGCCACCATTCAGATAATAATCTGTTTTCCTATTTTTGCCACCAAAGTGGATAACTTCACATTTATCCACATTAAATTGCATCTGCCATGAACTTGCCCACTCACCCAACCTATCCAAGTCACCCTGCATCCTCTTAATATCCTCCTCACAGCTAACACTGCCACCCAGCTTCGTATCATCCGCAAACTTGGAGATGCTGCATTTAATTCCCTCATCCAAGTCATTAATATATATTGTAAACAACTGGGGTCCCAGCACTGAGCCTTGTGGTACCCCACTAGTCACCGCCTGCCATTCTGAAAAGGTCCCGTTTATTCCTACTCTTTGCTTCCTGTCTGCTAACCACTTCTCCACCCACACCAATACCTTACCCCCAATACCGTGTGCTTTAAGTTTGCACACTAATCTCCTGTGTGGGACCTTGTCAAAAGCCTTTTGAAAATCCAAATATACCACATCCACTGGTTCTCCCCTATCCACTCTACTAGTTACATCCTCAAAAAATTCTATGAGATTCGTCAGACATGATTTTCCTTTCACAAATCCATGCTGACTTTGTCCGATCATTTCACTGCTTTCCAAATGTGCTGTTATCACATCCTTGATAACTGACTCTAGCAGTTTCAGCTCCAGGGCAGTGGAGTGTTCCAGTGCTTCTATGTTCCCTTTGGAGTCTTTTTTTGTCCTTATCCCTAAGCCTTCGCTGTGCGTGTATTTGTTAGTTTTTTCACTCACGGCAACTTTGTTTAAAAATAATGTTCAAATTAAAATATCCTCCTTATTCAGAATGCACTCCAGCTCTTGCAGTCAGAATCAGAATTAGAATCGGGTTTAATATCACCGGCACACTTCGTGAAATTTGTTAACTTTGCGGCAGCAGTACAATGCAATACGTAATAATAGAAGAAAAAAACTGAATTACAGTAAGTATATATATAATAGTTAAATTAAATTTGTGTAAAAAAAGTGGCAATAAAAAAGTAGTGAGGTAGTGTTCGTGGGTTCAGTGCCCATTCCAGAAATCGGATGGCAGAGGGGAAGAAGCTGTTCCTAAATCTCTGAGTGTATGCCTTCGGCTCCTATACTTCCTTCCTGATGGTAGCAATGAGAACAGGGCACGTTCTGGGTGATGGAGGTCCTTAGTGATGGACACCACCATTCTGTGGCACTGCTCCTTGACAATGTCCTGGATACTGACGCCCATGATGGAGCTGACTACTTCTACAATTCTCTGCAGCTTTCGTCAATCCTGTGCAGTCACTCTCCCCACAGTGCAGGCACAGAGGTATCCTGAAAAGAGAGGTGGGCAGTGGGTTCAAACACAGCTTCAGTAGATCCGTAGTCTGCGTCCTTTAATGACCTTCTTGGCCACCAGGAGCAGACTCATGAGGGGGTGCTCTAATCCACCAGAAGATTTAAATTATGGTCTGCCTAAATGCAAGTTAAGTGTAAAGGGGACCTGAACAATCATACTAATGCTTTGGACCCTTGAGTATTTTTGTATATGCAATGGGTTTGAGAACTATTGAAACTGTATGTTGAGGTAATAATTGGCATATCTTTGGAGGCAGAATACAGTCCTATTAGATTCGTGCAGAGGTTGAAGAGTATGGGCGTTCATGCATCCATGTTGAGGATCCATAAAATTGCAGTCATGAAACTCTTCATGTATCTGTATGTCAGATTTAAAGTTCACAATAAATTCATTATCAAAGTTCAAGCAAAGAAATACAATAGAACAATAGAATCAATGTAAAACTACACACAAACAGACTGGCAAGCATTCAATGTGCAAAAGAAGACAGGATGTGCTAATACAAAAGCAATATCAATAAATTATTTATTTTTCTTTTGTATTTGCACATTTTGCCATCTTGTGCACATTTCTTGACGATTTATTGGAAATGTTTTGCTGCAAAATGAGAATCAATAATAAAATGTCACCATCAAACTTTGTTCTTCCCGCGAAGGGGTTAAAAATACTGGACGGAGTTGCTAGGAGATACATGCCAGACCTAGCCAAACAATTTATGAAATGGTACCACTACTGCTTTAGACAATGTTTTTTTTCAGCCGTGACTCAGAGGGTAGCAATCCCACCTCTGAGTCAGAATGTTGTGGGTTCAACTCCCACTTGAAAGTCTTGAGCACAAAAATCAAGGCTGACATTTCAGTGAAGTGCTCCATCGTCAGAAGTGTTGTTCTGCAGATCGAACATTCAGGTTCCTTAGGAAAAGACAAGATCCTAATGCGTTATTGTAACCGGGTGACCATTGGATCTTATTCAGTATCATTAAAAGTGTACTTAGACATCCATCCCGGTAATGCTAGAATAGCTGTCTGTGCCTTTAAGGGAGATGGTGATGTCATTACGCACGCGCAGGATAGTGGGGAGACCATTTTGCTTTCAGCTGAGGACGTGGTAAGGTGTTGGAATTTGGGTTCCTCCCGAGACTGGGCATGGTGAGGAAAGGTGAGCATTAATTGACAATATCCATGTGAATTCGTTCATGCTTGTTGGCGGATCAAGAATATCAGTAATTTGACATGCTTTTTCATGTGGATGCTTTAGATTTCCACGAGTGAAGAAATTAACACTGGGTAACGTGGCTTATACCAAGTTCCTCACCATCCAAGTAGGTCAGTCTTCCTGTAATGTAGCTACCAGGGAATACCTTGTAAAAGTTGTGCCAAAGTGTACCTTTTGTCAAACTTTATTGCATTGGGACTGATTGTGCATGTAAACGCGTAACGTGAGTGTTTAGTCTCTGGTCGGAAGTTCAGCATGTGTGTACGTGTTACATGAGATGTATTCACTTACATTTTTCGCTGTTATGTATAAGATGCAGGGTGGGTGGGATTCTAATATTGTTTGTATTGTGTTCCTTCAGGATTGCCACTACCGTATTAGTTCTGGTATTTTTATTCTGCATACGCAATTCTGTCCATACACAAGGGTGTGGATCGAAAGTTAAACTATGATTGTAACAGCAAGAACTGGTTGTAAATTCATCCGTTTTGTTTCGTGACCCTCTTCTGGCACTTAAACATCGAAAACCGATAAAGGAATTAAAACCCGAAAATGTCTTTATTGTCCTGAGCATGTACTTTTCCCCAGGCTACATTATTTTGTTGGCGAGCTAAAGATTCAGACTGTCATCTTTCTACCCTGTTTGAACAAAGAGATTGGGTTGAGATAGGGTGATTAGATTGAAGGTTTTAGGAGAGTTAAAGAAGATGTAAAGGATACACTAATCAGAAGCATTACACCGAGTCTACTAACATAAGTAAAGTGTGTAATTTTGCTTCCATGCATGAGCTCAAGGATGGTAATCTCAATATTGTAACCCACATACTTTTCAACTCCATGTTGTCCCAGGTGTGCCAGGAAATATTTCTCTTCCAGTCATCAAATGTCATGTGATCATTGCCATGTTGTTGCTTGTGGGATCTTGCTGTGCAGAAATTGGATGCTGTCATTCTTCTGTCACAACAGTTATTACCTTCAAGGTAAAGTTCTTCTGCACTTGCAGAGATAATGAAAGGCACTCTATGATTTCCCCTTAATTATTTTTACCATTCCAGAAAATAATTTCAAAAAGTCCCCACTTGATTGGAATTAAAATTGGAATTAGTTTGTAATTGACACATGTACTGAGATATAGGGAAAAGTTTGTCTTCCTTACTTTTCATACAGATCAAATCATTACACAATACAAGGTTAAAAATAATAACAAGACAGATTCATGTGCTGCAGCAACAGAGAAATTGCACTGCAGTTATACAATAAGAGCAAGGCCCTAACAAGATAGATGGTGAGGTCTACAGTCCATCTTATCATACATGGAACATTTAATGTCTCATCACAGCAGAGTAGAAGCTGTCCCTGAGTGTGGTGGTACATGCTTTCTGGCTTTTTCATCTTCTGCTTGATGGAAGATGAGAGAATGTCCACTGACAGGGTCTTGGATTATGTTGGCTGCTTTACTAGGGCAATAAGAAATATATTCAACACAAGCAGCTCTTGCGCATTACCAAAACAGCCTGTATATGACCTACTGGCCAGGCTTTCTGGTGACCTTTCTGGACCATTTACTCTCAGCTACTGTTTTGGATCAGGTAATGCTGGAATGTCAAAATCCCTGAGCCTTAAGAAGACTTGCAATCCCTTTCCCATGTGTTCCATCTGTTACCTAAAATAGAAAATAATCCATGAGCTAATTGACCACAAGAGCCATGTATGGGAGTGGCAATTATGGTGAACTAAGCGGGATGTCCAGTTTATGAAACCCAAAAAGTGACAGCTATCTGTAGCAGTGGATAGAGAAAGTCACAGGAAGCTAACTGCATCAGCACACAAAAAAAATTAAAAAGGCTAATGGAATTTTAGCTTTTATCTCAAGGGGATTGAAATTCAAAGTGAGAAAATAATGCTTTAGCTGTATAGGGCCCAGTCTGATCCCTTGTGGAGTATTCTGTTCAGGTTTGGACTTCAAAGCTCAGGATAAATGTATTGACCTTGAGGGAGTTAGAGCTCAAATCCTTCCAGAATGATACCCAGGATTAAAGGACATATTGCAGAAACGTGGTTAGAGTTCAGAAGACTGAAGAGTGGTTTAATCAAGATGTTTTAATTGATAAGCACCCTTGAGAGACCACTGGAATAATCCAAGGGAAATCCAAACCAGGACATCTACACTCAGTGGCCACTTTATTAGGTACACCTGTATACCCCGTTAATGCAAATATCTAATCAGTCCGTCATGTGGCAGCGGTTCAATGCAGAGAACAATGCAAACGTGTTCAAGAGGTTTAGTTGTTGTTCACACCAAACATTAGAATGGGGAACAAATATGCTCTGTGACTTTGACTGTGGAATGATCGTTGGTGACACAGAAGGCGGTTTGAAAGAAATTGTTGATCTCATGGGATTTTCACACTCAACAGTTTCTACAGTTTACAGAGAATGGTGTGAGAAGCAAAAAAAAAACAGTTCTGTGGGTAAAAGTGCCTTGCTGATGAGAGAAATCAAAGGAGAATGGTCAAATTGGTTCAAGCTGACAGGGTGACAGTAATTCAATAACCATTATAACAGTGGTGAGCAGAAGAGTATCTTTCATGGATGTGTAGAGCAGCAGCCAAATGGGGGATTGGGTTCGAAGGATAGATGATATGCTCCTGTGACAACATTACATGTGGTATCAGTGGAGCATAACACACATTTCAGCAGGCTCCTCATTTTCACGGTATATATGTAAAAGAAGGTTATATTTGCATCCAATTCAATAACTTGTCAGGGACATCATCCATGTTTTATGACCCCGTATAGTTGTGGTATGATAAGTCTGCATGACAAGTATTGACATAGTGCTTCTACGCAAAATGTACCAACATATGAACATAGAAATGTACTTCTAAAATCTAGATTCTTTGAGGTATTTAGAGCTGAATTTCACAAAAAAAGACCTCAATTCACACACTTTATGCATTGTGCATTTAGTGGTTACAACAGGGGATGTGGTTCAAGCCCTTAGAATTTCCAGTAATCCCTACACCCTATGCCATTGCATTATATTTCCAATGATGTGTTATCCTTTGTCTTTAGCATGCATGTGACATATGGATTTCATCTCTGGAAGGTGTGAGGTCATTCCCTTAGGACCCAAGAACATTATTTTTAAAAGAAGACAACTAGAAATACAGTAATGGCTTAGTCATCTGAGTAAAAATACTGAAACATTAGTTAACAATCATAAAAAAATAATTTGGAAGGCTAATGAAACGTTGGCCTTCATCTCAAGGGGACTAAAAAACAAAGGAAAAACACCTTTCTTGCAGCTGTATGGAGCTTGGAGAAAGTGCAGAGAAAGGAATTCAATATAAACACCCTCATCATTTGTTTGTGAACGTTGCCAATTTTAATTTTATGGGAAGAAGGTGAAAAAAGAAAAGAGCAAGGCAGGTGGACAATTTGGATAGCTCCTTCAAAGAGCTAAATCAGGTTTTATGAGCCTAATCACCTCTTTCACAGTATAACGCTATGATTTTCTATAACTTGTTAACTTGTAGAAAGAAATGGTTCACGGAAATTTCTTGCGGAGAAAAGAACTATAAAAAATAGGCAGGTACTATTTTCAGCTGAAATCATGAAGGGACTCCCACTGTACTTTCTAGTTCAGAGATCCATAATTTTGGCTCAGGAGTGATGTCTTATTCAGCACAGTGCTTTTAAATGAAGTGGTGGCCTTTCTAGACATCTTTCGTCATTAGTCAAATTAACCTGTTCCTCGAAGTCCTCCAGTGGCTGCAGTCCCTTGTGTCTCCACCTGCTGCCATTAGCCTTCTTGGTGGTGAAGCTTGCAGGTTTAGGAGATAAAAAACATGCATTTTTAAGATGGTCTGCGCTTGGTATTGGAAAGTGTTAGAGGAATGAGTGGCAGTATGGACGAGCTACTTCTGGATGGTCTCCATGCTCCTGAGTTGTTGCTGTCTCCCCATTCATCCAGATGTGATGAGTATTCTATCACACAAGCACATTGTAATGTCATCCATAATAATGCTTCTACAACTCTAAACCATATCAAGGTAACCTGGTACTACCTGAACAATATGAAATTGCAGTAGACTTATCCTGGAATTTTAAATATAATGAAGAGCCTGGCATGAAGTAGTCTCTAAGTTTTCAGAAGCATAGTATTATGTTTTATAACTCCAGAAACTAATTGCAAGAAAAACATGGTAGCCGGTATGGTGTCCACTTTGTTTCTTTTTCTTTAGTGAGGTGCCCAAATATGATGTGGTGGCGTAATGATGTATGCCGTTTACGTACTTTTACATGTGTAACACTTTGGGAAAGGCTGCACTGCTGATGTAATGGTTTTTCTGTAGCAGCAGTGTTTGGGTTATGGCTGGAGATAACGAGGCTTTGGAATGTGTGCCGTCCAATGAAGGGAGTGTTTTTTCTTGTTGTGTGCTTGAGACTGAGGTGATTCGGGTCTTTTGTTCAATGGAAGATGAAGAGAGAAGATGCCTGAAGGGAGAGGTCATAGACATCAGGACGGAGTGGACTTGGAGTGGGGCCAGGAGTCGACGAAGCCCGGGGGGAAATCGATGGAGGACCAACGGAAGGGAAACCGTGAGCTCCAATGTGCACATTAGACTGTTTCATTAAAATGGGTCCTTTTCTTTTTGTTTTACTTTACTAACCCTTTAGTGAAACTAAGAATTCTAAAGCTAAATTGTTTAATTGCATATGATGTACTGTCTGTTAGTTCGTGGTTCTGATTTGTAACAGGGTAACACATCACACAGCATTCACACAAACAGGAGGTTTTGTACCTCAATCTCACACGTTTGGTGGGGCCAGAGATCGTCTTCCCTAGGTTTACGCAGCCGAAAGAACCTGAGGGTTACAATTGCGGTGGTATCGTTTGGGATTGATTTCGTTAGATGCTGTGTGATTGCTCTGAACATTGAACCAGTGTTGTGTGTTTAAGTCTGGTCTGGTCTGGATGCTGCTGGGGTGGAGCAGTGGTGTGCATCCACGTGGTTACCGGTAACGAATGAGTGCGTGTTGAGTGGGGTAGATATTCATACTCCGGATTAATTGTTAATTCGACTTTTAAGTACTGTTAAAGCTGTCAACAAAGTTATGAGTGTGGGGTGGAGGCTTGATAAAATAGCGGGCACAGATCTTGTTTTAGTTCAGACTGGCACTGACATAACGGCAGTGGAACTGCCTGGTACAATTAGGGCTACAGGTGAAGGGGGGCCATGGGCTGTCCATACTTTCCGGGAGGAGGAGAGTGTAACAGAGCAAGCTGAATTGTGAGCCGAGTCTCCCATAGCTGGGGGACGGACTACGCAAATGGCTGCTGGTGGCCGGGCTTCTGCGAGAAGGGGAGCGGCTGGTATTGTCTGTTATAACTGTGGTGAAGAGGGACACTTCAGGCGGGAGTGTGAATGATGGGAAACCCCTCGGAGAGTGAACCCCCGGGTACCTAAGCAGAAAGAAACCCTCGAAAGTGAAATACCCTATTCCTAAAGGCTTAGTGTGGCCAAGCTCCACTTTATCGCTACGGATAGAGACTATTTATGCTCAAGCCATACTTGACACACGGTCGCAGGTCACCTTGCTGTACTGTTCGTTTTACAACCGGTATTTGACACGCCTACCATTGACGTCACTCAGTGCACTAGAAATCTGGGGTCTTAGTGCGGGTGATTATCCATATGATGGTTATTTGTCAGTGAAGTTGGAGATTTCAGAGGCCGATGTGGGAGTGGCTGAGGTCTTTGATATGTTAGTGCTGGTTTGTCCGGACCCCATTGAGAAGGGCAGCGTTTCAGTTCTGGTGCGGACCAATACCCCTCTTGTGCGGAGGCTCATGGGAGACTGCAAGGAAAAAGCTGGAGAGAGCTTTCTGGGAACATTGTCCGTTCACCCGGTGTTTCGTGCTGCTTTTGAGGAAGTGTGTGGCTGCATTGGGCCAGATACCGAGTTTAGACAAGGGACTGTGTGGTTCACCCAGTCAAAGCCAATGGTGGTACAGCCCGGGGAAATAGCAAGACTGATGGAGACTTGCAAATTTCCTGAAATGTCACAAGGCCCTCTTAGTGGATGCTCCGGAAGACCATGAGGAGGGGTCAGGATTACCTGCTGGGGTACTGGTGAGGCCCGAATTGCAGACAACCCCGGTTGTACAGGCAAGCAGGATGGCAGTGATTGTCAGGAACACTACGAAGAGGGAGGTCACCTTCAAGTGGGGGATGCCCCGATACATCTTTTCCTGGTGATGGTAATGTCTAGTGTCCCTGTAAGACAAGCCGGGGAGAAACTATTGAGAAAAAGGGAAAAGTTGACCACTGAGTCATTCAACTTCGGGGACTCCCCAGTTCCTGTGGGTTGGAAGAGGAGGTTGGTAGAGAAGATGTTGAAGCTGGAAGGTGTTTTCGCCACTAATGAGTTTGATGAGGGTTATTCCAAGAGCACGCGTCACACTATCCGGGTGACTGAGGATACCCCGTTCAGAGAAAGGTCGTGGCGACTGGCCCCTGCAGAGGTGGAGGACATTTGGCAGCACTTGTGTAAGTTGAAGGGAGCCGGGATCATCACTGAGTCCAGAAGCCCCTATGTGTCCCCAACAGTAGTGGCCAAGAAGAAGAATGGGAAGGTATGGATGTGTGTGGACTATAGGACTCTGAACAAGCGCACCATACCTGACCAGTATACGGTCCCAAGGATCGAAGATGCCTGAGTGATGCGAAGTGGTTCAGTGTGCTGGACTTGAGGAGTGAATATTACCAGAACCCCATGAGTGAGGCTGACAAAGAGAAGGTGGCATTTACATGTCCACTGGGATTCTTCCAGTTCGAAAGGATGCCCCAGGGCGTATCGGGAGCCCCTGCAGACTTCCAGCATGTTATGGGGAAAATGGTGGGGGATATGAACTTGCTTTAGGTATTAGTGTATCTGCATGACTCCACCTTGGAGGAACATGAAGCAAGGCTACTGAAGGTGCTGGGCTGCATGAAAGCTGAAGTGTTAAAACTTTCCCTGGACAAGTGCCAGTTCTGCAAGACGTCTGTCAGCTATGTTGGGCACATAGTCTCAGGGGATGAAGCAGGGCTCAGCCAAGGGACAGAGGGGTCTGAGATGCAGGAGAGCACAAGTGATAGACTGGGGGAGGCCTCGCCAGCTAGTCCAGAAGTATCCCCAGTAGTGTTGGAATATGAAGAAGTAGATGACAGGGTACAGAGGTCACAAAGAATCAGGAGACAACTGGATAGGCTGGCCTATGTAGCACCGGGGGAACAGAGTGTGGCCCCATCCGCGTTGGGGAGTTATGTCACTGCCTTTTACACCTGGGTTGGACTTTGTGCTTTGCATGAAAGGTTGGTAAATTATCCCAGTGTCATGAGGACATGACTGAATTTGGTGGGAGGAGAGTGTAACAACCTGGGAAAGGTTTCACTGCTAATGTAATGGTTTTTCTGTAGCAGCAGTGTCTGGGTTATAGTTAGAGATAACGGGGGCTTTGGCATGTGTGCCATCCAGTGGAGTGTTTTTTCTTGTCGTTTGCCTGAGACCGAGATGATCTGGGTCTTTTGTTCAGCGGAAAATAAAGAGAGAAGATGCCAGAAAGGTGAGGTCGTAGACACCAGGACACAGTGGACTTGGAGTGGGGCCGGGAGTTGACGAACTCGGGGGAAATCAATTGAGGACCAACGGAAGGGAAACTGTGAGCTCCAACAATGTGCACATTTGACTGGTTCATTAAAATGGGCCCTTTTCTTTTTGTTTTACTTTAACCCTTCAGTTAAATTAAGAATTATAAAGCTAAATCATTTAATTGCATATGATGTACTGTCTGTTATTTTGGGGTACTGATTTGTAACAGGGGACACATCACACAGCATCCACCCAAACAGGAGGTTTTGCACCTCAATCTCACACGTTTGGCACCCCGCCAGAGAGTCATCCCTAGACTAATGCAGCCAACAGACCCCGAGGGTTACACATATAACCCGTAATGAGTTATCAAACAATGCTTACTCAAATATTACTGAAATCAATTCAAGTATGTAATGTATTGTTCTCTAGTCACCTTATACACACTTCGGCAGAATAGTAAATTTTAAATTGACCACTTTAGGCCTAAGGATTAAATTGCTGTGGAGGATTTCCTACTTTTGTTGGATAATGTCTTTCCCGACAGGGTGATCATTTTGCTTGGCAGGTGGAACTTGTGGCTGTGAAACAATCTCAGGTTCTGAGCCTTCCTCTGTGAAGGTCGTAGGAGTTGACTCTGGGACTGCAGGACTGGATTTAACTGGTCTGAACGCTATGGACACCTTTCTTCCATAATAATTGACTCTGTTCTCCTCAACTGACTGGTGTGTCATCTCCAGATGACATTGGACGCGATCTCTACTGTGCAGGAGAGTGACACACACAAAATGCTGGATGAACTCAGCAGGCCAGGCAGAATCTGTGGAAAATGTACAGTGGACCTTTCAGTCCAAGACCCTTTGGTAGGACTGGAGAAAAAAAGATGAAGAGTGGATTTAAAAGATGGGGATAGGGGAGAGAGAAATACAAGGTGATAGGTAAAAACTGGGAGGGGGGGATGAAGTAAAGAGCTGGGAAGTTGATTGGTGGAAGAGATACAGGGCTGGAGAAGGGGGAGTCTGATAGGAGAGGATAGAGGGCTATGGAAGAAAGAAAATGGGGAAGGAGCACCAGAGGAAGGTGATGGGCATGCAAGGAGATAAGGTGAGAGAGGGAAAAGGGGATGGGGAATGGTGAAGTAGGGGGCATTACCGGAAGTTTGAGAAATCAATGTTCATGCCATCAGGTTGGAGGTTACCCAGGCAGAAGTCAAGGTGTTGTTCCTCCATCCTGAGTGTGGCCTCATTGCGACAGTAGAGGAGGCCATGGATTGACATATCGGAATGGGAATGGGAAGTGGAAATAAAATGGGTGGCCTCTGGGAGATACCATTACTTCTGGCGGACAGAGCATAGGTGCTCAGCAAATGTCTCCCAATCAAACCGCTTCCCATTCCCAAGTGGCCACCTATTTTAGTTCCACTTCCCATTCCCATACCAGAAGAAGCATGTTAAAGTAGGCCATAGTCAGCATGGTTTCCTCAAGGGAAAACCTTGCCTGACAAATCTGTTGGAATCATTGGAAGAAACACCAAGCAGCATAGGCAAAGGACAATTGGTTGACATTGTGTACTTGGATTTTCAGAAGGCCTTTGACAACGTACCACTCATGAGGCTGCTTAACAAGCTATGAGCCCATGGTATTACAGGGAAGATTCTAGCATGAATAAAGCAGTGGCTGGTTGGCAGGAGGCAAAGAGTGGGAATAAATGGAGCCTTTTCTGGTTGGTTCCACAGGAGTCTGTGTTGGGACCCATTCTTTTTACGTTACATATCAATAATTTGAATGATAGAATTGACGGCTTTGATGGAAAGTTTACAGATGATATGAAGATCGGTGGAGGGGCAGGTAATTCTGAGGAAGTAAAGAGGCTATGGAAGGACTTTGACAGATTAGGAGAATGGGCAAAGAAGTGGCCGATTGAACACAGTGTTGGGAAGTGTATGGTCATGAACTTTGGTAGAAGAAATGAAAGGGTTGACTATTTTCTAAATGGGGAGAAAATATTAAAAAAAACTGAGGCACAAAGGGATTTGGGAGCCCTTGTACAGGATTCCCTAAAGGTTAATTTACAGGTTGGGTCTGTGGTGAGGAAGCCAAATGCAATGTTAGAATTCATCTCAAGAGGACTTGAATATAGAAGCAAGGATGTAATGTTGAAACTTTATAAAGCACTGGTGAGGCCTCACGTGGGGCACTGTGAGCTGTTTTATTTATTAATTTATGGGACAGGGCCTCGCTAACTAAGCCAGCATTTATTGCTCATCCCTAGTTGCCCTTGAGAAGTTGGTGATGAGCTGCTTTCTTGAACCACTGCAGTCCCTGCAGAGGTGTAGGTCCACCCACAGTGCTGTTAGGGAGGGAATTCCATGGCTTTGACCCAGTGACAATGAAGGAATGGTGATACGTTTCCCAGTCAGGATAGTGAGTGACTTGGAGGGGGATTTCCAAGTGGTGGTGTTCCCGGGTATCCACCGTTCTTGTCCTTCTAGATGGTAGTGGTCGTGGGTCTGGAAGGTTTGGGCCACTTACTCTAGAAATGATGTGCTGAAACTGGAGAGGGTTCAAAAGTTGTTCATGAAAATTATTCCAGGATTGAACAGCTTGTCATATGAAGAGCATTTGATGATTCTGGGCCTGTATTCAGTGGAATTTAGAGGAATGATGGATGACCTCATTGTAACCTATTGAATGGTGAAAGGCCTTGATAGAATGAATGTTGAGAGGATGTTTCCTATGGTGAGAGAGTCTCAGACCAGAGGATACAGCATCAGAATAGAGGGGAGTCCTTTTAGAACAGAGATGAGGAAGAATTTCTCCAGCCAGAGAGTGGTGAATCTGTGGAATTCTTTTCCACAGACAGCTGTGGAGGCCAAGCCTTTATGTATATTTAAGGCAGAGGGTGATAGATTATTGATTTGTCAAGGCATGAAGGGATACGGGCTGGAGGTAAGAGATTGGAAGTGAGAGGAAAAATGAATCAGCCATGATGAAATGGTGGAGCAGACTCAATGGGTCAAATGGCCTAATTCTGCCCCTATATCTTATGGTCTTATACAAGCTGACAGCTAAAGTGTGGGAGGAGCTATATGCTAGTCATCTAGGCATGGAAACATTGGCTGAAAGCTTTGTCTGGTGGCCTGGGCTAAATCAGCAGATCAAGTAGCTTACCATGCACTCTTTGGGAAGCCACTGCATCCAGAAGATGGTAAGATCAGCACCTCCCCCATCCCTGGGAATGGCCTGCATTGCCCAGGCAGAGGATTCATGTGGATTTTGCTGGACCATTCATGGACACAAATTTCTTGGTAGTAGTGGACGCAGCTCCAAAGTGGCCAGAAGTGTTTCCAATAGTCTCCACTAGATCATCACACACTGTTGATGTGTTGTGAAGCCTCTTCTCAAGGATCAGTGTTCCAGGACACTTAGTCAGTGACAATGGACAACAATTTGTTGTGGAACAGTTTCAGTCATTCCTGAAAATGAATGGAATAAGACATATTGCATCTGCACTGTATCACTCAGCTATAAATGGCTTGGTGGAAAGGTTTGTCCAGAGTCCAAAGAACGCACTGTGAGCAACGTCAGAAGAACTCACTACGCTAACACTTAATCTCACCAATTTTTTACTTGCAGATCTCAGTGTAACACATTTCACAACCAACAACTCGCCAGCTATGCTGTTCCCGGGTTGTTCCTTGCACTCACGCTCGGATCTCCTCAAACCCAAACTCGGAAGGAGTGTGCAGGACAAACAGCTGAGCCAAACTGAGGGCTCCTCAGACAACAAGGTTCACTACTTCACTCCTGGACAAGCAGGACTACAATTTAGACTATAATTTCCTTTCTTCTGCCTCTCTCCCTTCTTAAAGAGTGGAGTGACATTTGAAATTTTCCAGTCGTCCAGAAGAATTCTAGAATATAGTGATTCTTGAAAGATCATTACTGATGCCTCCACAATCTCTTCAGCCACCTCTTTCAGAACCCTTGTGTGTACACCATCTGGTCCAGGTGACTTATCTACCTTCAGATGTTTCATTTTCCCAAGAACCTTCTCCTTAGTAATGGTCACTTCAGATACTCCATGATGCCTGGCAACTGGAACTTTTACACTCTGCTAGTCTCTTTCCCAGTGAAGACTGATGCAAAATACTTATTCAGTTTGCCACTATTTCCTTGTTCCCCATTACTACCTCTGCAGCATCATTTTTCAGCGATCCGATATCCTTCTTGCCTCTCTTTTACACTTCATGGTACAACAGTTCTCAATCCCCACATAAGGCAACTCCCATCGAGGTCAAGTTCATCCTGGCACAGGTGAAAATGGGGTATATGGAATTTCTGTTGTCCATTGCAGCCATTTTAGATGAGCATGTTGACCTGAATTAGTGTGGGATCTTTTCTGCTATCCCTTTGGATCACCTCTGCCAATAATGGGGAGATTTTTGATTTGCATTAAGGAGGATACATCAAGAGTAGCATCCTCTTTTGTAAATGTGTCAGGTATTTCCTTTTCCAATGGTAAACAGGACAATTCATCAGCATTTCCATGATTAGTCCTCCTCTTGAGTTCAACATTGTCATTGTGTCTTCCAAGAAATAGAACCCAACTCTGCATTCATTCATGCTGCTGTTAGTGGATCAGTCTTCTGTGGACTGAAAATGGACACCAGTGGTTGATGATCAGTAATGAGAGTGAACACTGTCCCATACAACTATTGGTTAAAATGTTTTCCACCAAACCAGACTCAAAGCCGCTCTGTCAATCTGTGTGTAACTTTTTTCTGCACTGGTAAGGGAACGTGATGCAAAGCCTATGAGGCATTCCCTTCCATCATTCATAACATGTGACATGACTACACCTCTACCAAAAGGAGAGGTGTCATAGGCAACAGGCTTCACTGGATGGCGTTGATCATAATTTGTGAGTACAGTGTCTGATATCACTATTTGGAAGCCACCTCTGTTACTTCCTCTATTACCATTTCTTCCTGATCTGTAGTGATGAGTTCAAGGGATGGAGCACAGTAGCCAGATTTGGTAGGAAACTGTTATAGTAATTGACAAAGCCTAAAAAGGACCCCGCTACTTTTGGTCTTGGGGCATCCACCACTGTTTGAATTTTTCAGTACTTGTGCGTCTCTGCTGTTGCTTCAATTGATAGAGCAATTTCAACAGCTCTTTTAGATATGAGTTACGCTTCAGTTAGGAGCCGTTTTTGAATGCTTTCTTGTATGATCCCATAAACGAAATTATCTCTCAGTACATCATTAAGCCCATTACTGAACTGCCAAGTTCAGACAATTTCTTCAATTCAGCCATGCAAGCTGAAATATACTCCCCTTTCTTTTGGTTCTGTTTATTAAATCTAAAGTGTTCTGTAATCAACAATGGTTTCACTTCTAAATGCTTTTACGTTACTTTCACAAAGCTCATTTTTGCTGGTTTGGTTGGAGCAGTTAAATTTCTAAGCAAACTGTATGCTTTTCCACCAATTGCACTTAGCAATACTGGCACTTATCTCTCATTGGTTATTTCATTTGCTTCAACATACTGCCCATATTTTTCTGTACACAGCATCCAGTTATCTGTTGTGCAATCGAACATGTCTATCTTTCCAATGTAGCTAGCCATTTCTGCTTTTTTAAAAGTCTCTTTGCTCTTCCAAAGAAAATCATGCTGGGCTTCAACAACCATCTTGAGATTGTTTTAAGACTTACTTGTCAACACTGTTACCTATTATAATTCCAGAAACTAATTGAAAGAAATCACAGGAGCCAGCATAGTGTCTAGTTAATTTGTTATTCTCTAGGGAAGCTCTCAAATTTGACATGGTAGTGTAATGAAGTATGCTATTTATGTACTTTTACATATAACCCATAATGATTGATGTAAACAAACAAAGAATGCTTAATCAAACAGTATATTTACAATATTACTGAATTATTTAATACTCAACATACAGGACCAGAAATATCACTGTGCATTTCAATTCCCTACAAAAAACTTACAAGAGCTGTTTCCAATAACTTGTACTTCTAAGACACCAATTCCCTTAATGGGACGATTATTAAACGACTCTTCAAACCAAGCTATATAGGAAGGTTAAATTGACTTAACAACATGGATTTTTAAGGAAAGAAAGGAGGGTTGGAATGGTTTAAGGGGGGAATTCAGGATCTTGGCTTAAGGTATATTTGCCATGATGGTGTGATTAAAATCTGAGTTGTTCAAGAGACTAGAAAAGAAGGAGAACAAAGAGGTTGTTGTACTTTTGGTTTGGGGTGGAACTTACACAGAAGTGGAATAAGTACATTGCTTTCCAACCAATAATCTTTAAGTTTTAATTCTGATCAATCCAGGAAGCTTGGGTGCCACTAATGCATACAGGCATCAGAATATTTTCCAGCAAGACCTCCAGATAGCGCATCCAATTTATACCTCTGAGGGTGAAGTGTTTATCTTCAGACATTCCACCAGTGTCACCATAGATTTAGTAGGAGTAGGACTTTGTATGTGTTTGGGTCACCATCATTTTCGGAGAAACTGGAGGATAGCCGTTAAGCTAATAAATCATTTCATTAAATAGCAGAATTGAATAGATGAAGAGAATTTATTTTCTGTGTACCGACTACTAAACAGATAAGTTGGGCCTGGCCTGAGTAACATGAACAATATAACAGTACATACATAGCAAGCATTTGGTCACATGGCACAATTCATAAAGGGATACACACCTACAATTATGTGCCATGTATTTTACAGATTTTCACTCGGAAGGAGTGAATAAGAAAGAAACAAGCAACATGGAAAATAACGTCTCGTCTCCACATACTTTACATTAACACAAAGTTGTTGAGATTTTGGGGTTGATGGCCTGCATAATTGACCCTATGTCATTTACTCACGTGAGATTTGCTCTTTTGTAGTTATTTCATTTGTTCTCTGTGCTACATTGCTACTACATTCTGCCTAATCTAGCCTGATAGGTTCCTCAGCCTCACAGTGTCCCTAGTCACCACTGGTTCCATGTCCGTTGTAGTCATTTTACTTTCTTCGTTTGGTTGCTCCTGGCATAGTTTTGTGGTGTTCCTTGACCAGTCCCTTATGCATGGGGGCATTACTTCCAAGTCCTGGAAGTAATGGCCCCATGCATAAGGGACTGGTCTTTCTAGTCTGCTGTAACGAAATCCACATCATATGTCTTTTAATTCAGAAAGTACTTCCCAAGTGGTAGCAGTACAGTTTTGTTGCATGTTGCTGTGTTGTATGTTGATTTTGAGAATCATCTGGAAGGACAGATGCACTAACACCAGCGTACTGGAAGAGGCCAACATGAACAGCATTTCCACCACGATAAAGCAATACCATCTACGATAGGTCATCCAGGTCATGTCATCCAGAAACTTAAGTCCCTATACAGATCTTTTATTCCCAGTCGAAGAAAAGTCAGCAAACCCCTGGTGGGCAAAAGGAATGCTTCAAAGGACGCCTCAATGGCTACAGGTGGAGGAAATCTCTTCAAGATGGAGGTGCGCTACATGAGAACGACCTTCGCTGTGCCGCAGACAACAAATGGCAGCTGCGAAAGGAGAGGCTGAACAACCAAAAAGACCCAGCGACGAAATATAACCACTACTTACTCTTGCCCACACTGCACCAGAATATATGGATCTCAGATCGGCCCCTATAGACAACCCCTTAGGAGAAAATCAGAATTGACTTGAGTGATCACACAACTACTACTACTACTACGAATAGCACAGTACATGACCTGTTCATTTTAACTGGTCTGGACAGCCGCAATATTAATAGTTTACTTCATGTCAATATTACTTATCACTGTCTGGTCAAATTGAAATGTCATTGGATGCACTTGCATACTTCTCATGGGGGTTAATTTCACTGAATAAATCTGATTTGTCAAAGAGGTACATTGTGTACAACTAACATCCCAAATCAGAACCTTTGTCTGTTCTTCCACAGTTTACCTCCGCAACTCCACGAATTTTCTGTGTCCTCTTATTTGGTTACTGTTTGTGGAAGTGCTATTCTATTCCTTATAACGCACATATTTTCTATCTTTCAGGATTGATCCCACAAACAATCTCATCTCCTGAATCAGTCCTGCAACCCTGCTCATAATCTGAAATCTTTTAAAAGCATATCAAAGAGCTCTCCAAGTTCGCTGTTGAGTGTAGAGAATTATCAGTGGTGAACCATTTGTTTCTAGGGGCATTGCAGTGTGTTTGTAATCAATTTAAGTAAACTCCACAGCATTAAGTAAGGGCTTTGTGGTGTGGTACTATTTTCTGTGCTTGTCGCCAATGAGATATAATTTACTTCAATTTGTTCTGCTTTATCATGTATAGCCAGCTCAATATATTGCATAAATTTTCTCTCTCCTGTCTCCATTCTTGAAATAGGTTACTTGCCCTGCTCAGATATTATTGTTTGATCTATGGTGCAGTCCGTGCTCTCGTTCTCCAGACCTGGAGCATCACATGATTAATGTAGCGACTGTTCTACTTACTGAGAGAGTTCTCTGCTGTGATCCTGACTGCAGTTTACCATAAGACCAAAGATTCAAAGCACATTTATTACCAAACTATGTATCGAGTAAACAGCCCTGAGATTTGTCTTCCCACAGACAGCCATGAAACAAAGAAACTCCATGGAGCCCGTTCGAAGAAAACATCAAGCACCCAACGTGTAACAAAAAGGACAAATTATGCTAATGATAAAAAACAAGTGATAAACACACAGAGTATAGAACAGCAAATGGCATGATCCTTGATACTGTCTGGGAATGCTCATTGTAGTGCAATTTAGCGCCGTGTTGTTCGTTGATGGCAGGCTGCAGAGCCAGTCTGCCCTGATCAAAATTGCACAAAATAGCAATTAAAAAATAGAGTAACCAGAAACCAGAAACACATAATAACGTGAACTGCAGAGTCCAATGCCCAAATGTGGCAATTAAACTTCGTGCAGACCCAAGCCTCCAGCAGCAGAGCGAGAGAGGGAGAGCGCAACTGGTGAAACACACCACCTTCCACCAGCAGCAGCAGAGCAAGAGGGAGAGAAAGACCAGTCAATTGCAGGCTCCTTTAAGGCAGACGTCAAGCTATAATTAACAAACCAGAAACAGCCTACCCTGATGTCTTTCACACCCTTGCTGGAGATTTCAGTCAGGCTGGCTTGAAGAAATCTCTGCCTAGCCGCAGCTCCAGAGGGCCCAAGACACTTGATGACTGTTACACCAGCATCAAGCATGCATAACGTTTGCATCCTCGACCGGATTTTGGGTTGCATCTAGCTGCCATCCTCCTACCTGCAGAAACTAAACAGCAAGGCTTTAGGGGTAAAAACAATGAAGAGGTGGTCACAGGAAGCAGAGAAGTGGCTACAGGATTGCTTTGAGTGGCAGACTAGACCATGCTTAAAGACTTACCAGAAGATCTGTATGAATATGTCACAGATTTTATAAAGAAACACATGGACAATTATGTCCCCACAAAATGATTTAGTCTTCGCCAACTGGAAGCCCCGTTTGAACTAAAAGATTGACAACCTGCTGAGGGCCAGGTCTGTGGCATTTAGGACTGGCAATCCAGGAATATTCATGAGGAGCAGGGAGGATGTCCAGAAGGCCACCTCATGTGCAGAATGGCAATTCCGGACTCGACTTGAACTACAGCGCGATGCTGAACAACTGTGACAAGGCTTGAGTGCCATTACTTTCTACAAAGCAAAACCAAGCAACATAAACGGCAACGAGATTTCACTCCCAGATGAACTCGATGCCTTTTATGCTTCCTTTGACTGACAGAACAAAGAGTCGCTGTCATGAGTCCCCTCAGCCCTCGAAACCCCTGTGACCATAGTCCCTGAGGCCGATGTGAGAGAATCCTTCAGGAAGACCAATTCAAGGAAAGCGTCTGTTCTAGGCTGAGTATCAAAGGCTTGTGCTAATCAACTGAAAGGATTGTTTGCAGGTATCTCCAACCTCTTACTTTAGCATCTGAGGTACCCATCTGCTTCAATCTGGCATCAATCATACTGGTGCCCTAGAAGAATGTGGTAACCTAGCTGAATGATTATTGTCCAGTAGCACTTCCATCCACTGTGATGAAGTGCATCGAGAGGTTGGCCATGAAGCATATCAACTCCTCCCTGAGCAGTGACTTTGATCTGCCGTGATTTGCTGGCCATCACAACAAGCGAACAGCAGATGCCATTGTATTGGCTCTTCACTCAACCTTGGGACTGCTCTCGGTGAAGATGCTCTTCATTGATGATAGCTCAGCCTTCCACACTATCATCCACTCAAAACCCATCACTGGGCTCTAAGGAAAAGCCGCAATACATCCTTGTGCAACTGGATCCTCGATTTCCTCACTAGCAGAGCCCAGTTAGTGGGACTGGCAACAACTTCCCCATAGTCTCCATCGGCATAGGTACACTGCAGGTGTGGGTGCTTAGCCGCCCGCTCTCCTCACTGTATATCTATGACTGTGAGGCTAACTACAGCTCCAATGCAGTGTTCAAGTTTGCCAACCACATTGCAGTTTTTTTATTATATGGAGACACATCATGGTAACAGACCCTACCAGCCCAATGAGCTATGTTGGTAGGTGACCAATTAGCCTACCAACTGGGACATCTTTGGGATGAGGGGGAAACTGGAGCACGTGGAGGAAAACCCCGCAGTCATGGGAAGAATGGGCAGTGGTGGGAATTGAACCCAGGTCATTGACGCTGTAAAGTTTTGTGCTAACCGCTATACCACTGCGCCACCCTGAATCAAAGCTGCTTGCTGAATCGAAGATGGTGACGAATTGGCATATAGGAGGGAGGTTGAAATTCTGATTGAGCGGTGCCAGAACAAGACCTCTCACTTAACCTCAACAAAAGCAAAGAGCTGATTATCAGCTACAGGAGGAAGAAGCTGGAAGTCCATGAGCCAGTCCTCGTTAGGAGAAATAGAGGTGGAGAAGGTCAACTTTAAGTTCACTGGTGTTACCAGATCATGTGATCTGTCCTGGGACCAGCACATAGAGTGCTGTCACAAAGAAGGCATAACAGTGCCTCTACTTTCTTAGAAGTTTATATAGATTCAGCGTGTCACCGTAAGTTTTTACAGATTTCTATAGGTGAACAGTGGAGAGTATTCTAGCTGGTAGCATCCTGGCCTAGTTTGGAGATACAGTATCAATGCCCAGAAAAGGAAAAGTCCAGAGAAAGCAGTGGGTACAGCCAAGACCATCATAGGCAAAGCTTTCCCCACCATTGATCACATAGACATGGAGAGCTGCTACAAGAAAGCAGCATCCATCATCAAAGACCCACCATCCAGGCCATACCCTTCTCTTGCTATGACCATTGAGCAGGAGGTACCAAAGCTTAGGTGTACACCACCAGGTTCAGGAACAGTTATTATCCTATAAGCTTCATACTCCTGAACCAGACTGATAACCACATTCACCACTACTCTGAACTGACTCTACAACCTACAGGCTGACTTCTTCAAGGACTCTTACAAGTCATTTTCCCTGTATTAGTTTTACTTGCATGGCTTGTCTTATTTTGCACATTGGTTGTTTGTCAGTCTTTGTTTATATATAGTTTTTGTAAATTATATTTTATTTCATTTTTCTGTAATGCCTGCAAGAAATAAAATCTCACAGTACTATTTGGTAACATATACAAACTTTGATAATAAACTTACTTTGAACTTTTGAACTTTGCATTATACGATCAGCCAATTTACTTTCTTGCTTGAAAGGGACTTTGACCAGCACTTGGATTCAGAGTCAGCATTTAAACTTCATAATTTAATCAACATATCACTTTTGACAACGCTCGTCGATATCTCTCTCTATGATATTGCAGATAGAGAGTAGGTTAAACTAACAAAGTAATTTATGAAACAAAAAGACATATAGAGGGAGATGGGGAAGAGAGATAGAGTATATTTTTCCCTGTGTTGCTTCTACCAGACAGACAAACTGGTTTTAGCCTGTTCAACACCAAAAATGTGGCACTATATACATACAGAGCAGATGTTCATAAATTGTTATTCTCAAAGGGACACACACCCAATATTAACATTACATACTGTAAGTCATATGTTATCTGTGTACAGTCTTATTGTTGGCAATGCAGATGTTGCATTGTGGGCAGGGGTTTAAGCTGAAATCTTCCTGGTTTATTAGAGCATTAAAGGCAAAAGATCATCCTGAGCTTCTCTAAATGGGTATGTTACTGATGAAGTGATGAACTAAAGCATGCAGCAAGAACAGACAATGGCACATAATATAATTAAAGTACAGTCTGCACTATCTCCTCTGTGATTTTATCTATAGTTTGTTTTCTCACAAAATGAATATGTTGATCAATCAAGTGAGCAGAATAAGATGCGACAATCACATTTAAAGAACTGCAACATTAAATGAAGAGAACTATCTTTGGAACCTTTCAACTGAGTGACAAGAATACAATAACAAGTATTTGTAGGAATCAAGTCTTAAATTTCTGAACACCATGAAGACTGCACTTCCTGGGAAGATGGGTCTTCATCTCCTCAAGGACGGTGCATTTGTCGCTCCTACTAAACCTGACATGAACTGGTGCATTTGCAGAAGTGTTAACTTGGTTGTCTTACCATTTGTCTCATGCTGTATGCAGTTTGATAATTATGTCTATAAGAACTTGGCTACTTGCCGCTCATGGTTCCACTAAAACGTTCTTGTATTGATGCATTCACCATCATTAACCTCATATCTCAATCCCAACCCTCAGAGAACAATCTAGAATGTTGATCCATGAATAGAGGAATGGAGCATAATAAAAAGCTACCTTACCCATGTGGAAGACCTAATGCTTTGAGATTTCAGAGGGCCTGAGTCTGTGTTGAAGATCCTGGGAAAATCAGTGCTTCCCAACTGTACTGGGAATCAAGTTACACCCAAGGATCCTGCTAGAGGAATGGAACATATTTAAGATGTATCATCCTCTGAGTATGATTATAAAAACATGTTCCTAGACAACTCTGTAACACAATGTAGCACAAACCTTCAGTTATTTCTTAAGGATCACTTGGGCTGGCTGTGCCCCTGAATCTGATCGCCTCACAGGATATATTCTAATTTTTGATCCTCCAGAGATACTGATATAAGAACAAAGAATTAGGAAGGACTGGCCCTGGCAGACCTGATAAAGACCATCTGTTAAACTGGTGTTTCCATGGTCACTATCATTACTAATGATAACTCTAAAAAAACTCCAATTTAAGGCAGAACGGTAGTGTAGCCGTTAGCGTAATGCTATTACGGCGCTAGCGACCCGGGTTCATTTCCACTGCTGTCTGTAAGGAGTTTGCACGTTCTCCCCATGACCAGTCTCCTTCCATATTTCAAAGACCCGAGGGTTCCAAGGAAAATTGGTCGCATGGTATAATTGGGCTGTGCATGGTCTTTGGGCTGGAAGTATCCGTTACCATGCTGTAAATAAATAAATGAAGATAAGTAAAATAAAAATAAATTAATTTACTTAACTGAATTTAAAATTTCCAGCTGCTTTGATGGGATCCAGACTCAAACCTTCATTAACCTCTATGTTACCGATCCCCGAACTATTCTACTGTTTCCAGTGATGAATCTAAATTTACTCAGCAGTGGAAATACATATCACATCATCTGACTAGTTATGTTTATCCTCTACTAATATCATGGAATTTTTTTCCATTCATTGCTCTGTAGATACTTGATATCCTTCCCTAAAATTACCTTTCCCAAGGGATTGTGATAATTAAAATAATCCCTGGGGTTCCTTAATAATATGAGCAAGCATTTTAATGTCCTTCAATGTTTCAGCATTTTAAGTAGTCGTAAATAGATTTTTTAAAATAAACAGTTTTCTGTATTTTCTCTGCATGTTTGTGGAATAAAAAATGTCATATAGGAAATTATGAACTGCTTTATTATTTCAAAGAGCAGTATGTGGACCTTAATCATGAGGAATGTCTGTGATCAGTAAATACTTTGAAATTTCATATAAATAGTTTGCAAGATTCTTATCTTTAATCATTTTTAATTGGTTGCTTGCAATATTAGACAAAGTATTATATGATTTGGCTGTATCATTTAATTATGCTGCAACAACTTATTAGACAAGCATTTTGACTGACTCTGGTTGCTCCATCCACCACTCACTGTGCCCCCTTGAACTGTTTTACCAAGTTCCTCATTCTCCAGTTTTCTGAACATTTCTCTTTTTTGATGTGGTGCTTCCACTGTGCTGGCAACCTTCTGATGTCTTGTCCAAGTAGTAGCACTTCATGAATGAATTGGTACACTCTGTGACAATGCTGAAGAGTGTCAGCTTAAGCAAGTCACTCGTTTGGCATCCACAATGTAGTTATTTCTGGCAGAACTCATGAGAACTTGATTAAACTGTTTCCTTCTACAACTCTTGAAAGGTGAACCACTGTCCTTTAAGAAAACTCACTTTTTTCAATATGTATTACTCTAAGAAATCAATTCAAAAGAAAGATAGCATCTTGTTGTCTGGTGTCATCGTGCTGGCTGGGTTACCATTTACTTTACAAAATTAATGAACAAACCAGGAAGAAACTGCATGAGAGAACTATTTGAATTACACTTTTATTGGTAACTGGTTAATATTGTCACATGTACTGTGATACAGTGAAAAGCTTTGTTTTGCATGCATCCATGCATTGAAGAGAAAAATGCATAAAAAATTCCATTACAGGAACAAATCAGTGCAGGCAAGACCACAGTGAGGTAGAGTCCTTCTTTTCATACCAGGGGACTGTTCAGTAGTCTTATAACAGAGGGACAGAAGCTGACACTATGCACTTTCAGGCTTCTGTATCTTCTGACTGATAAGAGAGAATACCAAGATGGAGTGGTTATTTAGTTGCTCTACTGAGGTAGCAAGAAGTGTTGAGAGAGACCACAGAGAGGCGGTTCCTTTTTGTGATGCGGCTGCAATTCTCAGTGGACCTGGGCAGAGTATTTGTCATATCAAGCTGTGATGCGTCAAGGTAAGATGCTTTCTATGGTAAGTATATAAAAATCGGTGGGGTCAATGGGGACACGCCAAATTTCCTTTGCCTCCTGAGGAAGTAAAGATGTTGTTCTGCTTTCTTGGCCGTGATGTCTGTGTGGTTGGACCATGTGAAGCTACTGGTGATGTTTACACTCAGAAACATACAGCTCTCGACACTCATTAATATACACAGAAGGACGTGTTCTGCACAGATTCCTGAAGGCAATGATGAGCTCTTTTGCTTTGCTGGCATTAAAGGGAAAGATTGTTGTCATGACACCATGTTACTGACTCTCCGATTTCTTCCTCTACTCTGGCTTATCGCTATTTGAGATTCGGCCTACTACAGTGGTGTCATCTGCAAACTTGTAGATGGGGTCAGAGCAGAATTTGGCCACACAGCTGTGAGTGTAAAGGGAATAAATTCAGGGCTGAGGGATATCTGTATTGAGGATAACCCTGCTGCCATTGCTTACTGATTGTACTTAACATGATTAAGGAGAGAGCCAAGATATTTAAGGAGAATTTCAATGTCTATTACCTTTGGAATAATTCTGTAAGAGAAGTGCAATAAACATTCAGAAACAGTGACTTTATTTTAGTTTCAGTATGTCATAGTGCCCCTAAAAAAGATACCCACAAGTTTTCTGCAAAGTTTAAAATGATCACGGCATTTTCAAGTGAGACAAATTTGTAACTATATTAAGTTTCAGTCAGTTCAAGTGATTTTCTTTGATTTATCTGTAGATGTTGCAAGTGTGTGGTGGGCTTGAGCACTGGCAGCAATTTTGGGATTTCCAATTAAACTGAGCCTCCTAGGAAATTCTCAGGCTTGCTGCCTGTTTCGCTGCGTGATGATGGTGAATGCCAAAAATTTTTATCACCATCACCACTGAGGCATCCTGCATATGAGCATGGCATTATTTGGAAACAGACGCTGGAGATTGCAGATGCTGGAGTCTGGAGCGAAAAGAAACAGACTTCTGGAAGAACTCAGTGAGTCAAGCGTTATCTGTGGAAGCAAAGGGATGGATGACGTCTTGTATCTGGACAGGGGCAGCCGGGAGTGGAAGGAGAAGATAGCCAGTTACTTAGAGGTGAAAGGAAGGGGTGAGACAGAGGTTGATGGGTGAAAGGTGGAACCAGGGAAGGTGGGCAATGATGGGCAGATAGGTCCAGGCGGGGAAGGGGGGCAGTGTTGATACAATGTCTGAAAGGTATCGGAGGATCCAGATAAGGAAAGGATGATAGGCAGATGGAAACAGGTGGGAAAAGAGGGTAGAGAAAGGTGAAAGGCAGAACCAGGTAAGAGAGTGGTGATGGGGAAAATGGGGCAGAGGTCAGGAAAGATGAAGCAAGGGAGAAGAAACCCAAGTGGACAGAATGTGGGTGATGGGCTCTTCAAAATCAGTAAGATGAAGCGTAGATTAGTTGACTGTTGTGCAGAGCACCTGTGCTCTGTTCACAGAGTATATCTTGAGCTTGCTTTTGTGTGCCTTATCAAGTCCTTTCCTATCCCATAGCAACCTACCTGCCCTCAGCATTTGCCATGACCATGGTGAGGCCAAATGCAAAGGAAAAGAATAGCACCTCATATTCTGCTTGGGTAGCCTACAGCTTAGTGCTATAACATTGAATTTTCCAATTTGAGGCAACCCATTCCCCTGTTTTGCTTTCCCACTGCCATCAGTCCACTCAGGATTTCTTTCTCTCTCTTTCTTTACCATTTCATCCACCCACTCATAACAAAACTCATCATCATCTCCCACATAGTTCTACCTGCCCATCACCCACATACCTATCTATCTGTGTTCTTCTCCTGTGGTTCAGCTTTCATATCCTCTCTTCCACCTGGAACCACCTGCCCATCACCCTTCCCCTCGCTGATTCCACCTATCACCTACCAGCCGCTGTCTCACCCCTCCCTCTCACTCCTATGTATGAATCCTTCCCAGTTACAGAACCTGGAAAGTTGCAAGTTGGAGTTGGGGCCACAATCCGATTATCATTTCAGCAGAAGATGCCAGTAGCCCCATAGCGACTGACAAATCCATCCTGCCAGCCTCCCAAATGCTCACTTGTAAGTATGTGAATCGTAAGTATGTGAAGTTGGGTGTTTGTAACCTGGAGAGGACTTGCACTAGTTATCTTCCCTCTACACACGCAGATCTGACAGAGGGTCTCAACCTGGCTATCTGCCCCTCAGTCCTGACGCAGGGTCGCAACCAGAAACGGAGACTATCTTTTTCCTCCACAGATGCTCTTGACCCCTTCAGCTCAGCCAGTAGGTTTTTGTACATTATTTGGCATCTTTGACAAAACTTTGGCTCTGACTGAAGGGTATGAGTAGCCCTTTACAACTTTCTGTGCTCTCTCTTTCTTTCTCTCTCTGTCCCTCTCTCACTCTTTTTCTCTGTCTCTCTTTCTCTCTGTCTTTTTTTTCTGTCTGTCTGTCTCTCTTTCTGTTCTAAGGTTCAGATTATGGCATTATGTTCATGAACAGAACCCCAAAAAATTTATCCTTAATGACTGAAAGATCTGATTTATTTTGATTAACATGTGCAGACAACATCATAACTATAGAAGAGCAATTACCTTGTTATGAGCTCCTTTATATTTATTGAATTTACCTTAGGAAATATCCCCACTGTATGCTGTCACTAAACTTTTTTAATGCAGCATATGTTAAATACTATTTCCTGAAGTTTTGGACTGCTAGGGAATATTGCTGGATATTAGCACTGGTTTTGATTTGTTTTCTTTTGTCTTCCCCAAGCAGACTTGTCTGAATGATAAACACTGGCACAGCTTATATATTTGCCTCAGAATAAACAAAAGTGCTTTCGGGGAAGTTTAAGGTTAGCTCCAAACCCCAGGCCAGAAAATGTGGAAATAACTATAGTGCAGGATCCAGTATTATCAATAAATACTCGCATTACTGGGAAGAACGAAGATGAAGGGGCACTGATGTTGTTTCTTCATGAAAGTCACCTTTGTGTTGATGTTCTAGGTGAGAATTTGAGTTCTCTGTATTTTTCAGTAACAAATGTGAGTTATATGTACTGTATGATGTACCTTGGCCCATGGAAGCATTGTTTCATTTGGAGGTATACATCTATATGGTTGAATTAAGATAAACTTTAGTTTGAACTTGAACTTGATCTCTCATTAGTGCCCTGTGTTGTAGGTGAAAATACTTCTTCAATCTATTCTACTTAAGACTATTGTTGCTTTCCATATTAGCATATTGCTGGTAGGTTGGAATCTACCCTTCCTTCCACTGCCATGTTGCATGGTACCAACCATCTCCCTGCATCGCCAGGTGGTGCATGTGAATGATCCCACCGATATCTTCTCGAGAGCTATCCAATCACCCTTGGTGTACTGGTCAATAGAGCACTTCATTCTATTCAGCACATCTACAAGAAGTGCTGCCACAGGAAAGCAGCATCCATCATCAAGGACCTCCACCATCCAGGCCATGCTCTCTTCTCACTGCTACCATTGTGAAGGACATACAGGAGCCTTAGAAACAGTATTACCCAGTTTCAGGAACAGTTATAATCCTTCAACCATCTCTTGAACCAAAGGGAATAACTTCACTTATCTCAACACTGAACTGATCCTACGACCTATGGAATCACGTTCAAGAACTCTACAACTCATGTATATCTATCTATCTACAGTAAGTGTTCTCTTGCATTTCTTCTACTCCTCGAGTACCTCATTTGTTCCCTCCTGCCTATACCAGCTGTATACCTCGTTCTTTTTCTTAACCAGGGCCTCAATATCTCCTGAAAACCAGGGTTCCATAAACCTGTTATCCTTGCATTTTATTCTGATGGAAACATACAAACTCTGTACTCTTAAAATTTCACTTCTGAAGGCCTCCCACTTACCAAGTACATCATTGTCAGGAAACAACCTGTCCCAATCCACATCTTGTCAGATCCTTTTTGATACCATCAGAATTGGCCTTTCTCCAGTTTAGAAACTCAACCCGAGGACCAGACCTATCCTTTTCCCTAATTACATAGAAACTAATGACATTATGATCAGTAGATGCAAAGTATTCCCCTATGCAAACATTTGTCACCTGCCCTGTCTTATTCCTTAATAGAAGGTCTAGTTCTACACTCTCTTGAGTTGGGACTTCTATGTACTTATTAAGGAAGTATTCCTGAACAGATTTGACAAACTATTTTCCATCTAGCCATTTTACATCATGGGAGCCCCAGTCAATATGTGGAAAGTTAAAATCACCTACTATAACAACCTTATGTTTCTTGCAAGTCTACGATCTCTCTACAAATTTGTTCCTCTAAATACCGCATACTGTTGGATGGTCAACAATATAATCCCATTCACATGGTCATATCTTTCTTAATACTCAGTTCTACCCATAAAGCCTGACTAGGCGAGCTCTCCAGTCTGTCCTGACTGTTCACTACTGTGACATTTTCCCCAACTAGTAATACCAATTGTGAAATGGAGAAGATGGCAGCACGCCGCGCGTGCGCAGCTCTCCGGTGAAAATGATATCATATCCGTTAAATAGGGGCAGTGGACAATTCTGATTTGATGGAGAATGGACGTGAAAGCCTAGGGGAACATCAGCAGAAATTTCTGAAACACTCGTTCGCTGCTGTCGTTACTGTGTGGTCGGAAATCTTCCGGAGGGTAGGCCTCAAAGTCCCCGGCCTTGTCTGCTTTTGGCGACTGAGAAGGAAGTCGAATTGTTTGGACAGAGATGGTGCTCAGTACTCAGTGTCGGAAAGCTGATCAGAGCTCGAAGTTTTCAGATGACTCAGAGTCGGATTGTGGTCAGCATGGCAGGGAGAGCTTTTCCTCCTTCTCCCGTCTGCGTGAGATGTGGGACATTTGAGAAACTTTGAACTTTACTGTGCTCACTGACTTCATCAAGTTATGGTATTGTTGCACTGTTGTAACTATATGTTATAATTATGTGGTTTTGTCAGTTTTTTCAGTCTTGGTCTGTCCTGTGTTTTGTGATATCACACCGGAGGAAATAATGTATCATTTCTTAATGCATGCATTACTAAATGACAATAAAAGAGGACTACGTGTCTTCATAGTCATCACCTTTGTTCTATCATGTTTAATAAACCAACGCTCCAGAATATTGAGCTGCCATTCCATCCTCTACTGAAACCAGGTCACACTAATGGCTACAACATCATGATCCATAGGTTAAACTCATCTGCCTTTCCTGCAATACTCTTTGCATTGAAATATATGCAGCTCAGAACAGTAGTCCCACCATGTTGTACTTTTTGACTCCTGACCTTGTATGTAGGCTTCACAACATCTTTCTCCACAATCACTCCACTGTTTTGGTGTTTTGGCTTTCAGCCCCTTGCAACTCTAGTTTAACCCCCCCCCCCCCACTCTCCATGGTATTTGCAAGCCTTCCCGCTAGGATATTAATCTCCCTCACCCTCACTGCCATTTGTCACAGGAAGCAGTCCAGAGATTACTACCCTGGAGGTTGTGCTTTTCAGCTTTCTGCTCAACTCCCAACACTCACTCTTCAGGACCTCCTTCCCTCTCCTACCTATGTCGCATGTACTGATATGTACCATGACTTCTGGTTGTTCACCCTCTCTCTTTAGAATGCTGTGTACATGATGCAAGACATCCCTGTCGCTGGCACCTGGGTGGCAACATACCATCCAGGTGTCTCTTTCACATCCAACAGATCTGCTTTCTGTTCCCCTAACCAATAAATCCCCTATCACTACAGCTTGCCTTTTCTCCACACTTCCCTTCTGACCTACAGAGCCAGATTCAGTGCCAGAGACCCGTTTGCTGTGGCTTCTCTCTGGTAAGTTGTCCCCCCACCCCCCCCAACAGTATCCAAATTGGCATACTTATTATTGAGGGGAACAGCCGCAGGAGTACTCTGTACTGGCTGCCTTTTTGCTTTCTCTCTCTTCACTGTCACCCAGGGACCTGCCTTCTACAGTTTAGGGGTGACTATCTCCCTGTAACTCCAACCTATCACATCCTTATGTTTCCATATGAAACAAAGGTCATCAAACTGCCTCTTGAGTTCCTTAACAGGGTCTCTAAGGAGCTGCAGCTCAGTGCACTTCATGCAGATATAGTTATCAGGGAGATTGAAGGCCTCCTAAAGTTCCCACATCCCACAAAGGGAACATACAACTAACTTTGGACCCATTCTCAGAGCACTAGCTATGTAGTAACAATGTAAAAAAACTACTGGAAACTTACTTAGAGCCTCTGTCTGTGCTTGCCCAAGTCTTCTGAGCCAAAGTGAACCACTCTAACCCTGCCCCACTTACACAATGGCAGCTTCAACACTGGCTGTTCCACCTAAACCACCTTTCCTTTTATTTTCTCACTTCCAATGAGATTTGCCCTTTTCAAACGGCTTCCGTCCTGCAAGATATGGCTCTCTCACTCACTACTTCAAACAGTGACAGGTATCTTAATAGTTTTAGGGCAAACTTTGTTAACTGGAGTACACTGTGGGTTTCATAGCAGCAAGAACTAGAACTGTTTATCCTGTCATCGTGAAGAGGAAAGAACTGCTCATCATTAATCAATTGCAGTGTATTGCCCCTCACGCTATTCAATTGGGAAATTATAAACAATGCATTGAAAAGCTGGTACTGGTTGTAGCTAAACATCTTGTTGGAGGAGTATTCACATACCAGAGGAAATTCCATTTGGTTTTGGTTGTCTGGCAAGAAACTCATTCTATTTTGCTGAGAACAAACTTTGAGTTTTTTAAAATAAAAGATTATCTCATGTCTCTTCCATTAAAACATTTGGCAGTATCGTTAATGCGACTCTCCCAGGCTGGGAAACAGCACTTGCCATTTCCCTACTGAAATATCATGTGCAAGATGTTCCTGCAGAGAGTTGAGAACCCAGGAGCTGGGTACTAATTCATCATTCAAAGCTGCTGTGGTGGAAAGTTCCTTACCTTAAGCTCTGACTACATCGTCATACTTATATCTATGTGCTAATATTGGTCCTGAATTTTTCACACCTGTTAACACTATACACCTTTTAGTAGCACCCGGCACTTCCCCTCAATGGCCAACACATTTGCTGTGCTTATCAGTTTTACATATACTGTATATGCAGCACACGCCAACAAGTTAAATTGAAGAAAGATGAATTTTTCGTAGGCTTTGTTAAAGTTTTGTGCAATATATGGTGTCATAATTGATTGGAATGTTTCAGCTGGTTAACATTTTGGACATGGACTTTTAGACCCTCTAAGGAATTATTCTAAAAGCTAAAGATCACTGAGCAACTCTTTATGAGGCTTTACCCTGGTTGCTTAAGAGTGCACAGAGATACACAGAAGGTCAGTGAGGTTACTTGCAGAATAGCATGTTATGTATCAAATCAGATGTTTTAGATTATAAACACACTATAATTTGGGTCTGGTGATAACAGAAAACAGGCCAAAATAATAATATGGAATGTTTATAGAGCCACTGATCTGTCATGTTTACATCCATGTGTAACATCTGGATTGCAAATGTCCTTCCCGTACATTGATAAGCCTGTCCACTTGAACAGAGAACAAACTGATCCAAATGTGTTTATCATTATGTAGCTATTAAAATAGGCTTTGTTTTCCATATGATGCTCTAAAACATGTACAGCATTTAATGTAACTTTACTTAAATGCATAGCTTTACTGGGTGATTACTTCGGGTTAGCACCTCCCATCTGTTCATTGTAAATCTTGAGCATTTTTTGTTAAAATGTCAAATCCATCCACTTGGTTCTACAAATAATTTAACACTCACAAAGATATTTTTTTCTGGGTCTTGACAAGAAGAGTTTATTTCTTCCCTGCCTTTGTGATTTATTACTACATTTGCCGAGGTCTCCCTGGGGACTTTCTTTGACATCCTACAAATATGTATACTAGTGTTATTCCATGCAGCAGTTCTCTTCGAGTTGTGTTTGCTTTGTGTTTGGCCTCTTGGAAATGACTGGACCATTTGCACTTGTTCTATATTTCTCATAGCAGATTTCCAATTGTTAACTCACAATGAAAATGAAGGCCCTGATTTTAAGCTGACATTAGTTTCTAAGATGGTGACAGTTTGAAACTCACCTGCTGCTGCCAAAAATAACTCAGTTACTTTAATTCTCAGCTCATATTTATAATTCCACCAGCTGGTTTCACATCTGATTCACCGATCTTCCTGGAAATCCCTGCATCTGGATTATCAGGTTCTGTTCCATTACTTGCACACGCACCTGTTAACCAAAACTGTTCTCTTTTCAAATCAAAAGCTAGAAAATTAACCACTGGATTCCAGGCTAGTGCCTCAATATTAAGGGACGTTCTTTGCTTTGGCAGTGCTATCTTTTCATTTGAAAAGATTTCATTGTGACTAGTGGTATCCCACAAGGATCAGTTCTGGGACCTCTACTTTTCGTGATTTTTATTAACGACCTGGATGTGGGGGTAGAAGGGTGGGTTGGCAAGTTTGCAGACGGCACAAAGGTTGGTGGTGTTGTGGATAGTGTAGAGGATTGTCGAAGGTTGCAGAGAGACATTGATAGGATGCAGAAGTGGGCTGAGAAGTGGCAGATGGAATTTAACCCAGAGAAGTGTGAGGTGGTACACTTTGGAAGGACAAACTCCAAGGCAGAGTACAAAGTAAATGGCAGGATGCTTGGTAGTGTGGAGGAGCAGAGGGATCTGGGGGTACATGTCCACAGATCCCTGAAAGTGGCCTCACAGGTGGATAGGGTAGTTAAGAAAGCTTATGGGGTGTTAGCTTTCATAAGTCGAGGGATAGAGTTTAAGAGTCGCGATGTAATGATGCAGCTCTATAAAACTCTGGTGAGGCCACACTTGGAGTACTGTGTCCAGTTCTGGCCGCCTCACTATTGGAAAGATGTGGAAGCATTGGAAAGGGTACAGTGGAGATTTACCAGGATGCTGCCTGGTTTAGAGAGTATGCATTATGATCAGAGATTAAGGGAGCTAGGGCTTTACTCTTTGGAGAGAAGGAGGATGAGAGGAGACATGACAGAGATATACAAGATAATAAGAGGAATAGATAGAGTGGACAGCCAGTGTCTTTTCTGAAGGGCACCACTGCTCAGTACAAGAGGACATGGCTTTAAGGTAAGGGGTGGAAAGTTCAAGGGAGATATTAGAGGAAGGTTTTTTACTCAGAGAGTGGTTGGTGCGTGGAATGCACTGCCTAAGTCAATGGTGGAGGCAGATATACTAGTGAAACGTAAGAGACTACTAGACAGGTATATGGAGGAATTTAAGGTGGGGGGTTATATGGGAGGCAGGGTTTAAGGGTCAGCACAACATTGTGGGCCAAAGGGCCTGTACTGTGCTGTACTATTCTATGTTCTATGTTCTATGAAATGGTTCTGTCTGCTGTACTATGACATAAAATGTCCCATGTTACCACTTTGTAGAGGAAGAGGTGAGTTATCTCCTAAATCCTAGTCTTCCTTTTTGCTTAAAATACTTTATCTGATCAGTATCAAAGTCCTATTTTGTGGAGATTTGCAATGCATGAATTCTCTACCACATTTCTTTAAATTTACCTAACTGGCTGTAAAGCAGGACCTCGAGAAAGTAGAATACAAATATTACTCTGTTTTTACTTGTTGCACAGTTCCATATTTAAAGTGAATATGTGCTCTTAAAATGAATTGCCTCCTGCAAAATGCCCTTGCTACAAAACAGATAAGAGCAGGAGTCGAGTCCCTGGTCTGCCCCTCCTTTCACTGAGACCATTTTCCTGCACATTTTCCATAACTGTTCCTGTTTCTGGTTGCCTGGCTATATGAGGGATGCCAATACGCTGGAAAAGTTGCAGAAAAGATTCACAAGGACTTCTCCAGGACTAGATGGTTAAATTATAATGAGAGATTGGATAGGCTAGGATTTTTTTCCTCCTGGTGCATAGGAGACTGAGGGGTGACATTATAGAGGCTAACAAAATCATGAGAGCATAGATAAGGCAAATTGTCACAGACTTTCTCCAAGTGTAGGGGAGTTTAAAACCAGATGGCATAGATGTAGGGTGAGAGGGGAAAGATCTAAAGGAACATGAGAGGTAACAGTTTTGCACAGAGTAGAGTTGAGTGTTCAAAAGGTACTTTGACAAGGCCATAGAAAGAACAATTTTAGAGGGATATGGACAATATGCATGTACATAGGAGTGGCTCCAGTAGGTAACTTGGCTGGCATGAACAAATTGGGCTGAAGGCTCTGTTTAAGTGCTGTGCAAGCCTATGAGTTCTCTAAACTCCTGGAATCAATGTATTGTTGCATGGTGGACTTCAGACTCTTCTTCTGATTCTTCAAAGATTCAAAGTACATTTATATTATCAAAGTATACATGCAGTATACAACCTGGAAATTCATCTCCTCCACAGACAGCCACGAAACAAAGAAAACCATGGAACCTGTTCAAAGAAAAACACCACACACACACACACACACACACACACACACACACACATACACACACACACACACACACACACACACACAAATAAAAACACACCACACAAACGGCAACATGAGTGAAAAACACAGAATATACCACATAAAGTTGAAAGAGTCCAGGCATATTCAGTTCAGCTCGGTGTTTATTATCTGTAGGCTGCCCAGTTCTAAGTCACCCAAAATAGCAAAAGAAAAAGGAGCAATCAGAAACCAGAAACACATCACAACATGAACTAAAGAGTTCAATCCACAAAATGCATAGATTAAACCTTGCCCAGAACTCCATCACCATCCTCTGACAGCATCGAGAGAGAGGCAGACCATTCGAATACTTTGGAAGCAGTGAACGAGAGGGATAGCGAGACCATCACGTGTAGACACCCTCCTCTGGCAGCAGCAAGAGGCTGGTAGGTGGCACGAAACACTTGCCCTCTGCGCTTGCCTTGATGATTTCAATCTTCTGTGGCGCTTTAATTGGCGAGATCAGGGAGAAATGGAGTCAATCATGGGCCCATGCCCCGTCTCCAGGCTTCTTGGCGTCGAGGACACACCCTTTGCTTGAAGCTTCACGGAACACTACCGGAGGCAGTGAAGCATCAGGTTGCACAATCGGCCCGAAAACACACCACCAAGGTGTAGATCACAGGCTCCAACAGTAGCAGAACCACATTTGAAAGGAAAAGAAGACGTAAAAGAAGTGAAAGAGGTGGTTTTGTGAACTGTCTGGAGAACGTCACCTTTGGTCGCGTTGTTTGCTGGTGTCATTACGTTAGGTACTGTAAAACTGCAATAATCCCTCACTCTTGGGATGATAGCATTGATGGACTAGCAGGTTATTTGGATTTGTGGATCATAATCCAAATATTTTGTTAATTATCAGTGCATTCCTTAATTCACTTTTTTTTATATGTTACAGAATATTAATAAGAAATAGGAGCAAAATGAGGCCATTCAGCCCATTGAGTATTTCCTAGCTTCCATTGTGACTGATTAATTATTCATCTCAACCTCATTCTCCTGTCTTCTCCCCATAATCTTTCACACCATTTCTAATCAAGAACCTATCAACTCTGTTTTAAATACACTCAATGACTTGGTCCAAGTATTGTAATGAACCTTCCAGCAAAGCTGGTTGGCTGAAAAGGGACCCTTGGCGGAGTGGGAACTGATCTGGATAGGAGTGCAGGAAGGGAAGTCCAGGTGAGTCAGGAGGGTGCATGGGAACTGGAGTTGCAGTGGGCGGGAGGGGGTGTCACTGCCAGTGTCAGAATTTTGGTGACCGAATGTGTGCATGAAAACTTTCAGGACGTGAATACAGGAACTGGGGACCTGGTGAGTCGGAGGGAGAACAGGAGCCGTGCCCCAGCAAGTCTGAATGGGAATGTTTGAACTGGGGCCTCAGTGAATCCTTAAGACCGCAGGTGTAGGAGCAAAATTAGGCCGTTTGGCATATCGAGTCAGCTCCACCGTTCCATCATGGCCCATTTGTTATCCCTCTCAACCCTACTCTCCTGCCTTCTCCCCATAACCTTTGACACCCTCATTAATCAAGAACTTATTCCGTGCCACAGACAGCCTCCACAGCTATCTGTGATAATGAATTCCACAGGTTCACCACCTTCTGGTTAAAGAAATTCCTCCTCATCTCTACTCTAAAGGTACACCTTTGCTTTATGAGGCTGTGCCCTCTGGTCCTAGACTCCCCTACTACAGGAGATATCCGCTCCACATCCACTCTATCCAGTCCTTTAAATATTGGATAGGTTCCAATGAGATCCCCCCATCGCTCTTCCAAGCTCCAGGAAGTACAAGCCCAGAGCCATCAAGCACTCCTTCTATGTCAAGAAGTCAGAAGGGATTTCAAGAACAGGAGGAGTTGGATGGAAGCATGGAAAATGGGGTTTGATGAGTTCAAGGGAAGTGCGGGAACTGGGTCCCAGTGACTTTAACGAGAGTGTGGGACTCGGAGACAAATCAGAAGGGAATTCTGCAGACTTTATTTGGTGAACCTGATGCTGAACTTTCAGAATTTCTGAATAGCTGGATAGCAGATTATCAGGCTTTATTGTATAAATAAACAGGATTTAGCCTTGATCTAGTAGGGACTTTTTTGAGATTTTAGGACAGTATTGTGGGTATCCCATATTTCTGTAATAAACTGCTACTCTCGTGCGGTGTTAGCCTGTATGTGGGAGGGATTAGGTCACAAGAGATTCACTTTGGCTAGTGGAAATATAGCAAGCTGTAAAAGAAGGAAAAAACGATGGGAAAAACTGTCATAGCATCATCATCTTGTTGGATGTGCAGTACCCTGCCTCCCAGTTCCTGGGGTAATATACCTCGACAGTGAATGTCAGAATACAGGGGTGCCAAAGATTAATTACTAAATCCAAAGGTCTCCTCATTCTCTGGGGTGGACGGGTGAGCAAGGAACCAGTTTCACAGGCTCTGTCTGAATTATTACTACAGCGAAAAATAGACTCAACATTGAGAGCTTAAAACAAAGGCATTCCCTGCTGAATATCAAATGAAGTTGAAAAGTCACCTAAAATGCTTCTGGTTCCATCAACCTGTAACTCAAGTCAAGTTGAGTTTATTGTGATCTGCACAAGTACGATGAGGTACAGGTACAATAGGGAAAGAAATTACTTGCAGCAGATTCATAGGCACATAAGCTTAGACAAGAAATAAAGCACAAGTTATACAAGATAGTGAAGAAAGGAAGGGATTGTAAAAAACAAGAACATTAATGTAATCTTGCTACAGTAATCCTTTAAAGTACAAATTTGAAGTGGCTTAGATTTTTAAAAGTCAGATTTTCTAATTTCGTTCGCAGCATCAAGAAAGTTGAAATTTCTATCAGAAAACACACCACATCTTTCTTTGCCATGCTTGTTTCGTTGGGTTTAGTGGGCAAATCACAGCTTAGCCAGCTGAGCCAGGCACATATCCATTATCAAAAAAGATATCAAAAAGGAGACACTGGCATAAGCAGCATGGGGCTTTGGATTTGAGACTTTCTCGTAATTTTAGAAGGCTAATGAAATTCATGCATAAGTGGTGACTTTATACCAAACGTCAGGTTCCAGGCTCACAGCCTGGCCTCGGAACAAACTGTTGCCCAGTCAGCAGCCAACAGCCTGTTCAAAGTGGCAGAGAATTAAAAATCTCACCAGCCTCAGCCAGTTAAAATGCTGTCCAGGTCGCTTGAATGAGAAGTTTAGCAAACAGTAAAACAAAATCATTTGGAATTTAAAAGATATTCATTTCCAATTCAGGTACACTTATAGAAGAAGTATAGATTAAATTTAGACGAATAGAACTAGATGAGGAATGCACCTTGGTTAGCATGGATAGGTTGGGCCAAATGGCCTTCTGCAGTGCGTATAACTCTATGGCTGTATATTCCCTGCATTGCAAACAACATATTCATGGGGAGATGAGTCTTTGCTTGCTTTCTAAAGTACTTCTGTTATTTTTAATTAATTCTGCAGTCCTCCAAAGGAAAATGAAGGTAGGCATGATTTTAGAATTTCAAAGGATCACCCACTGTTGGCTTAGACTATTCTTCAAATAAAATGCAAGCAGGAGAAAGTCAGTAGATACTGGAGATCCAAAGCAACACATGCAAAATTCTGGAAGAACTCAGCAGGTCAGGCAGTATCTATGGAAAAGAGTAAATCGTCAGCATTTCGGGCTGAAGCACTTCTTCAGGACTGGAGAAGGGTCTCGGCCCAAAACGTCAACTGATTATCCTTTTCCGTAGATGCTTCCAGACCTGCTGAGTTCCTCCGGCATTTTGTTTGTGTTGCTTTTAATCGAACTGGCCTGCTGATGTTTTCTGTACACTGCGAATATGGCTGCTTTGGAGCAAAGAAAACCAGCAGCTCCAGATTCTGCCATCTCTATTATCTTCTGTCT
Source organism: Mobula birostris (assembly GCF_030028105.1). NCBI lineage: Eukaryota > Metazoa > Chordata > Chondrichthyes > Myliobatiformes > Myliobatidae > Mobula > Mobula birostris. Next base: position 30,175,999 of record NC_092373.1, read on the forward strand.
CCATGGTTGTTCCAGAGACGAATTAGTTTGAAACATGTGGGATCGCTTTTGATTGAATGGAGCGCACTCCACACAAACTGGTCAAACTTCATGGTGTTCATTCAGGGATCTATGGCCCCTTCATATTACCAATCAGCTGTCCCTTGGTAAACTGAGAGAAGCCCACACTCTTGAGTACACTACGGGAAATATACTGAATCAGGTCCAAAAGAGAGGGCTTCATAAATTGTCCTAAAATAATGCCACACAGTTGACGTCAAATTATAAGGAAAAGGTGTATTTAGAGTAGGTTAAAAGTTTGGCAAAGTATCGTGGGCTGAGTGGCCTATAACGTTCTATGTTCCAACTTAAACCACTTCTAGCAGAGAAAAATACAATTCAAGTTCCACAGGAAAAATGAGTCAATCAAGATTAGTTAGCTTTGATCCAAAAGTAACTCGAGCATGATCAACCATCTGAATACCAGAAACTGAACAAAACAATTTTAGTGCAGGTAACTGGTGGATTTTCAAAAGTATTTGATGGACTACCTCAAAAGAAGCATATGTCAAATATTGTGGTATATGGTATTTGAAAGGAGTGTTTTCAGACAGACAGAGAAGGCTAAAAGTATTGGACAGGGTAACAAAAGAGGTGTTTTTGGATCCTATGTGCTTTTCATTACAGTGTTCCTATTCACTTAAAATATAGTTGCTGGGTAATCCTAAATCCTTCTCCAAAGGCTGGTGAAAATGTGGAACATGTCATTTCAGGGAGTGGTCAAGGAGAATAACATATCTCTATTTAAGGAGAGGCTGGGCAAGCTAATGAGGGAGTTACTAATAGAGGGTTATGCTGATAGATTTAGTTGAGGTACGAGGCTCAGGTGGAGGGATTTTGTGGTCCACGTCTATAGATCCCTCAAAGTTGCTGCACAAGTTGATAGGGTGGTTAAGAAGGTGTAATGGGTGTCGGTCTTCATTTGTTGGAACTGAATTCAAGAGCCATGAGGTAATGTTGCAGCTCTATAAATCTCTGATTAGACCCAGTTGGAGTATCGTGTTCAGTCCTGGACAACTTATTATAGGAAGGATGTGGAAGCTTTAAAAAAGGTGCAGATGAGACTTACCTGGATGCCACCTGGATTGCAGAATATGTTTTATGAGGAAAAGTTGAACAAGCTAGCATTTTTCTTTTTGGAGTGAAGAGGATAAGAGGAGACTTAATAGAGGTATACAAGGTGATAAGAGGCACAGAAAGTGTAGACTGTCAGCTTCTTTTTCCTAGAGTGGATATGGCTACTACAAGAGGGCAACATTTTAAGGTGACTGGAAGAAGGTATGGGAGATGTCAGAGGTAAGTGTGCTCCGCTGTGGCAGAGACCAGACTTGCCTTGATTTGCCTGAGACTGCAGAGAAACAGCATGACTTCTGGTGGCCTCCATCTGCCAGATCCAGAATCAGATTCTTATTTATTATCACAGACTTATATGAGGTGCCATTTCTTGCTTTGTGGCTCCAACACAAGTTGTTATGTGCATTCGGCGAACCAGACTTGACACTGTGCCATCTTTCTTTCTTATAAAAATTATGCATAATTCACACTTAATTTATGTTTTTCTTCTGAATGATGCTTATCTGATGCTCTGTGCCTTTGATGTCACTTGCAAGTAATTTTATCATTATACCTGTGCAAACATGTGCTTGTGTAGATGAACAATAAATTTTATCTTCGACATATCACTGTGGCTGTGGATTAGGAGTATCATGACAGCAAGGCAATTGAGATTCTCATCTAAGACCTCTGGGGGCAGTCCAGATGCGCAGACCATCCCAGCCTTTCAACCCTTATGACAGATCCCTCAGCAGAATGTGCTCCTGCCAGTCTGCACACAACTATGAATCAGAATCAGGTTTAATATCACTGGTGGATGTCATGACATTCATTGTTTTGCAGTGCCAGTACACTGCAATGCATAATAATTTAAAAATCTAGAAATTAAAAAAGTAAATTAAACAAGTAGTGCAAAAGGAAAGTGGAAAAAAAAGCGAGGTAGTGTTCATGGGTTCATTATCCATTCAGAAATCTGATGGTGAAGAGGAAGAAGATGTTCCTGAAACTTTGAGTGTGTGCCTTCAGGCTCCTGTACCTCTTCCTTGATGGTAGCAATGAGAAGAGGGATGATGGAGGTCCTTAATGATGGATGCCACCTTTTTGAGACATTGCTTTTTGGAGGTGTTCTTGATGCTGGGGAGGCTATGATAGAGCTGCCAGAGTTTACAACTTTCTGTATCTTTTTCCAATCCCCCTCCATACCAAATGGTCATATAACCAGTTAGAATGCTCTACTAATGAAATATAGCCACTGTCATGCCTTATTTGGATAGATCTTCAGAGATGTTGACATCCAGGAACTGGAAACTGCTCACCCTTTCCACTGCTGATGCTCTCGATGAGGACTGGCATGTGTTCCCTCATCTTCCCCTTCCTGGTCCACAATCAATTCCTTGGTCTTACTAATGTTGAGTCAAGGTTGTTGTTGCAACGCCACTGAACTATCTGATCTATCTCGCTCCTGTACACCTCCTCATTACCATCAAAAATTTGGCCAACAATAGTTGCGTCATCAGAAAGTTTGTAGATTGTGTTTGAGCTGTGCCTAGCCACACAGTCATGGGTGTAGAGAGAGTAGAGCAGTGGGCTAAGCATGCATCCTCGAAGTGCACCAGTGTTGATTATCAGCAAGAAGGAGATGTCATATTTGATCTGCATAGACTGTGGTCTCCTGGTGAAGAGCCCATTTGCAGAGGCCCATGTTTTGGAGCTTATGGGTTAGAATTGAAGATGTGATTGTGCTGAACACCGAGCTGTAATCAATAAACAACAGCCTGATGTATATATTGCTATGTCCAGATGACCCAAGGCCAAATGGAGAGTCAATGGGATTGCATCCACAGTAGACCTACGGTGGTGATAGGCAAATTGCACTGGGTCCAGATCCTTGCTCAGACAGGAGTTTATTCCGACCATGACCAACCTCTCAAAGCACTTCATCACAGTAGATGTGAGTGCATCCGGACGTTAGTCTTTGAAGCAGCTCACCCTGCTCTTCTTGGGCACTGCTATGATTGTTGCCCTTTTGAAACGAGTGGGAATCTCCAGCTGCAGCAGTGAGAGATTTAAGATGTCCTTCAACACTCCCACTGGGTAGTTGGCTCAGGTTTTTAGTTCACTGCCAGGTACACCATCATGGCCTGATGCTTTGCGAGGGCTCACCTTCTTGAAAGATGTTCTGACATCGGCCTCTGAGACAGAGATCACAGGTTCTGCAGGGATGCTTACAGGTGCATTTTTATTCTCCCTTCAAAGTGTGCATAAAAGGCTTTGAACTCAACTGGTAGTGAAGCATCACAGCTATTCATGATGTTTTGTTTTGCTTTGTAGGAAGTAATGGCCTGCAAAGCCTGCTGGAGCTGACGTGCATCCAATTCCAATTGAAATTAGAATTGTTTCCTTGCTCTTAAAATAGATTTCTGTAGGTTGTACCTGGACTTCGTGTATAGTTCTGGATCACCGGTTTTAAATGCCACACATTTAGCCCTCAGCAGACTATGAACCTCCTGCTTCATCCATGATTTGGGTAGGTCCAGTACGTCCTCAAAGGCACACACTCGTCCACAAAGGTCTTGGTGAAGTCAGTGACACCTGTGGCGTATTCATTCAGATTCAAAGGTGAACTCCTCAATATTGTCCAGTCCACTGACTCAAAACAGTCCTGTAGGTGCTCCTCTACCTCCCTTGACCATACCTTCTTGGTCTTCACACCACCGATGCTGTGGTCTTTGTCTCTGCCTATGTGTCAGATACCCTCCTGATACTGGTGTATAGCAAAATGGTAGCAGCTGCTCAGAGTTGGATTTGGTTCTTTCCGTGGATGCTGTTTGAAGACACATTTTTGGGTGTAAACCACAGTAGTGCCATTCAGGCATTTTTGATCCCTTTTCACAATATTTCTTGCTGGGAGCTCAAGAATAGTTACACAATATTTAGGAATATAGAAACTTCGAAAACCTACAGCACAATACAGGCCCTTTGGCCCACAATGCTGTGCCAAACACGTACATACTTAGAAATTACCTAAGGTTACCGATAGCCCTCTATTTTTCTAAGCTCCATGTACCTATCCAGTAGTCTCTTAAAAGACCCTATCGTATTCGCCTCCACCACTGTCGCCGGCAGCCCATTCCACGCACTCACAACACTCTGCGTAAAAAAACATACCCCTGACATCTTCTCTGTACCTACTTCCAAGCACCTTAAAACTGTGCCCTCTCGGGTTAGCCATTTCAGCCCTGTGAAAAAGCCTCTGACTATCCACACGATCAATGCCTCTCATCATCTTGTACACCTCTATCAGGTCACCTCTCATCCTCTGTCACTCCAAGAAGAAAAGGCCGAGTTCACTCAACCTATTCTCATAAGGCATGCTCCCCAATCCAGGCAACATCCTTGTAAACACGAGGAATTCTGCAGATGCTGGAAATTCAAGCAACACACAGCAGGCCAGGCAGCATCTCTAGGAAGAGGTACAGTCGACGTTTCGGGCCGAGACCCTTCGTCATGACATCCTTGTTAATCTCCTCTGTAACCTTTCTGTGGTTTCCACATCCTTCCTATAGTGAGGTGACCGGAACTGAGCACAGTACTCCGAGTGGGGCCTGACCAGGGTCCTATATAGCTGTAACATTATCTCTCAGCTCTTAAACTCAATCCCATGGTTGATGAAGGCCAATGCACTGTATGCCTTTTTAACCACAGTCAACCTGCACAGCAGCTTTGAGTGTCCTATGGACTCGGACCCCAAGATGCCTCAGATCCTCCACACTTCAAGAGTCTTACCATTAATACTATATTCTGCCATCATATTTGACCTACCAAAATGAATCACCGCACACTGATTTGGGTTGAGCTCCACCTGCCACTTCTCAGCCCAATTTTGCATCTTATTGATGTCTCTGACAGCCCCGTACACAATCCACAACACCCCCAAGCTTTGTGTCATCAGCAGATTTATTAACCCATCCCTCGATTTCGTCATCTAGGTCATTGATAAAAATCATGAAGAGTAGGGGTCCCAGAACAGATCCCTGAGGCACATCAGTAGTCACCAATCTTCATGCAGAATATGACCCGTCTATGACCACTCTTTCCCTCCTGTGAGCAAGCCAGTTTTGGATCCATAAAGCAAAGTCCCCTTGGATCCTATGCCTCCTTATTTTCTCAATAAGCCTGGCATAGGTTACCTTATCAAATGCTTTGTTGAAATCCATATACACTACATCTACTGCTCTACCTTCAATGTGTTTAGTCACATCCTCAAAAAATTCAATCAGGCTCGTAAGGCATGACCTGCCTTTGACAAGGCCATGCTGACTATTCCTAATCGTATTATGCCTCCCCAAATGTTCATAAATCCTGCCTCTCAGGATCTTTCCATCAACTTACCAACCACTGAAGTAAGACTCACTGGTCTATAATTTCCTGGACTATCTCTGCTCCCTTTCTTGAATAAGGGAAAAAACATCTGCAACCCTACAATCCTCTGGAACCTCTTCCATCCCCTTTGATGATGCAAAGATCATTGCCAGAGGCTCAGCAATCTCCTCCCTCACCTCCCACAGTAACCTGGGTTACATCTCATGCAGTCCCAGTGACTTATCCAATTTGATGCTTTCCAAAAGCTCCAGCACATCCTCTTTCTTAATGTCTATATGCTCAAGCTTTTCAATCCACTGTAAGTCATCCCTAACATTACTAAGGTCCTTTTCTGTAGTGAATACTAATGCAAAGCATTCATTAAGTATCTCTGCTATATCCTCCGTTTCCATACACACTTTTCCACTGTCACACTTGATTGGTCCTGTTCTCTCACATCTTATCCTCTTGCTCTTCACATACTTTGAGAATGCCTTGGGGTTTTCCTTAATCCTGCTCGCCAAGGCTTTCTCATGGCCCCTTCTCACTCTCATAATTTCATTCTTAAACTCCTTCCTGCTAGACTTATAATCTGCTAGTTTTTTGAACCTTTCATAAGCTTTCCTTTTCTTCTTGACTAGATTTTTAATAGCCTTTGTACAGCATGGTTCCTGTACCCTGCCATCCTTTCCCTGTCTCATTGGAATGTACCTATGCAGAACACCATGCAAATATCCCCTGAACATTTGCCACATTTCTGTTATACATTTCCGTGAGAACATCTGCTCCCAATTCATGTTTCCAAGTTCCTGTCCGAGAGCTTCATATTTCCCCTTACTCCAATTAAACGCTTTCCTAACTTATCTGTTCCTATCCCCCTCTAGTGCTATGGTAAAGTAGATAGAATTGTGATCACTATCTCCAAAATGCTCTCCCACTGAGAGACCTGACATCTGACCAGGTTCATTTCCCAATTCCAGATCAAGTACAGCTGCTCCTCTTGTAGGCTTCTCTACATATTGTGTCAGGAAACCTTCCTGAACACACCTCACAAACTCCACCCCATCTAAACCCCTTGCTCTAGGAAGATGCCAATCAATATTTGTGAAATTAAAATCTCCAACCATGACAATCCCTGTTATTATTACTGCTTTCCAGAATCTGTCTCCCTATTTGCTCCTCGATGTCCCTGTTACTATTGGGTGGTCTATAAAAAACACACAGTAGAGTTATTGATCCCTTCCTGTTTCTAACTTCCACCCACAGAGTCTCAGTGGACAACCCCTCCATGACTTCCTCCTTTTCTGCAGCTGTGACACTATCTCTGATCAGCAGTGCCACACCCCCACTTCTTTTGCCTCCCTCCCTGTCCTTTCTGAAACACCAAGTAACCATTCCTGCCCTGAGCCATCCAAGTCTCTGTAATGGCTACAACACCATAGCTCCAAGTACTGATCCACGCTCTATGATCATCCGCTTTGCTCAGGATGCTTTAAAATAGACATATCTCAAACCATGGGTCTGAGCGTATCCTTTCTCTATCACCTGCCTATCCTATCTCTTGCACTGTCTCCAAACTTTCTCTATATGTGAGCCAACTGCCCCTTCCTCCGTCTCTTCAGTTCGATTCCCACCCCCCCAGCAATTCTAGTTTAAACTCTCCCCAATAACCTTAGGAAACCTTCCTGCCAGGATATTGGTCCCCCTCGGATTCAAGTGCAACCTATCCTTTTTGTACAGGTCACGCCTGCCCCAAAAATGGTCCCAATGACCCAGAAATCTGAATCCCTGCCCCCTGCTCCAATCCCTCAGCCATGCATTTATCCTTCACCTCACACTATTCCTATACTCACTGTCACGTGGTACAGACAGTAATCCCGAGATTATTACCTTTGTGGTCCTGCTTCTCAACTTCCTTCCTAACTCCCTGTAGTCTGTTTTCAGGACCTCCTCCCTTTTTCTAGCTATGTCGTTGGTACCAATATGTACCACGACCTCTGGCTGATCACCTTCCCACTGCAGGATGCGATCAGAAACTTCCTGGACCCTGGCACCTGGGAGGCAAACTACCATCCGCGTTTCTTTCCTGCGCCCACAGAATCGCCTGTTTGACCCCATAACTATAGAGCCCCCTGTAGTCCCCTATTTCTTGAGGGGAGCTATTAGTAAGAAACACCCAACAGTTTAGCAAAGCAATAAAGACTGAAATCAAATCATTTTTATTCACTGCTTATGGCCTATCTCTCTTTCCTCTTTATGGTGCTTCTTTGACATCACACTCAGTGGTCACTATATTAGGTACACTTGTGCACCTGCTCATTAATGCAAATATCTAATCAGCCAATCATGTGGCAACAACTCAGTACATAAAAGCATGTAGACATAGTCATAAAGTTCAGTTGTTGTTCAGGCCAAAAATCAGAATGGGGAAGAAATGTGATCTAAGTGACTTTGACCGTGGAATGATTATTGGTGCCAGACGGGGTGGTTTGAGTATCTCAGAAATGGCTGATTTCCTGGGATTTTCATGCACAACAATCTCTAGAGTTTACAGAGAATAGCACAAGAAAAACAGAAAGAAAAAAAAAATTCATTGACCAACAGTTCTGTGGTTGAAAATGCCTTGTTAATGAGAGAGGTCGGAAGAGAATGGCCAGACTGGTTCAAGCTGACAGGAAGGTGACAGTAACTGAGATAACCACACGTTACAGCAGTGGTGTTTTGAAGAGCATCCCTGAACGCACAACATGTCAAACTTTGAAGTAGCTGGGCTACAGCAGCAGAAGACCTCGAACATACACTCAGTGGCCACTTCATTAGGTATCTCCTGTATCGAATAAACACAGAACATAGAACATAGAACACAGAACTTACAGGCTCTTTGGTCCACAATGTTGTACCGAACCAATTAAATTAGGGTTAAACTAAACTAATCTCTTCTGCCAACACAAGATCTTTATCCTTCCATTTTCTCTCTCATTCATGTGCCTATCTAAACGTCAAATAAAAGTCCCTAATATATCTGCTTCTATCACCACCCCAGGCAAATAAAAATGCCACTTTGAGTGTATGGTACTTGCTTAGAGTATTATCTTTCCATTTAGATTGATTTTTAAATGTTGTTTGATACTGTTCTTGCAAAGTGTCATTGTGTGTTAAATGTACAACATAAATGCAAGTTACTGTAAATGTTGTCTAGTAACTTCAATTAATACCTTTTTGAAAATTGTAATGCAAGATGACATTTCAGGCCACATACATCAGAAAACCAGAGTCTGCCTTTTGTCTGATTTGTTATTACATTTAAGAGTTCAGTGTTAGGCTACTGCAATAACATGGTCTTTAGGAAATACAGGATGACAACTTGAATTATCTTGACAGGTTTGGTTTTAAAGCTGTGTCACAGGTTACGATGAAGCATATTATTGGCCTTTTCAACCAGCTACAAAAATGAAATATTCCTCACTTACCTAGATGTGCGGTGCTCAAGAAACCAGCAGCTTGCTTGGCTGTTAATGAGTTCTCTATTTCAAACACCGAATTCTCCCGGACCCAGTGGTGGCATCCATGAAATCAACAGTCACAATTCACCAAGGTTTTCCCAGCACCACCTCCCAGATCCATGATGTTCACACCTGAAAGCCCAAGTACCCCAGATCCAAGGGAACACCATCGTCAGCAAGTTCGCTTCCAGGTCATACATTATTGTGTCTTGGAAATGTATTGGCATTTCTTTAGCATGGCTGGGTCAAAATCCTGAATTTCCCTATCCAATAGGACTGTGAGAGCACACAGGCTGCTGGTGGCTCAACGCGATAGCTTCCACCATCTTCTCAGAGACAATTGGAAGGTGCCTTTATATACCACTATTACCCACATCCAACAAAGGATATAACGAGCTCTCTCCACGGTGATTATACACAATATTCTGTCATTGATGATAGCCAGATGAAGCCACTCAATCATTTTAAGTATTTAGTTCTTGGTTGAGGCACTTTTGGCAGTGCTGCCTGTAACATTCAGCAGTGGAACACTTCGATCCTCATGTGTTAGTAATTAGTCACAGTTGTGCACGAGTAAGATTCTTCACCTATTTTTGGAGCATTGCGATTGCTGTTGTAAATATTTACTGAGTCTTAGGGAAAGGTGTATTTTCTTCACTATATGCTGTACCAATCAGGGCAAAACATCCTTAAAGCAAAATAAATGGGTTAGAATATTGTTACTAGATCAGAATGGTAGGGAAGATCTGGCTGCAAAGAAATATCTTACAAGCCTCAAATATTAGTTAAGAACTTTACCTTTCCCACCCACTTAGCTTCACCTATCACCTTCTGCCTTGTCCTCCTTCCCCCCCCCCCGCCACCTTTTTATTTTGGCGTCTTCCTCCTTCCGAAGAAGGGGCTCAGCACGAAACATCGATAGTTTATTCATTTTCATAGATGCTGTCTGATCTGCTGGGTTCCTCGGGCATTTTGTGTGTGTTGGTTTGGATTTTCCAGTATCTGTGGGCTTTTTTGTGTTTAATAAAATCACGAGAATGGCAGCATACAATGCTGTGCTTGCAAGTGATCAAGTGTATTGCTTTAATAACTTACTATAAATGTGGGAAGATGGAATACCATCTTTCATTATTAATGTGCTGCCTCTTCCCAAGTGCTGATTTTCATGGGAAAGACAGGTCATAGTTAACATTTAGAATAATATTTAACAAATCCTTTGTAGGGCACATAGAAACCTAGAAACATTGAAGAGGGGTGGGGGAGGAAGAAGTCCTTTTGAAGGATCTCAGCCTGAAATGTCGACAGCTCTCTTTTCCATAGGTGCTGCCTGACCTGTCGAGTTCCTCGAGCATTTTGTGTGTGTTGCCTGGATTTCCAGCATCTGCAGATTTTCTCTTGTTTGTGATTGGAGGAAGGAGCTATTTGGCCCCTTGGGGACTACTCCAGTCTGCAACGTGATTCAATTCTATACCCAGTTCCTGCTTTCTTCTCACATCACTTGACTTTCTTAACATTAAAAAAATAAATCTACTTCTTTCTGGAGTATATTTAATGGTTTGGCTACCATTGACATTAGTGATACAAGATTCCGTCATTCCACAACTCTCTGCAGGAAGAAATTTCTTCTGACCTTGCCTCTAAATGGCAATTTTTGAGTACTAAGCACGGTTCTCAACTCTCCAGACAATGGGAACACCTTCCCTGTCACTAGTTTGTCTAATCCAGTTAAAATTTTAGAGGTTTCCATAAATTCCCTTCCATTCCTCGATAGCCTGGTGAATACAGATTCAGTGGCACTTTATTAGGTACATCTGTACACCTGTTCAGCAATGCAAATATCTAATCAGCCAATCATGTGGCAGCAACTCAATACATAAAAGCATGCAAACATGGTCAAGAGGTTCAGATGCTGTTCAGGCCAAACACCAGAATAAGGAAGAAATGTGGTCTAAGTGACTTTGTGAAATGATCGTTGGCACCAGGCGGGGTGGTCTGAGTACCTCAGAAATGTCAGGGATTTTCACGCACAACAGCCTCTGGAGTTTACAGAGAATGGTGCAAAAAGCAAAATAACATCCAATGGGTGAAAATTTGTCTTGTTAATGAGAGAGGTCAGAGGAGAATGGACAGACTGGTTCAAGCTGACAGGAAGGCGGCAGTAACTGAAATAACCACACATTACAGAGGTGATGGGCAGAAGCACATCACTAAACTCACAACACATCGTCTTGAAGTGGGTGGGCAACAGCAGCAGAAGACCATGAACATACATTCTGTTGCTACTTTACTAGGTATCTCCTGTACGTACTGAAGCGGTCACTGAGTGTAGATATCAGCATTTTTTCTGCTCCTGTTGTTTAACCTACTGCTTTGTAAATCTATATTTTCCCTTTTTAAAAAAAAACACAGTAAAGTTATATTTGCCATCCCCAATCTGCAGGAACTACTCCAGACTCTAAGGAATTTTTGAAATTGGCTACCAAGGCATCCACTACTTCCATTTCCTTTAGTGTTCTGGGATGTAGGTTATCAGGCCCTAGGGATGTGTTAGCCTTTAGTCACATTAATTTCCCTACCAGTGTTTCTTTCCTCATATAGATTTTCTTTGGTTTCTCCCCCCAGATGCATGGTGCTGTAACATATCTGAGAGGTTACATGGCTACACAGGTCGAGCAAAGCAGTACGTTGCAGCACAAACACCCTCAGATACACAATAGACTGAACAGACCTCCGATTCTGTGACAGCACAGTGTTTTCCGCACCTGTAACTTTGAAATAGAAAGTAGTTCAATGTTATTTTTTGCTATTTTACAGCAATTTTAACTTGCTTTATTTACTAATGAAAAAAAGCTCTCCATAGTTTTCTTTAAAAAGGTTTAGTTCTATGGTGGGATTGCCAGAGATCTGTAATCCCCAAATGCAAAATCATTTGCTGCTGAATTCTCCTTGGCCATTGTTGGGACTGGCTCTATAGGGTAGCGGCCATTGGCAAAATATGCAATGGAAGATGAAAATACCTGTTCAGGATCAAGAAATGGTAAAAGAATGATGCAACCTCCTCACTTAATGCAACAGCAGAATAACAACAGTACTGGCACTCTCCTTAGGCCATTCACTCCTGTTAATGCCCTTTTGGACTATGTTTGCCTCTGGCGTCCCCTTCTTGGTGTGTTGAGGTTTAAGCCCAGCAGCAGAAGAGTTAACCAGTATCTGCTGAAGTGAGAGTTGTTGGAAATTGCAGTAGGCCTATTTTTTATTCTGTTTTTAATTTGGCCATCAACAAGAGTTAATGGTCTGAAGCATTCCAGCTTTTTTTGTTTGCCCAATATAATGTGTAGGGGGAGAGGTAAACTACATATAATCACACATTACATATTGAGAAGGCAAAATAGTTTTTGATGATATGACTATTAGTCAAAATACTGAAATTAGAGCAAACTGCAAGTGAGATTGATGCTTTCTTATGTTGAAGCAGTTTTTTATTTGATAATCATTGGTAAGAAGTCCTTCATTATTTTGCTCACTGGAAAAGATATTGTAAATTGTACTTGGATTATTGTTTGGCACCTATTGCCCATGGAGGGAGGGAGGGGGAGAGAAACTTTACTTAACATCAAATATCATTAGTTTCATGAGACAATGAGTGTTATAGAATCATAGAATTGTTACAGCACAGTGAGAGGCCATTCATCCCATTGAGTTGAAGCTATCTCTTGGTAGAATGCTCCCATCTGATCCATTTAACATTCTTTCTCCATATCCCTTCAAATAATTCTCTCTCAAGTATCTCTTTTGAAGGCAAGGTTGATTCTCTTTCCATGTACACGCAGACAGTAAATTTCAGATAAATTGGTTCAATACAAGTTTGAAGAAGAGAACTTCATCTTCTGTCTGGGCATGTTAGAGCTTCCAGACATAATATTGAATTCTCCACCTCCTGCTATTCACTTTCATCCTATTCAGATGAATCTGGGCTCGCTACGCTAACTGCTCTGCCTGAGACCCAAACAACTGCAGACAGTTGTGGATGAGATTCAGAACATCATGGAGACCAGCCTCCCCTCCATGAACTCTGTCTACACTTCTCATAGTTTTGGTCAAGCAGCCAGCAGTATCAAAAACAATCCCTGAGCATTCTTGCTTTGCTCTGCTCCCTTTGGGCAGAAGATCAAATTACAAAGTAAATTTATTATCAAAGTACATGTATGTTATGATATACTACCCTGAGATTCATTTTCTTGCAGGCATTTACAGGGAAAAAAAGAAATAAAACAGAATTTACAAAATAGCTATATATAGACAAAGACTGACAAACAGTAAAGTGTGCAAAAGAATTGAAATTATGCATATAAGAGAAATGCTGAGAACACGAGTTGCAAAGAGCCCTTGAAAGTGAGTCGGTAACTCACAGAATCAGTTCAGAGTTGTGGCAAATAAGTTATCCCTGTCAGTTCAGGATACTGATGGTTGTAGGGTAATAACTGTTCCTGAACCTGTGGGACCCAAAGCTTCCATACTCACTACCTGATGGTAAGAGTGATAAGAGGGCATGTCCTGGAAGGTGGGGGTCTTTGATGATGGATGTTGCTTTCCTGAGGCAGTGTTTCATGTAAATGTACTCAATGGCGGGGAGAACTTTTCCTGTGAAGGACTGGGCTGTGTCCACCATCTTCTGTAGCCGTTTTCATTCCTCAACATAGGTGCTTCCATACTAGCCCATACTGTGCAACTATAGAAGTTCGTCAAAGCTTTCAGTGACATGTCAAATCTACACAAACTTCTAAGAAAGTAAAGGTGCTGTCATGCCATCTTTGTGATAACACTTATGTGCTGGTCTTAGGACAGATTTCTGACATGTTGACTCTAATAGTTTGAAAACTACTGACCCTTTCTGTATCTGTTCTTCAAATGAGGATTGGTGCATGGATCTTCAGCTTCTTCCTCCTGTAGTTGACAATCAGCCCTGGTTTTGCTGATGTGGAGTGCGAGGTTGTTGTATAACTGTGCACCGGTTGTTGCTTCTCTGTAACTTAACTGAAGATGCTATTGTAATGAAGTGATCTGTGTGGATGGCGTGCAAAACAGAACTTGCACCAAAGCATGTGACAATAAGAACCCGTTGTACCAATTTGCCAGTCGATGACAGAGCAAACTATTTTTGGTGAAAGTCATCTATCAGTGTTATTGGCTCAGTTTTATTTCATTTTTTGTCTTTCTGTTGGCACACCTTGACCTACTATTTGGAAACATATTATGTTTTGCTTGTTAACCACCAACAGTCCATTTTCAACCCATCCACACAGCAACTCTAATATCACTTTGTCCTTTCAATTCCTTACTCACCTTCTCGGCAACTTCAGGATCAGAATCAGAATCAGGTTTATTATCACCAGCATGTGACGTGAAATTTGTTAACAGCAGCAGCAGTTCAATGCAATACATAATGTAGAAGACGACGAAGAAGAAAAAATAAATAAATAAATAACAGTATATGTATATTGAATAGATTAAAAATCATGCAAAAAACAGAAATATTATATATTTTTAAAAAGTGAGGTAGTGTCCAAGGGTTCAATGTCCATTTATGAATCAGGTGGCAGAGGGGAAGAAGCTGTTCCTGAATCGCTGAGTGTGTGCCTTCAGGCTACTGTACCTCCTACCTGATGGTAACAGTGAGAAAAGGGCATGCCCTGGGGGCTGGAGGTCCTCAATAATGGATGCTGCCTTTCCGAGACACTGCTCCTTGAAGATATCCTGGGTACTTTGTAGGCTAGTACCCAAGATGGAACTGACTAAATTTACAAGCTTCTGCAGCTTCTTTCAGTCCTGTGCAGTAGCCACCCACCCCCCCCCATACCAGACAGTGATGCAGCCTGTCAGAATGCTCTCCATGCTATATCTATAGAAGTTTTTGAGTGTATTTGTTGACATACCAAATCTCTTCAAACTCCTAATGAAGTATAGCCACTGTCTTGCCTTCTTTATAACTGCATCAATACGTTGGGACCAGGTTAGATCCTCAGAGATCTTGACACCCAGGAACTTGAAACTGCTCACTCTCTCCACTTCTGATCCCTCTATGAGGATTGATATGTGTTCCTTCGTTTTACCCTTCCTGAAGTCCACAATCAGCTCTTTCGTCTTACTGCTATTAAATGCCAGGTTCTTGCTGTGACACCATTCCTGTAGTTGACATATCTTGCTTCTGTACGCCCTCTTGTCACCATCTGATATTCTACCAACAAGATTGTTGTATAGATGGTATTTGAGCTATGCCTAGCCACACAGTCATGGGTATATAAAGAGTAGAGCAGTGGGCTAAGCACACACCCCTGGGGTGCACCAGTGTTGATTATCAGCGAGGAGGAGATGTTATCACCAATCGGCACAGATTGTAGTCTTCTGGTTAGGAAGCTGAGGATCCAATTGCAGAGGGAGGTACAAAGGCCCAGGTTCAGCAACTTTTCAATCAGGATTGTGAGAATGATGGTATTAAATGCTGAGCTATAGTCGATGAACAGATTCCTGACTTAAGTGTTTGTGTTTTACAGGTTATCCTTAAAACTTTTTTCTTCTCTTTCTCAGCTCTGACGTAGGGGTTTGACTTGAAATATTAAACCTGTTTTTCTTTTCACAGATGCTGCCAGACCTGCATCTTCTCTTTTTGTACGATTAAAGATGAGCTTTTTTTGGTCACACATACATCAAAACACGGAGAGAAATGCATTGTTTTGTGTCACATCAAATCTGTGAGTATTGTGCTGGGCAGCCTGGAAGTGTTGGCACGTTTCTGGCACCAACATAGCTTGCCCACAACTCACCAACCATAACGGTACACGTTTGGAATGTGGTAGGAAACCAGAGCACCCAAAGGAAATCCACATAATCATGGGCCATGGGGAGAAAGTACAAACACCTTACATACGTGGTGGGAATTGAACCCTCACCGGTGGTAATAGCTTTACACTAAATATTGTACCTCTCCACACTCTTCACAGGGAAAAAAAGATTAAAGATCACCCCACTCCCCAAAGGGGATTTACCCCAATTTTTAAATATTTGTCCCTGGCCCTTGAATCTTCCTCCCTGTCTAAACTGGTCATTCCTTCTCAATCACTTCTCCAAGGGAAATTATCTCCATTACTTTGTTCTGACGTAGCTGAAGTCCCTCATCCCTGGAAATATTCTAATGCAGGGGTTCCCAACCTTTCTTACGCCATGGATCCCTACCATTAACTGAGGAGTCCATAGACCCCAGGTTGGGAACCCCTGTTCTAATGTGTTGCTGCTGATTTGGTGATTAGACCATAATAGTATGATTATTTTTTAATGCACGAGGCAGGAACTGGTCTGTTTCATGGTTAACCGTCCTAAACCCTCTGTGAGTTACGCTGGGAAAATGCTTCATCCTTAGAGCAGATTATCTTTCCTCATGGACTTCAATCTTTTCTGCATCTCTCATGATAGCATTTTCAGTCTGAATTATTAATGAGGTAAAATAAAGGGGATATATTTAGGATTTATGTTTAAAATGTAGACATATAAATGATGTAGAAGGCAAGTGACGAAGTATTTCACAAACAAGTAATCTAAAAGCTATTCCACATACATAAAATCACAACAACATAAATGTACTTTTCTGTGAGCTTCAAGCAATTGAAAAGATATATAAAAAAGGCACAGCTGTGCACTCACCGTCACTGACATTAAATGTAACCATGGCAATGTTCTTGCAATGACAGCCTTGTGTACTGGGGCATCAGTTGTCCAAATGAAATTGCTTGTTGTGTACAGCTAATCCAAGCAATGAACATCAGCATATTTCAACCACATTTTGCCTGAGCCAAGCTAACCTCAACACCAAAGAATCCTAAAGCTATGCACATTCTCTTCTCTTTGAGAGCCAAATGCTTAAAGGTAACATTGTGATAGCAATGCTGAGAATTAGTTCAAAAGACTATGTATACTACTAATTCAGAAAAGGTGAGTTTGCTGATTGAATTCTACAAGAAAAAGAGTTAACTTAACTTAGGTATGTCACGTAGAGTTATAGAACACTACAGCACAGAAACAGGCTCTTCAGCCCATCTAGTCCCTGCTGAACTATTATTCTGCTTAGTACCATCAACCTACCCCCGGCCCATATCCGTCCATACCCCTCCTATCCATGTACCTATCCAAATTTCTCTTAAATGTTGCAATCAAACTTACATCCACCACTTCTTCTGGCGGCTCATTCCACACTCTTACCACTCTCTCAGTGAAGAAGTTCCCCGTCGTTGCCCCTAAACATTTCACCTCTCACCCTTAATCCCATGACCCCTAGTGGTAGTCTCCCAACCTCAATGGAAAAAGCCTGCTTGCATTTATCCTATCTATACCCCTCATAATGTTGTATACCTCTATCAAATCTCCCCTCAGCATTCTATGCTCTAGGGAATTAAATTCTAACCTGTTCAACTTTTCACTAGAACACAGGTCCTCATGCGCTGGCAACATCCTTGCAAATTTTCTCTGCACTCTTCCTAGCTTATTGATTTGCAATATGTTTTATTTATTCAGTATAGAAACAAAATGATATGATACCAGGAAACATTGTTTGCATCATCATGAGTTCCAGCTGTGACTAAAAGTGCTTAGCATTTGTTCACAGAAAATGGTTTTAAGAAATTTCTCAACTGACTTATCTTTAGGTTACCTTGAAAAACAGGTGAACAGTTTAAACGGGCAATGAAATGAGCATAAATCTGATAATTTAATTGCTTTAATGTCCTTTTTAAAGCCCGTCACTAAACATCAGCATAAGCTGCAGCTGGCAAGCAACACTGCTAATAGAACTCTTTGTGTGTGCTCTGCTACTTCCAATTTCCTTCAAAGTAGCAATATGGCTGCTATTAATTCTTTTATAGACAATTCTATTATGAATTATGGGGCTCCTTTCTTAAAAAAACACAGCCTTGACCTACTGTGTCAGCTTCTTCCAATGAAGCGTGTATAATAAAGAGCTTCTTCAGCTTCCTAAGGGAGAAAAGTAACCAGAGGGGAACCATCCTGTGAAAATGGACTTTTGAAACTTGAACCGAGAACTACTTAAATAAATGTGAGAAATTCTGAGATATTATTCTAGCAATGCAATTAGCATCAGTTACCTCAGCATTCCACCAACACCCTAATGATCCTATTAAAACTGTTGGCACTTTGTTTCTTAATCAGTTATTTATTCCTTTGTGCATTCTGGATGGATTTAACCCTTTCTGCAATCTGCTACTCATTTGAATCCTTTCCTAGCTTAATGAACTCACAATTGCATATTGGAAGATAAAAGCTACAGTGAAAAGAAAGAAGTTTCTGAAATATGGAAATGTTCAGATCCAAATGATACAAAGTGCAAAGTAAATTAATTATCAAAGTATATATATGTGCCTCCATATACAACCCAGAGATTCATTTTCTTGCAGGCATACACAGTAAATCCGAGAAACACAATGGAAGACCACACCCAACATGGCCGACAAACAACCGATGTGCAAAAGACGACAAACTGTGCGAATACAAAAGAACAAGAAAAATAAGTAATAAATATCGAGATCACGAGTTGAGGAGTCTTTTAAGTTGCGTCTATAGATTGTAAGAACAGTTCAATGATGGGGCAAGTGAAGCTGAGTGAAGTTATCGCTTCTGGTTCAAGAGCCTGATTGTTGAAGGGTAATAACTGTTCCTGGTAGTGTATACAACACCAAAAACAGGCCCTTTTGCCCCAACAGGGTAGTGTATGGTGACATATATGTACTTCGTTAATAAATAGACTTTGAACTGTGAACTCATCCACGCCAGGCAAGTTACCTAAATGTGCCTGCTTTTGACACCTGTCCCTCTTTTCTATCTGTGCATCTACCTGAATAACTTTCAAATGTCTAATTATGCCCAGCTTTACCATTTGGGGACGTGGCCATCACTGGCACAGGACAGCCTTCTTCATGCACGCCCACACTTGCGGGGCTAGGTTACATTTTTGAATTACAGGGAGTCCTTGTAGTGAACCGAGAAGTTGCTCCCACGTTGTTGCTCGGGAAAGATTTCCAGGAGTTTAATGCACTGTAATTGATGAGCTAGCAATACAATTTCAGTCAGAGCGGTGTGGCACTTGTAGGAAGCTTTACAGGTGACAGAGTGTCTACTGCTTTATCCTTCTAGCTGGTGGAGGTTCGTCTGGTTCAGGAGATGCTGTTGGTAAGTTGCTGAAGCAAAGTTTGTAGCCATTATACATACGTAACATCTATGGCACTGTAGTGAATGTTTAGGCTGATGGGTGGTACGCTCATCTGGCAGCCTGTGTTGACCCTCTGATGTATTGTTGGAGCTGCATTCATCAGAATCAGGTTTAATATCACTGGCTTACGTCATGAAATTTATTGTTATGCAGCAGCAGTACATTGCAATACATAATAAAAATCGCAAATTACAAGAAGAATAATTGTAAATTACAATACATGTTTTAAAAAGTTAAATGAAATAAGTGGAGCAAAAAGAGCAAAAAGAAGTAGTGAGGTAGTGTTCATGGGTTCAATGTCCATTTTGAAATTGGACGGCAGAGGGGAAGAATCTATTCCTGAATCAATGAGCGTGTGCCTTCAGGCTCCTGTACCTCCTTCCTGATGGTAGCAGTGAGAAGAGGGTGTGGCCTGGGTAATGGGGGTCCTTAATGATGGATACTGCCTTTTTGAGGCATCACTCCTTGAAGATGTCCTGGATGCGGGGGAGGCTAGTGTCCGTGATGGATGAAGCTGACTGAGCTTACAACTTTCTACAGCTTATTTCGATCCTGTGCAGTGGCCCTCCCTCCATACCAGATGGTGGTGCAGCTAGTTAGATTGCTCTCTATGTACATCCAAAGAAATTTGCAAGTGTCTTTGGTGTCATCCAGGCAAGTGGAAAATTTTCCGCCAGACTTGCAGCTTGTGGATGGTAGAAGGGCTTTAGGGAGTCAGGTAATAAATCACTTATCAGCCACAATATACACTCACTGGCCACTTTATTAGGTACCCCCTGTGTGTGATAAAATGGCCATTGAGTGTACATTCATAGAGTTATGTCACTGTGGCCCATCCACTTCAAGGTTCGACATGTTGTGTGTTCTAAGATGCTCTTTGAATGGTGCACACCACTGTTGTAACATGTACTTGAAATACGGTCACCTTCCAGTCAGCTTGACCTAGTCTGGTCATTCTTCTTTCACCTCTCACATTAACATAGCTTTTTCACCCCCAGAACTACTGTTATTTTTCCTATTTATCATTACCATTTATTAAACTCTAGAAGTTGTTGTGCATAAAGATCCCAGGAGTTCAGCAGTTTCTGAAGTACTCAATCCACCCCATCTGGCACCAACAATCGTTCCACAGTCAAAGTCACTCAGATCACATTTCTTCCCCATTATTATGTTTGGTCTGAACATCACCTGTACCTCTTGACCATGTCTGCATGCTTTCATGCATGGAGTTACTGTCACTTGATTGGTTGATTAGGTATCTGCATTAATGAGCTGGTGTACAGGTGTACCTAGTAAAGGGGCCACTGACTATAGGATTAGACGCAGCAATTGAAACTGCTCCCCAGGAAGCAGGGGCTTCAAATCCCACTTCAGAGATCTGAGCACAAAAATTCAGGCTGACACAGCAATGCAGTGCTGAGCACTTGTTGTCCTGTCAGTGGTCCCATATTTAATTTGGGATACCAAATCCAGGATCCAACTACTGCCCCAGGTCAAAATAAATCCATAATATATAGGAGCAGAATTGCACCATTCAGTACACTGAGTCTGCCCCATCATTCATTCGTGGCCAACTTTTACCTCAACACCATCTTTCTGCCTTCTCCCTGTAACCCTTAACCCCTAACTCCTTTGCCAATCAAAGAACCTCTCAATCTCCACCATAAGCACACCCAATGACTTGGCCTTCATAGGCCCCTGTGGCAATGACTTTGACAGACTCTCCACCCTCTGGCTGAAGAGTTTCCTCCTTATTTCAATTCTAAAGGGAATTCCCTCCATTCCGAGGCTGTGCCCTCAGATTCCAGACTCTCTTACTAATAGAAACAACCTCCCCACATCCCCTTTTTCAGTAGATTTCAATGAGGTACCCCACCCCCTCAATCCCATCTTTTTGAACTCCATCAAGTACAGGCCCAGAGACATGCGGTGCTCCGCATATAGAAACATAGAAATGTAGAAAACTTACAGCACAATACAGGCCCTTCAGTTCACAGAGCTGTGCTGAACATGTCCTTATCTTAGAAATTACCCAGGGTTACCCATAGCCCTCTATTTTTCTAAGCTCCATGTACCTATTCAGGAGTCTCTTAAAAGACCCTATTGTATCCGCCTCTACCACCATTGCCGGCAGCCCATTCCACGCACTCACCACACTCTGAGTAAAGAACTTACCACTGACATCTCCTCTGTATCTACTTCCAAGTCCCTTAAAACTATGTTCTCTCATGCTAGCCATTTCAGCCTTGGGAAAAACCTCTGACTATCCACACGATCAATGCCTCTCATCATTTATACACCTCTATAATGTCACCTCTCATCCGCCGTCACTCCAAGGAGAAAAGGCTGAGTTCACTCAACCTATTCTCATAAGGCATGCTCCCCAATCCAGGCAACATCCCAGTAAATCTCCTCTGCACCCTTCCTATAGTTTCCACATCCTTCCTATGGTGAGGTGACCAGAACTGAGCACAGTACTGCAAGTGGGGTCTGACCAGGGTCCTATATAGCTGTAACATCATCTCTCGGCTCTTAAACTCAGTCCCATGATTGATGAAGGCCAATGCATCGTATGCCTTCTTAACCACACAGTCAACCTGCACAGCAGCTTTGAATGTCCTATGGACTTAGACCCCAAGATCCCTCTGGTCCTCCATACTGCCAAGAGTCTTACCATTAATACTATATTCTGCCATCATATTTGACCTACCAAAATGAACTACCTTACACTTATCTGGGTTGAACTCCATCTGCCACCTCCCAGCCCAGTTTTGCATCCCATCAATGTCCGTTGTAACCTCTGACAGCCCTCCACACCATCCACAACACCCCCAATCTTTGTGTCATCAGCAAATTTACTAACTCATCCCTCCACTTCCTCATCCAGGTCATTTATAAAAATCACGAAGAGTAGGGGTCCCAGTATAGATCCCTGAGGCACTCCACTGGTTACTGACTTCCATGCAGAATATGACCTGTCTACAACCACTCTTTGCCTTCTGTGGGCAAGCCAGTTCTGGAACCACAAACCAATGTCCCTTGGATCCCATGCCTCCTTACTTCCTCAATGAGCCTTGCATGGGGTACCTTATCAAATGCTTTGCTGAAATCCATATACACTATATCTACTGCTATCTCCTCTGGTTCCATACACACTTTTCCACTGTCACACTTGATTGGTCCTATTTCTCTCACATCTTATCCTCTTGCTCTTCACATACTTGTAGAATGCCTTGGGATTTTCCTTAGTCCTGTCCGCCAAGGCCTTCTTATGGCCCGTTCCGGCTCTCCTAATTTCATTCTTAAGCTCCTTTCTGCTATGTTAAGTCTTTCATTGTTGGGATCATTCCTGTGAACCTCCACTGGAATAAAAAGTAAAATAATAGAAATAAAAAAAGTAAAAGGCATCTTGGCATACTTTGAGGTTATCTCTATATCCAGAGCAATATTTTATCCTCAATTAATCATCAACACACAAAATCAGATGATTTACTCATTATCACAATGTTGATTGTGGTAGTTTGGATTTGCAATTAGCTGTTACATTTCCAACATGACTAATATGACCACACTTCTTGCTTACTTACTTGGCAGCAAAGTACCGTCGGATCCCCAAGAGGATTGCAAAATGTGCTATACTCCAAGTCTTTTTTATGAAATTGAATTAAATTACTTGTTGTGTATTTTGTTCCCCTCAAATAGGTCAGGAAGTTATGTACTAAACTCTGTGGCGATCCCAGTCCTTATTAAGGGTCCCCGTCTGAAATGTTGACTCATTATTATTTTCCAGAGATCCTGCCTGATCTGCCTTTTCAAGATTCAAAATATGTATATGGAATACAACTCTGAGATTCATCTTCCCGCAGGCAGTCACGGAAAGAAGCAACCCGTTGAAGAAAACATTAAACACACAACGCGCGGAAAAAAAAGATCAAATTGCACAAGTGGTAGAAAGCAAGCGGACAACACTTCGAATATCAAACATCAAACCAGATGTCCAGTAGTATTCAGCTTAGCTCAGTTCAGCTCCGTATCACTGGGCAAGGTGGACTGCATGTTAATTCTTTGTCAACGGCCCTGGTCTGCATCGACTGCCCGATCAAACCACTCCAAAACGGCAAAAAAAAACAGAATCCAGGAACACGTGCAACATGAACTTCAAACTCTCCCAAAAACAACTCCACAGCTTCTCTGATCAATCCTGGAAATGTGGATCCCGACCCTCCTGCACTTTCCTCCAGAGAGCAGCTAGCGAGAGGGAGAGGAAGACCATTTTGTTCCAGCAGCTGCAGAGCCTCTTGATTTTAGAAATTATGATACTACGCGAGGGCATAGTTTTAAGGTGCTTGGAAGTAGGTACAGAGGAGATGTCAGGGGTAAGCTTCTTTATGCAGGGAGCTTTTTTTTACTGATGGCGGTGGTGGAGGCGGAAACAACAGGGTCTTCTAAGAGACTCCTGGATGGGTACATGGAGCTTAGAAAAATAGAGGCCTATGGGTAAGCCTAGGTAGTTCTAAGGTAAAGACGCGTTCAGCACAGCTTTGTGGCTGAAGGACCTGTATTGTGCTGTAGGTTTTCTATGGTTCTATGTTTCTATTTTTAATAACATTAGTACAATGTTGTGTGCAACCTTAACCCGTAACACTGTTTGTGAAAGTTGGTTAAAGATCAGATGGGTAAAACTTAGATACATTTATATGAATTTTTTCATGTACAGTCTCAGTAAAAGTAATTTTAAACATGTTCATTAGGAAATTTGACCCAGGTATTTTCACCTTAGTATGGAAGAAGTTTACTTGCCATAACACCTTCCATAATTACCTACCATAGGTTGGCACAGTAGCATAGTGGTTAGCACAGCACTTTACAGTACCAGCGACCTGGGTTCAATTCCACCTGCTCCCTGTAAGGAATTTCTACATTCTCCCAGTGACTGCGTGGGTTTCCTCCGGGTGCTCCAGTTTCCTCCCACAGTCCAAAGACGTTCCAGTAGGTTGGATAATTGGGCATTGGAAATTGTCCTGTGTCTAGGTTGGGATTAAATCAGAGGGAATACTGGGCTGCGTGGCTTAGAGTCAGAAGGGCCTGTTCTGTGCTGTATCACTAAATAAAATAATAAAATAATGCAAGTTTCCTGTGATGATGCAAGTTGCACACTGTTCAGGTCCCTCCCTCGTTACTAACATAAATTGGAGCTTCATGGGGGCAATCCACCACCTTGGGTGAGCACTGACAGAAAAAATTGGGGCACCTCACACAGGGACTGGTAATTCTTCTAGATCATTCTTCAGGGGTCTGCTTCTAAGGCCTATATGTTGGCTGGCCACACATTTCAATGTTCAGGAATGTGGACCAGAATCAGTGGTTGTCCCCTCACTGTCCACAACCTTCTTATATAAACTGCTCCCAGGCTGCATGCTGCATTCTCCTGCAGTTTGATCAGCACGCAACTTGCAACCAGGTCACGGAGATACAAGCAAGGTCCCTGTGTCCTCCCTCACCTCCATGGCAACCTTTTGAATTATCATATTTTCTCGGACATAGAAGGAAGCTAGTTATCCCACTAAGTTTATGCTAGGTCTCAGAGTGATCCTAATCCACCATATATTTCCTTGTAACCTTTTGCTTCTTACCTATTACCCATCAAATAACTCCATGGAGAGCATATCTGTTCTTTCGCCACCATGGAGAGAGCTCTTTAAACTCTGATGGCCCATTATTCACTTCCCAGCAATCAGCACCGCAGTCACACAGATGCGATGAGCTCATTGTTGACACTTTAGTACATGATTCTTTGATGTTCACATTTTTATACCCAATTTCTTATTTTCTGCAGGCTATGAGTATAGTGTACTCAGTGTGGTACTGGTATACCAAAATGTAAAGTTAATTTCCTGTGCAATTAACAGCAGTTGTGCATTTCAGAGAACCATGTTGGTAGCAGAGCGGTTAGAGTGACACTAATACAGCTCGGACCATCAGAGTTTGGAGTTCAGTTCCTGCGGCGTCTGTAAGGAGTTTGTACCTTCTCCCCATTACCGCATGGGTTTCCTCCCACATTCCAAAGGTTACTAGGTTAATCAATCATGTAAATTGTGCTGTGATTAGGCTGGGCTTAAATAGGAGCTTGCTGGGTCTCAATGGCCTGTTCCACACTGTATTGATAAACAAATAAATAAATATAGGTCCCTAAATGCAGAAACTGACATTGTTAACTTCAATGTGCCCTTCTTGAAAGAGCTGTAGCAAGTTCTTGCAGCTGCAGATGTTTGGCTGGAAAAGCAATGTTTCAGAAAACAGATTTCACTGTTCGAGTTGGCTTAGAATGAATAAATGCTACAATAAATGGATGGAGATAGGATGCTCTTTTTGGGTCAGAGAGACCTAGGAAAGGTATTGAAGGAGACATGTCTTTTTTTGTGCGTGGTACCACCACAACTACAGCACTCTTTGTTGAAGACGGCCGAAAAAAGTCTCCGCGTGCAGGAGAGCAACCTGTGGATGTGTTCACTTTGCAGAAGCAGATACTGCAGGCAGGTGTCTGCATCTGTTCCTGTGGGATGGACCATGGATGTGTTCACTTTGCAGAGGCACATACTGCAGGCAGGTGTCTGCATCTGTTCCTGTGGGATAGACCATAAGACCACAAGACATAGGAACAGAGATAGGCAATTCAGCCCATTGAGTCTGCTCCGCTCATAAATCGTGGCTGATTTATCATCCCTCTTTGACACCCTGACTGATCAAGAACCTACTAACCTCCTCTTTAAATATACCCAATGACTTGGCTTCCACAGTTATCTGTGGCAAAAAAATTCCACAGATTCACCATGCTCTTGGCTAAAGAAATCCCTCCTCATCTCTGTTCTAAAGGGATGTCCCAGTAATCTGAGGCTGTGTCTTCTGGTCCAGCGAGGATGGGCCTAGAGCCGAAAAACAGCAAGGTAGATGAAGTCTTTTCTTTTTGACTGTAGAAGATGGGTAACATAGCAGTGAGTAGCAAACTGTCAATACCTGCAGCTTGGAATGATGTTGAGGCCTAGCTCGTAGGAGTGACCACGGAAGTCCTAGGAGTCCAGTCAAACAAATGTACTACAACACAGCAGACCATGTAGCCCATTGCCATCTCTAAGCAAAGTAAATCCTAATAGTTTCATTCCCCTTCCCTTTAATTCCCTCATGACATATCCTCCCACACAGGCCTAACAACATCCCTTTAGTACTTTCAGTCACTTGACTACATGAAGGGACAATTTACAACATCTAAGTAAGCTTCTAGTACAGCTTCGGGATGGAGGAGAATCCACTATGGCCATTGGAGAGCCACATGGTCTCATCAGGAGGAATGTGGGAACTCCACCAAGACAGTAGCTAATGTCAGGACTGAACCCATGTCCTTGGAAGACTGCCAGCAGCTACACCAGTGGGTTGCCCCTTGGAAAGTGTAAGAGGTCACCGCCTTCATTGAGGATAAAGAATGCAAACTGAGCATTGGTCTTAACAGGGGAATGCCAATTCATAAAACATGAAAATGTGGTCCCTATTTGTGTATGTAAGAACCATTGATTTTCCACTTAGTGTGGTTAGAATAATCTCGCATGTTACACATAGTTTGGGAGTGTTCTTCACCGGAAAACAGAATTAGGACGGAAACCTCACCAAGATTTCGAGAGAATGTTCTAAGACTTCCAGAAATAGGTAGAAAACTGTTTCACTCCAAAACAATCCAACTTTCATATATAGCCCTATTTTTTTCAGAATTTTCTCGGAATGCAAAGGGATTTCTCAGTCATGATAAGATAGCTTGAGTTTTGATATTCATTATGGTACATAAACATTATTGAATTGTTTTAACAAGACATGACTAATAAGGTCATACAAGATTTTACTGACAGCTGCAGATTCTGCTACCACTCTCTGGATGCTGTCTCCAGCAGAATAACCATTGTAAGTTAACATTAATCATCAGAGTGAAAAGTAGCAGTAATACAATCAATTGAGTTGAGTATGATATTTCCCGAAGGGGTTCTTTATTATTGGGTTTTCGGGTAACTGCAGAGGATATCTGGCACCCACATATTCTGAGAGGCTTCCAGACCTCACAGTCCTTTCCTCTTTGCCACATGCTGATTGTTACAGGACTTAATCCGGGATGTTAGGGTGGTTCCCTTAAGGGAGCACACCCCTGAGTGACTTTGTCTAATGCGGGAAGGCTGATGCATGGGCAGCCACCATGCAGTCCTTGAGAGAATGAGGTCAAGGTGCAGTGGGATGGAACGCAAGATGACTGGTGACCCTTTCCTGCTACAGCCTTCCTCCGCCTTCACTGCTGTTGTAGTGTGTTGTCACCTTCTGCGGCTCCACTGTTGAGGTCTTGATTGGGTCAATCATTGTCTGGAATCTCCCCCTCGACCTTACCGCCTTGGGTAACCCTACCAGGAGCTAAATGCCGGATGGCTAACAGACTGTATCACTCTGAGAATCTCAGGAACTCACAAATCTCTCCATCATGACAAGCTGACAAACCTTGGAGAAGACAGTGAGAAGTATCGACTAGACAGGGATAAAAAGGCTGACTGCACAAAGACAGAAGTACTGACTACACAAAGCTTTCAAACTCTGGAAGATATTCCATCATATTCAAATTAGATGTGCCCTTAAAGTTATCTTATTTGATATTGCATTTAACATTCTAATTTTCAAAAGGGTGCAGAATTAAGTGTAACAAATGGAATGATTATGGGTTGCTTGTTAATAGATAGCTATATTTTGCAATGAGTCTGTGGAAATATGAGAATGAGGTGAATGAGGTCTGTGAATGAGGTGTGATAAAATAATCTCATGCAGTATGTCACCACCCCAGCTTCCTTTTAACTGGCATCATAGATGATAAAAGAAGAAGAAATATTTATGTTAATTTAGGGTTATGGAGAGATTTCAGATGAATATGCTTCCATTTTATTCTGTAAAAAATAATGAAAGGAATCGCGAAACAGTGTTGACCTCTGGGTGACATACGTAGCAGCTCTACTACTATTACTGCAAAGTGTCCTTTTAGAAGAGGAAAAAAATTAATTTGAGGTCTGTGGCTATAAAACCATCTAGAATGATTTGAGTGCTTGCGAGCCATTTAGAAGCAGAAACAGGTTAGCCAACATCACAGGACTGTCCCCTAGGCAGAAGCAAGATTGTGGGCTCAGCCAGGTGGAAAATGGTCCATTTGGTGCACTCTAATGCTAAACTTTATCATGGGATTGAGATTCACATGCTCTCATAGAACTTAATGTCACTGTGTTAAAAGCTTCTCTGCTGGTTTGCTCTGACTTTCTCACTTTGATATTAACAAGGTTCTCCCTCTGGATACGGTAACACTTTTGATTTGTTTTTCTAATGCAGTTGAAACACCAAGTAGATTTAATTATATATTTTGCAGGATGACTAATGCAAACTCAGTTACAAAATAAACACCATTACTTACTCATGAGTAATAATTGTAAAGCTTCAATTGCCTGTTATTTTTGTTACTTGCATGTACACAAGTTTGAATACGGATTTGGTTGACTGTGTCCACTCTTTCTTCAGTTCCCTGGCTAAGTAAAAAAAATAAATAAATTCTATCTCTCAAGCATTAGTGACATTGAGTTACTGTTGCAAGCATTATGCATGACCTATCCCTCACAAAATTATTACGGACAAGCATTCCTTTTCACTGTCTCACTATTGGTCACTCATTTTGATCCCTGAGCTGATGTTCATTTTCCTTCCCTTTCACAGCACGTTCCCAAAGAATTCCAGCCTCTATTTCTGTGGCTTCATCTCGTCCAGCTGTCAGTTCCACTCATGAGTGTCACCCTCGAAAACAGCAATCTCAGCATCCCACAATACATCTCTTCTCCTCCAAAATGAACTGGTTATCGGATCCACAGACTGATAGCGAAGGATCTGTCAATTGGCCTGGGCTTGATACACATTCCTGATGAAATTTGATAAAAAATAGTGAATATGAAGTAGATACGGGGGGAGATCTGGGCCTTTGGACCCCACATGCTTTTAGCCTGCATTGAGTCAATGAAAAATGGGCTGTCATCCAAGACCAAATCAAGTCAGGCAGTCTCCCACCAGTTTCTGTTGACAGGCATTTGCAGCCTAAAAATGTTCATATTTAGGCACCAAAGGGGGATTTTAACTCCTCCAGTACAAGAAAAGCCAAAACAACAGACTTACTTTTGGTTTTCTGTCTCACCGCCATCTTCCGACTGCTATTGTAATAGGTGGCCACAGTGGTAATCTAATTCAAAGAGCCTCGAGCATACGTTTCAATCAAATTCCTATTGTACTGTTATTACTCCCAAAGCCCTTCTTGTGCCTTCTGAACAAAGCATCTGCTCATGTGAAGCTTCAGGCTGGAAGGCAGGTGAAGGGAAAAATAAGTTTTGGTGCAGAGGTACCTTTCCTGGCTCCAGACAACTAGCGCAGGCCTTTGTATTTGCATTGAGCACATCTGCAAGGAATGCTGTCTCAAGAAAGCAGCATCCATCATCAAGGAACCCCATCAACCAGGCCACATTTGCTTATCGCTGCTGCCATTGGGAAGGAGGTGCAGGAGCCTCAGGTCCCACACTATCAGGTTTAGGAACAGTTATCACTCTTCATTCATCAGGGTCCCGAACCAGTGTGGATAATAATCATAGTCATACTTTATTGATCCCGAGGGAAATTAGTTTTCGTTACAGTTGCACCAACCAAGAATAGAGTATAAATAAAGCAATATAAAACCATAAATAATTAAATAGTAATATGAAGTCCAGGACCAGCCTATTGGCTCAGGGTGTCTGACCCTCCGAGGGAGGAGTTGTAAAGTTTGATGGCCACAGGCAGGAATGACTTCCTATGACGCTCTGTGTTGCATGTCGGTGGAATGAGTCTCTGGCTGAATGTACTCCTGTGCCCAACCAGTACATTATGTAGTGGATGTGAGACATTGTCCAAGATGGCATGCAACTTGGACAGCATCCTCTTTTACTTACTTCAACATTATACCGTTTCCACAACCTATGCACCCTACAATTCATGTTCTCAATATTATTTATTTATCTATTGTTAAAAATTTGCAGTTTGTCTTCTTTTGCACATTGTTTTGTGTGCATTTTGTGTGTAGTTTTTTTCATTGATTTTATTGTATTTCTTTTCTCTACTGTGAATGCCTGCGAGACATTGAAGCTCTGGATACTCCGTGGTGACATATATGAACTTTGATAATAAATTTACTTTGAACTGTGTCATCCAACATATTATGACTGATTGATGTCTCATGCAATCTACAAAAGCCACAGCTGCTGTCTGCCCTGCTGAATGGTTCCAATATTGTTCCTTTTTATTTATGCTTATGTAATACATAGCAAATTGGGCTGGGGATGGGAGGAGCTTTGCTAAAAATGCCTGATCAGTTAATAATAGTGTAATAAATCATTTTATTGAGTTAAGGGCAGTTGTTTCCCACAGACGCATTAGTCAGACCATTTGATGATTTGATGATGTGTGAAGTTAATGAATCTAGTTCACATTATGGAGGCCCCACATTGTCATAACACTAGCTATAGGGCAATCTCATCACTGTTATGAGATGCCTAAAACACCCATGGGAAAAACATCTGAGAACAACTAAGGACAAACCCGAAATCTGTAACTAAACGTTTTATGCCATTTATTGTCCTCTGGTTTATTATTGCATCTTATTTGCCACTTCAGTGTTTTTCACTCTGAATAATTTACTGAAGATTTCAGAATTCAGTCAAACTTTTGATTTTAGATCAGTTTCATTCAATCAGTCACTTATTGATCACGTATGTCGGAACATGCAGTGAAGTGCATCACTTGCATTAACAACCAACACAACTTAGGGATGTGCTGGGGGCAGCCCCCAGGTGTCACTACACATCCCAGCACCAACAGAGCATACTCGCAATGCATGGCAAGACAATCCAGAACACAGCAAAACAGAATACAGCAAGCAACAAAACAACAACAGCAAAGCAAGCCCCTTTGCTACCTCCCATTCATCCAGACAACCATACACACACACACACACACACACACACACACACACACACACACACACACACACACACACACACACACACACACACACACACACACACACACACAGTCCCAGACAGTCTTCCAACCCCCGGACAGGCTTCTGGGCCCCCAGCCCCCGGTGAACTCATGGGCTTGCAGAAGATGGGCCTTCAACTTCCCCTGTGGAATCTTGGACTCATAGAGCCAGTACTTCATTCATCCACTGGACTTCGACTTCCAGAGCTCTGAACGACTTTTTGGCTTTGATTTAGTCATAGTCATAGTCATACTTTATTGATCCCGAGGGAAATTGGTTTTCGTTACAGTTGCACCAACCAAGAATAGAGTATAAATATAGCAATATAAAATCATAAATAATTAAATAGTAATTTGTAAATTATGCCAGGAAATAAGTCCAGGGCCAGCCTATTGGCTCAGGATGTCTGACCCTCCAAGGGAGGGGTTGTAAAGTGTGATGGCCACAGGCAGGAATGACTTCCTATGACGCTCAGTGTTGCATCCCGGTGGAATGAGTCTCTGGCTGAATGTACTCCTGTGCCCAGCCAGTCCATTATGTAGTGGATGGGAGACATTGTCCAAGATGGCATGCAACTTAGACAGCATCCTCTTTTCAGACACCACCGTCAGAGAGTCCAGTTCCATCCCCACAACATCATTGGCCTTATGAATGAGTTTGTTGATTCTGTTGGTGTCTGCTACCCTCAGCCTGCTGCCCCAGCACACAACAGCAAACATGATAACACTGGCCACCACAGACTCGTAGAACATCCTCAGCATCGTCCGGCAGATGTTAAAGGACCTCAGTCTGAGCGTCAGACCTCAGTGACGGGACCTGAACAATTGGAAAATGCTGTTATTATTCTTTGTTTAATTAAATAATGCATGAGTGATTGAAACAATTTCAGAACAATACAGATACGTAGTTCTAATTAAAACAATGAGTTAGAGGTTTTAATATCAAAAGTTTCAGGGCTGAGGTTGCCCTCCAGTTATTGGTCATTTTGAGCTTTTGTGTATTGTTGTTTCCATTCCATATAGCTTAGAGAATGATGGGTATACGAGCCCAATATAAATGATGAAAGGTACCTGCTGCTTCCGAATTATCACTGAGGTAGTAGCTAGCAGTTTGATGCTGTGTGCCTCATAGCTTCACAGCTTGTTGTTGCTCAAGCCTAACTCCTTCCCGCTAAAGTCCAGAACCAAGATACTGTGACATGTCGACTCCGAATGATGAAAACAGGCTTGCAGGTCTCTGAAACTTCAAAGTCAGAGCTATTTTGCCCCCCAAGTCTTGTATGTTGTTGCCACTTTCACTGTTGATTACTTTAGTTTTGTGCTCTTAATATTTTTAACTCCATATAGATCTTAGAGAGCGATTTGATATAAAATACAGGTGCACATTCCTTCATCCGAAATTCTGAAATCCAAAAAGCTCCGAAAACCGAAGTTTTTTTTGCCAACAGCTGACATCACTCAGGTGTGACATGGCAGCACTAGCAGAGGCCGCCAGACGTCATTTGTGGCTCAGCGCTCGTACTGGTTACACGTGCATTTGCTGTTCGCTGATAATTTGTGTTCACTGTTGACTTCGTGTTTAATTTCACTGTGAAAATGTCAAAAAGAGCTGCAGATACCCCTATGGGTAACAATGAGAAAAAGAGAAGGAAGCATCTATCATTATCAATAACGCAGAAAGTGGAGTTATTGCAGAAGCTTGATCGTGGTGTGTCTGTGCAGCATCTTACTGAAGAAAATAGTGTCGGAACTGCCACTGTATATGATTTAAATAAACAGAAAGACAAGTTACTGAAGCTTTATAGTGACAGTGACAGTGACAGTGATGTTCTACATTTATTCCAATAGGTCATTTACCCTGTGTTTGATTTGGTTCATTTGAAGCTGTATATTTTTATGTTTTATTGAATGTTTTTGTTGGGAATAAAATTTCTTCTTGTCATTATTCCCTAAACAATACAGTATAACAATTATTTACATAGCATTTACATTGTATTAGGTATTATAAGTAATCTAGAGATGAATTAAAGTATACGGGAGGATGTGCGTAGGTTTGGTGCGCCGCCAGGTCCTAAAGTCCACTGCACTGTGACAGGTTAAATAAAGGGACTTGAGCATACGTGTTTCTTGGTATCGGTGGGGCGGGGGTGTCTGAAATCCAAACCATTCAGAATTCCGAAATGTAACTGGTCCCAAGGATTTCGGATAAGGGATTGTGGATCTGTATTCTCCAGATAGGAATAAAAAATGTGTGTTGTGCAAAGCCATGTTCTGCATTCTCTATAAACTAACTTCATCCACCCAAGTAATTACAAGTTGGTGCATCTGCCAGCCATTGCTTATTTTATTTAAATAGCTACATGATATGGATCCTTATTGCTAAATACAGGCTGGTCATAGTTTGACAGTCTTCAATCGAACCCATGTGCCAATATCCGACGGAGACAGGCTATTAAAAAATTGAAGCCAGCCACAGGAAATTAAAACAAACAAAATGCACATAGACAAACATGTGCAAAACAATAGCATGTCTTTTTTTCAATATCTGCAAATGAAAATCACCTTTTCTTAGAGCCAAATGATTTAACATTCCTTTTACTTCCCCCCAGATATTTGACTGAATACTTCCTTTTATGGGTCTGCTCTTGTGCAGATGATGTGAGTTTAGCATCCGTTGCAACAGGACGATCTATTTACCAGGCAAGGCTTTTGATTTGGAAAACAAGGAGGATCTTTGACAGTTTGTCGAAGGAAAGAACATAGTTGAGCAAAACTTGGTCTTCACTTCCCAATTATGGATTTGGACATTAACGAGGTAAATCCCTTGCTTGCCTTTCACTGGTCTGGGTCCATCACGCCATTCAACACTGCACGAAATGTTCACCAACTCACATTTTTGTTCTTAGTTTTGTCCAGGCTTCAACATGCTATCAAAGACAAAATCCACCTGAGCCCTCTCTGACCATCCTCATTTTGTGATATAGCAAATCCTCACAGACACTAACCACCCAAGTCCTCTCCGATTATCCTAATTTCCTGTTATAGCAATCACTAAACCCCTAAGTCTCCAAAAGCCTATCATATTCCTTTCTCATCTCTACCCATTAATTGATACTAATGGGTAATCCCAGGAATCCTCTGAAACCTATTTCTTGGTCCCTGAACCCCAGCTTTAATCCATCTTGATTTTCCTCCTCCAGCCATTGACCCAGACCCTTGGCCCCTCTGAACCCTGTTTTCCATCTTTGGTGCTACTGAATCTTGAAGAGAGAATTCATGATTGACTTCTGTACAGCTGTAATATTGAATCTAGATCCTCCACAATCAACGTGCTTTCAAAATGGGAATTTTTGTTGAGTATTAATTTGGGAAGCAATAATTATAGGAAGTGGGGGCACCTGAAATAGAAAGGTTCTAAAAACAAGGTTATTTGATATGTTTTAAAACAAAGATCTAGCATTAAGACAGCCATTAAATTATTGCTTTTCTGAATGAATAGTGTACTCACTCGGTAGGAGCAAATATTGGACATTAAAAAACTGGACTATGTGATGGCCTGTGTTTCTTTCCCTTAGTGAAATTCTTCTGGCATAGATTATATCGTGAGGCAGAGTTAGGAGGCTTTGTGCAACCAGATTATTAAAACTGGACATAATGTGGAATGACCTACAGAACGTTGTACCCCAATCAGAGTTAAAATTTTGCTGTTCATTTCTGTTGTGCACTCAGTGGCCACTTTATTAGGTACAGGACGTAGCTGACTGAACGTGGCTCAGTCTTGCACTGCTGTAGCTCGTCTGTTTCAAGGTTCAATGTGTTAGGCATTCAGAGATGCTCTTCTGTGCACCATTGCCGAAACACGTGGCTGTTTGAGATACTGTCGCCTTCCTGTCGGCTTGAACCGATCTAGCCATTCTCCCCTGACCTCTATCATCAACAAGGTGTTTTCACCCACAGAACTGGATCTTTTTTTGCCTTTTGCACTGTTCTCTGTAAACTGAAGGCCATACGTGAAATTCCCAGGAGATCAACAATTTCTGAGATACTCAAACCACCTCATCTGGCACCAATAATCATTCCTACAGTTAAATTCATTTAGATCACATTTCTTCCTCATTTGATTGTTTGGACCAAGCAACAACTTAACCTCTTGACCATATTTGCATGCTTCTATCCAACGAGTAGCTGCCACATGATTGGCTGTTTAGATATTAGCATTAATGAGCAGGTTTACTGGTGTAACTAACAAAGTGGCTACCAAGTGTCTGCCTGAGGGATAGTGCACAGAAGGAAAAATAGTTGTATTCACGTAGTATGTTCCATACCCTTGGGACTTTCCAAAGTGCCTTACTGTCATTTAGGTACAGTTATTGCTCTGCAGGAAGCGCAATAGGAAGATTGCATAATCAGTCTTGCCAATATGATCAGATAAGATGATCTTTAGATACATTATCAAGCACATCTATATTCAAGACACTAGAGAGAACTCCAGTGCTCTACTTAAGTGGTGTCATGGGTCCCTTTGCATTTGCCTGAGAGGGAAATGCCTTTTTTGAAGGTGCTGTTGTTTATTGGAACATTAGCCTAGAATTTGTGTTCAGTTACTGAGGGATTTACATTGGTGAACTGTACAGACAATATTTTAACGTTTATCAATTCCAACAAAAAAAAATTAAATTGAGTGCATTTGGCTTGATAATTCAGAACTTAAGTTGTGAATTAATTTCAGCACTGTCTTATTATCCACAGTGAACAGTCTTACCACTCACAATGCAGTGCCAATTAAATATATAGCATGGTCTAGGCAGCTACTGTATTATACCAGTTAAATTCGGCAGCATGTTAACAATTATGCACAGTACCTGACCAGCTGCAGTTCAGTGAGATAACTTGTTCAAGGGAATGACTCTCTGCTTATACTTTGTAACTTCTTGCTTTTTTTCTTTAACTTCAAGTTTATGTCACCCAATTTTTAGAGCAGAAGCTTTTTACTGAAGGGGGATTGTCTAGGAATTAGATCTCCCCTACGTTTGCTGCATTGGAATGCCACTGAAGCCACTTCATTGCAGATTGGACCTTTTCTTGCACAACAATCATAGAGAGGTGACAACCCTTGAAAGGGTCATCCCCATAGTACCCAAACGGCAGCACAACGTATAATATGTAATGGAGGACGGGTGGGGGGTGGGGAGGCTGCAGGGGAAAGAAAGAAGGATTCTATATTCATACAGAGAGAAGTTCTGGCTGATAAAGTACTGTATATGCCAAGAATCAGAATCAGAAGCAGATGTATTACCATTGACATATGTCGTGCAATTTGTTGTTTTGTGGCAGCAATACAATGATGTTTAGAAATCTGTTGGCGGAGAGGAAGAAGCTGTTCCTAAAATGCTGAGCATGTATCTTCAGGCTCGTGTACCTCCTCTCTGATGGAAGTTATGAGAAGAGGGCATGGTCTGGGTGTGGGGGTCCTTAATGATGGATTTGAGGCATTGCCTTTTGAAGATGTACTTGATGGGGGTGGGGTGGGGGGAAGTCAGTGCACATTATGGAGCTGGCTGAGTGTACAACCCTGTGATTTTTCTGATCCCGTGCAGTGGCCCCTCCGTATCAGACAATGGTGTGAACAGTTGGAATGCTTGCCAAGGTACAAAGGTAGCAATTTGCCATTCTCTGGGCGCATACCAAATCTCCTCAGCTCTGAATGAAGTATAGCTGCTGGTCCGTCTTCTTCCTGACTACATCAATATCTTGGGCTGGGATAGGTCTCCAGGGCTGTTGCCATCTAGAAACTTGAAGCTGCTCACCCTTTCCACTGCTGATCCCTTGATAAGTATTGGTGGTGTACTCCCTGGCCTTCGCCATCCTGAAGCTGTGGTCTCATGTGTCAGTGGGCTAGGAGACGTCACCAGAGCCCTCATCCGAAACACCAGGAAGGAGTTGGCTACAATTGTCTCCTGAAGGAGGAGGGATCCATGCAGACACAATAATTAGAAAGCATTTTGTGACTACGCAAGAAACATACCTGCAAAAGACTATTTTCTCATTAACATACCCCTATGCGCATTCATACACAAACAGACTGTCCATTCTCCACACTCCCAAGCCTTTGAAAGTGGCGTGTTGGAAAAAAATCAGAGCCAGGTTTACTGTCAGTGACATACGCCATGGATTGAGTGGTTTTTGCAGCAGCAGTACAGTGCAAAACATAATTATTACTGTAAGTTATAAAATAAATAAATAAATAGTGCAAAAGGCATGTAATGAGGTAGCATTCATGGGTTCGTGGAACTGTTCAGTAATCTAATGACAGAACTCTTCATAAAACATTGTGTGTGGGTCTTCAGGCTCCTAATCCTCCTCTATAATCTTAGTAATGAGAAGAGAGCATGTCTCAGATGATGAGAGTCTTTAATGACAGATGCTGCCATTGCTCAAAGACCTTCATCTCCCCTAACTAGGGAACACTCCATTGCCTTTAATCATTATCCCTTTAAATGGTGTACCTTTAAGTAGTAGGAAATAGTGAATTATAGTTCAGCAGTCACCACTATGTCCCACACACCTTTGCGAATAAACTCTGACTCCTCGGTCTAAATCCATCACTGTGCATCTGGGTGTTGGACTTCCTAACCAACAGGCCCCAGATAGTCAGGATGCACAACTGCTCGTCCCTCCCCATCATCCTCAACACGGGTGCCCCCCCAGTGCTGTGCGCTGAGCCCACTGCTGTACACTCTGCTCACGCACGACTGCACGGCCCAACACCCGAGTAATCACATTACCGTCGGCACGACTGTGGCGGGGCTCGTCACCAACAACGACGAGGCAGCCTGCAAAGAGGTGGTGGAAGAGCACGAGGCCTGGTGCCAGGTCAATAGCGTTTTCCTCAGTGCCAACAAGACAAAGGAAATTGTTATCAAATTCAGGAGAACGTACAACACTCACGCTCCCCCCCCCCCCTTACATTGGCGACACATCAGCGGAAACTGTGAGGAGCTTCAATCTCCTGGGAGTGCACACCTCACACAACCTCTCATCATCCAGGACGCATTCTACACAATCAGCAAAGTTCACCAGCACCTCTACGTTCTGAGGAGGCTGAAGAGAGCTGGACTATGCACATCTACACACACTCTTCAACAGATGTGCAGCAGAGAGCATCCTAACAAGCTGCATCACTGCATGATACGGAAACTGCACTGCCGCAGGCAGGAAGAATCTACAACGGGTAGTCAAAGCTGCCCAGTGCGTCACCGGTGCCAGTCTAACTGCCAGTTAGGGCATACAGTATACAGAAAGGTGTTGAAAAACAGGCCAGAAATACCACAAAGGATCACATCCACCCCTGCTCATGGACTGCTTGTCCCACTCCCAATGGAGGAGGCTACATAGCATCCACACCAGGACATCCAGACACAAAAACCGTTGCTTCCCCCAAGCAGTAAAGCTAATCGGCACCTCCACCCACTAACCCACCCCACAACTACTTTATCATTTCCTGTCAGAGTCCCTGTACAGACACTCCTGTACCTAGCATCACTTAATGTACAATAATCTATGTATATGTATATGACTTGGATGAGGGAATTAAATGCAGCATCTCCAAGTTTGCGGATGACACGAAGCTGGGCGGCAGTGTTAGCTGTGAGGATGATGCTAAGAGGATGCAGGGTGACTTGGATAGGCTGGGTGAGTGGGCAAATTCATGGCAGATGCAATTTAATGTGGATAAATGTGAAGTTATCCACTTTGGTGGCAAAAATAGGAAAACAGATTATTATCTGAATGGTGGCCGATTAGGAAAAGGGGAGGTGCAACGAGACCTGGATGTCATTATACACCAGTCATTGAAAGTGGGCATGCAGTACAGCAGGCGGTGAAAAAGGCGAATGGTATGCTGGCATTTATAGTGAGAGGATTCGAGTACAGGAGCAGGGAGGTACTACTGCAGTTGTACAAGGCCTTGGTGAGACCACACCTGGAGTATTGTGTGCAGTTTTGGTCCCCTAATCTGAGGAAAGACATCCTTGCCATAGAGGGAGTACAAAGAAGGTTCACCAGATTGATTCCTGGGATGGCAGGACTTTCATATGAAGAAAGACTGGATGAACTGGGCTTGTACTCGTTGGAATTTAGAAAATTGAGGGGGGATCTGATTGAAACGTATAAAATCCTAAAGGGATTGGACAGGCTAGATGCAGGAAGATTGTTCCCGATGTTGGGGAAGTCCAGAACAAGGGGCCACAGTTTGAGGATAAAGGGGAAGCCTTTTAGGACCGAGATTAGGAAAAGCTTCTTCACACAGAGAGTGGTGAATCTGTGGAATTCTCTGCCACAGGAAACAGTTGAGGCCAGTTCATTGGCTATATTTAAGAGGGAGTTAGATATGGCCCTTGTGGTTACGGGGATCAGGGGGTATGGAGGGAAGGCTGGAGCGGGGTTCTGAGTTCGATGATCAGCCATGATCATAATAAATGGCGGTGCAGGCTTGAAGGGCCGAATGGCCTACTCCTGCACCTATTTTCTATGTTTCTATGTTTCTATATAAGCTATCTTATCTATTTATGTTTATTGTGTTTTTTTATTGTTGTGTTCTTTATATTATTGTGTTTACCTTATGCTGCAACAGAGCTGGAGTAACAATTGTTTCATTCTGCTTTATACTAGTGTAATGGAAATCACATTAAACAATCTTAAAAAGCAGCAAGCTCGTATGATATGCTCCCAGCCTGACTGATCTTGGTGTGAAATTTAGAGCCCCACTTTATGTTGATGAGGGTAGAAGCTGGACATTGCACACTTAATGTAGGAATCTGCAGACATTGCGGCTACAACACTCCGGCCAGACATGGTCCTGTGGTCCACAACAGCCAAGCTGGCATATGTTGTGGAATTGACAGTACCATGGGAAGATGGTGTTGAAGAAGCTTATGAGTGGAAAAAGACCAAATACTCTGAACTGGCAACTGAAGCTGCCCAGAATGGCTGGAAGACCAAGATTTTCCCTGTAGAAGTGGGATGCAGGGGATTCATTGCTACATCTGCGACCAGTCTATTGAAGAAGATGGGGGTGAGCGGTCACTCCCTCCAACAAGCAATCGAGTCCTTGTCAAATGCAGCAGAAGAAAGCAGCATTAGATTTGGATTAAAAGGAAAGACAACAACTGGGCTGCAAGATGAAGACAGGAGGGTATGGAACTGAGGGGGTGTATCTGGGATGCCAGGTAGCACCATTGAGCCCTCTGGAGACATCGTGGGCTTAACAACGAAATGTCAAAGAAGGAGGGTGCCCACCTGATGACCCCGATGAGGTACCTACCCTCCCTCCTTGTCACCACTCCAAACCCACAGCCAACATCGAGAGTGCCGACGTACCATAGGGATTGAAACATCAAGTCCTCGTAGCTCTACTGGTTTCCTCCTGATGCTGCAGAAACATTTCCTTCTGCTCTGGGGAAATTCCATTCTTGAGCACTTGCTATCCAGGAGCAATAGGATGCAATGCGATTTCCAATTCAAATGGATTTATAGAATTAAATTAATGACAGTTATTAAGAAGGGTTAAGAATTAAATTTATTCAAACCTAGCTTAAAATGCTGGGAATCAACTAATTAACATATTAAGTAAAATAAAGGAAAGTAAGTAGCTCAATTACCTGCCATTTTTCCATCAATATCAGAAACCTTCAAGTGAATCTCAGACTCATTTATTTAGCGCACATATACCTAAACACACAGAGCGAAATAAGAGTCAGCACACCCATGGATGTGCTGGGGGGCAATCCGTAAGTGTTGCTACACCTTCCGGCACCAATGCACCATGCCCACCATGTTCAGCAGAACTAAACAAGCACCAACAATAGCAAAGCAAGCCCTTTTGCCAACCGCTCACATACATACACACACACCCTGGGTCCTCCAAACCCAGGAGAAATATCTCCCGGGCTCCAACCTCCAGTCCTCGGCTTGGAATCACAGGCTCAGAGATATTGGCCCTCCTACCTCTGGATGAGCTGAACCAGGGGCTTTGACCTTCGGAACCAGACATCCATACTCACTGACATTGGTCCTCGCCCTTTGGCTTCGACCTTGGGATTCGCTAACCTCTAGATTTCATCCTCCGAGCATTACCAACCTCTGGGTATCGACCCCAGGGCTCATTGATCACAACCTTTGGCCTCCAGACCTTGATCTCCAGACTAGCATGGGCCTCCATCCCTGGGACTCATTGACCTGGAGGGGCGAGGGGGTTTACTGGGAACTGGAGTATCTGAACTTTTAGCTCAGTGTATCTGCGTTCTGCAGCTGTACTCAGTGCTGAGTCCAGTAAATGAAGTTCAAAGTTCAAAGTAAACTTATTATCAAAGTTCATATCTATCATCGTAGATTCACCTGAGATTCACTTTTTGTGGGCATACTCATTAAATCCATAATAGAATAATAATCACGAAAGAATCACTGAATGACCACACCAACTTGGGCATTCGACCAGTGTGGAAAAGACAAAAAACTGTGCAAACACAAGAAGAAATATATGATAATAATGAATTAATAAGTATTGAGAACATGAGATAAAAGCGACCCATAAGTTGTCTCTCAAAGTTTTAGATGTCATACCATATCTTTGTAAACCCTTAAGGAAGTAGAAGCACTTCTATGCTCTCATTTCATTTACATGCTGGGCCCAGGA
This sequence comes from Mobula birostris, assembly GCF_030028105.1. Taxonomy (NCBI): domain Eukaryota; kingdom Metazoa; phylum Chordata; class Chondrichthyes; order Myliobatiformes; family Myliobatidae; genus Mobula; species Mobula birostris. The sequence goes on from NC_092373.1 coordinate 30,218,033, forward strand.
TAGATTCGCTAAAATAATAGCAGCAAGGAATTTAAAGTTGCTGACCCTATCCACCTCTGATCTTCTGATGAAGACTCATGGACCTCTGGTTTCCTCCTACTGAAGATGGTAATCAGCTCCTTGGTTTTGCTGACATTGAGTAAGAGGCTGTTGCTATGGCACCACTCGATCTCCCTCCTCTGGGCTGATCTGTCACCACCTTTGATTCAGAACATGAAGTCACCTACAATGGCCTCTGTCCAGCTCCTTGCCTTTTACATTGATGATCTCAAGCACAGACCTGCAGGCCGAAAAAAACTATGGCTTAGCTTGTTCTGCTTACCAATGAATTTCATTGCCTGTGCCTGAGGTCTGAAAAGCTCTATATAAATGCAAACCCTTTGCCTTCTTATCATCCTTTCAGCTTTCAAAGCAAACCTTAAATTCTCCCTCATTGAACAAGCTTTCAGATGTAATATCTTCTTGTGTGGTTCCCTGTCAATTTTTATTTGATTGTGCTTGCATAAAATGCCTTGGAATATTTTTTGTATTAAACCCACTTTTTAAGTAGAAGTTATTATTTTAGTGCAAACCAGGTTGAGAATAAATCAACCCTCCCTCTGGTGCTCCTCCCCCCTTTTTCTTTTTTCATGACCCTCTATCTCTTTCACCAGTCAACATCCCAGCTCTTCACTTCATCCCTCCCCCTCCAGGTTTCACCTATCACCTCATGTTTCTCTCTCCCCTCCCTCCACCATTTAATTCTACTCCTCAGCTTTTTTTTTCTCCAGTCCTGCCGAACAGTCTCAGCCTGAGATGTCGACTGTACTTTTTTCCATAGATGCAGCCTGGCCTGCTGAGTTCCTCCAGCATTTTGTGTGTGTGACTAACCGTATTCTGTACATCTTTGGAATGTGGGATGAAAGCGTAGCACCTGGAAGAAACCGACGCAGTCATAGGGAGAATGTCCAGTGCAGGCTCATAAAGGCAGGAATTGAACCTGATCTGCTGACTGCCGGCACTGTAGAGCATTCTGCTAACTCTCTGTTACTGTGACAGCACTTCCTTCAAAAATCAAGGAGCAAGTCTCCTAGTTTAACCAGTGATGAGCTCCCAAACAGTCACCGCTGGAGGGAAAGGATACCTGCTTTTTGTTTGCAGTAGGTAATTAAACTGAAGTTCTCTTTTCTCCTGTAGTCATTCATCTCCAGTTGCCAGCAATAACACTGTTGTCATAACGCGGACTTGCAGCTATGATTCTTTATAAGATGTATCATATGATTTAAACTATCTTGTACTCCAGAGAAAGGCTAGGGAGAGATGAACGAATACTGACTACATCTGAATAAATTAGTAATCACATGTCAGGCAGGTACTTACCCACTCTCAGGAGAAAAAATGGTTGGGCATGAGGGAGAGAATAAGTAAAAAAGAATTTAACAATATTAAGCAACTTTAATTCAAATTCCAGAACCACTTCCACTTCCATTTCATAAGAGCGCTCCGCTCACTGAATGAAAACCTGTGTGATTTTTAGGTCACTACAGTACTGTGTAAAAGTCTTAGGCACATAATATATCGCCAAGGTGCCAAAGACTTTTGCACAGTACTGTATTTGTCAATGTGGAGCGGGGAGCGAGTTTGTAAATCTGGGGCGAGCAAAGGTTGTTAGGAATTGTGAGAGTGGAGTGCTGCAGAAGAAGTGGGGACAGGTTACAGAGAAAGAGTGCCAGGGGCGGGGGGCTGGGACATGTGGCGGAGAAGGAGTGCCAGGCGTGGGGGGACTGTTAGTGCGAGTGCACAGCTTGCTTTTCAGTCCCTGGCATTATTTTCCTTATGTACAAACTGTCTTCTAAAGACTAAAGTCTAACTGTCTTCTAAAGATTAAGACTAAAGATTAAAGAATAGTTTTATTTGTCACATGTACATCGGAATTTCAAAACATGCAGTGAAATTTGTCAGCAACATACACAAAATGCTGGAGGAACTCAACAGGCCAGGCAGCATCAACGGAAAAGTGTACAGTCGATGTTTCGGGCCGAGACCCTGCCGAAGTGTGTTGCTTGGATTTTAGGCATCTGCAGATTTTTTCTTGTTTGTGAGATTTGTTGCTTCCTCCGACGACCAATACACTCAAGGGTTGTGCAGGGGGCGGCCTGCAGAAGTCTACCATACCCACAACTCATTTATCCTAACTGTGTGTCTTTGGAATGTGGGAGGAAATTGGACTACCCAGAGGAATCCTACATGGACATGGAGAGAGCATCCAAACCACTTACAGACAATGATGGGTATTGGACCTCATTCAGTGATCACTGACACTGTTAACCAACATCCTTACAGCTTTGCTCCAATGCTGCCCAATTGTACTCCTGCTTACGAGCAAGAGATGCAGGCTAAGCATTTCCAATGTACCCACTGATGACACAGAACGCAGAACAGTAGAGTGTAGACTTTTTCACCTGCCTCAAGATCAATCTAACACTTCCCTCACCCATCGCCCTCCATTTTTCTTTCATCCATGTGTCTATCAAAGAGTTTCTTAAATGTCCATAAGACCATAAGATATAGGAGCAGAAACAGGCCATTTGGCCTGTTGAGACTGCTCCGCAATTTTCCTCTCAGCCCCAATCTCCTGCTTTCCCCCTCATATGCCTTCATGCCCTGAGCAATCAAGAATCTATCAATCTCTACCTTAAATATACATAAAAACTTGGCCTCCACAGCTGCCTGTGGCAAAGGATTCCACAGATTCACCACTCTCTGGCTAAAAAAATTCCTCCTCATCACCATTGTAAAAGAACGCTATTCTATTCTGGGGCTATGTCCTCTGGTCTTAGACTCTCCCACCTTAGGAAACATCCTCTCCATATCCACTCTATCAAGGCCTTTCACCATTCGATAGGTTTCAATGAGATCACCTCTCATTCTTTTGAATTCTAGAGAATTCAGGCCCAGAGCCATCAAATGCTGGTCATATGACAAGCCATTCAATCCTGGAATCATTTTTGTGAAATGTCCCTAATTTATATTTCCTTAGCACCACCCATAGCAGTGCATTCCACACATCCACCACTCTCCGTATAGAGAACTGACCTGTGACACCACTCCTATACTTTCTACAGTCACCCAATAATTGTGCCCTCTCGTGTTGGCCATTTCCACCCTGGGAAATGGCTGTCTACTCTTTCAATACTACTTATATTTTTTCTTCAATGAATTTGGTTATATTTTTATAATGTTATTTATCACCATTTTCCTCAACAATTTAACATACGTGTAAGTCTGTGTCATTTTATTTGGTAATCTCTTGCCTGGGCTCTTTTTGTTTCTGTGAATGATACAAGAAGAAACTAGAAGGGAAATGGTAATTGTGGAAAAGGATCTAGTGCTTTCCCAGCATATACGATGAATAAACTCATTTTGATCTCCCAGCTGGGTACAGATAGAGATTATAACTGAAGTTTCGATGGCAAACACTTCCACCTTCTTCAAGAAGATGGCAGAGTTTGTCTTCGAATGGTAATTATATTTCATACGTGATGAGTGATCTTGGTTTGCATCTTTAATATGCCTAATGTTATTACTTATATTCTCGAGACCCTTGAACATTTTAGCCGATTAGCAGTTGAATTGTTGAGTTCATGTTCACAATCCCAGCTGCTAGTTCACCTCAGGAGATTGTAATACATTGTTTATGATTCACAGTGACAAGTTATTACGCTCCAGGGGAAGAAAGGATAAATTATCTCCAACATGTCAATCACTTCACAAGTTTGGAAACAAAGGTATGATTTAACAGGATACTAAGGAAATGAAGGGTATGGGAATAGTGCAGGATAATGACACTGAGGTAGAAGATTGGCCAGACCCTTGACGAATGTTGACACAAGAGGGCTCTTGTTCTTTTTTGTGGGCTATTGTGAAGGGTGGTTATAACAGGACTTTATGGAATGGCCAAGGCCCCATCTTAATCCTATTCCGCTGGCAGGGTATATTTGTCTGTGTTTCATTGAGATTCCGGTAGCCAACCCTTGGACAGTGTCTGCCCCACTTGGAACAAGGAGATTGAAGATTAGCTCTATTTGTCACATGTACATTGGAACATACCATGAAATGCGTCACTTGTATCAACAGCCAACGCTTCAGTACATAGAAGACCAGGACACAGGAGCAGAATTAGGCCATTTGGCCCATTGGGTCTGCTCCACCATTCAATCACAGCTGACTCTTCTTTCCCCTCCTCAGCCCCACACCCGAGCCTTCTCCCCGAGAATGTGCTGGGGGCAGCTCACAAGCTTGGCCAAGCTTCTGGTGTCTACATAGCATGCACGCCCAGAGCTTATTAATTCTAATCCGTACATTTTTGGGATGTTAGAGGAAACCCATGAGGAGAATGTACAAACTCCTTACAGGCAGCGGTGGAAATTGAACCCAGGCCATCAGCACTGTACAGCGTTATGCTAATCTCTATGCTCTCAAGCAAGCCTCCCCAATGAGGATGCAGGGGTCTCAGAAAAATTTTAAAGTAGATTTGCAACTTTGTCATTTGAAACTAGGCACAAACTTTACATGACTGCAGTAGTATTACTTCCTTAAAGGCTAAGGTAAATTTTAGATTGGAGCTTTTTAAAGTTTTCTTTGAAGAAGTGGAAGCACTGACAGGCTAATACCAGATCATTCCTTCCTTTCCTTTGAGCACAATCATCTCCTGATTCTCCCCTGAGTGCTCCCCAGAGCTTAATCCACAGATTCCCTGGTGATCGTCTCTTTTGGCCACAAAAATTGGTTCAGCATGAAAAATAACATAAATTTCAGAGATTATAGTCGTCTTTTAGTTATTGAAGTCCTTGGCCATTTAAAAATCCCATCAGCTGTTGGTGAGATGCTATACACATGCCTACTTGGAGCTTTTACCTCTCCAGAGCAGCCCTGGGAAGTTGCGTGAATTGAGCCACGTCTATCCCTGCAACCCTCTCTTTAAACTGTAAAGCTCAGAGGAAGTTCTCATTCTTAGTACCCGTGAAGTAAAAACCTGGAATAATAATAAGGTTCCCCACACTTCTTCAGATGCCACAATAGCCGGGGGGGGTGGTGTGGTGCGTGAGTGGCAAAGATGGTTCAATGTGCCTGGATGCTGCTCATCAACTCTGAGCATGAATCAAATGTGGCTACAACAACTTTTATTTCTACATAGTTTAATACTAAATTAACACTAGATTTTGGATCTTCTTCTTAGGGTCTCTTGGGGTTAAAGGTGACACGTTTCCACTCTGTTCTGTTGGATCTGAGGTATTTGGTGAGGGCGATACTGTAGGCTCTGCCACAAATGGGGGGAAAGTGCCTGACAGGACTGACACGTGGAAACGTGGGCAGTTCCCTTCCTTCCACTGATGCAGCAGAGACAGTCTGTAGCTTGGTCTGTGTTTACGGGTCAGTTGCTTTATTTTCCAAGTGAGGGGGTGAGGTGTCTTGATGGATTATAGTGAATGGGATAAAAGGGTCTAAATAAATAATGGGATCACCTCAGTGATCCACTTATCATTTCTGTGATTGATGAACTGGTCAACTCTTCATCTGGTCGTTTGCAATAGCCTGGTCTCTTTCATCTGATTGAGGTTTTGGCATTCCACACCAAAGCGCTAAATCGCTAGTAAGGAGTTTTAAGACAGTGTTGCTTCGCAGTCTACAAGTAGTACTTGAGAAGAACTGAGAGGTAATCCATATAGCAATGAATCGGTCCTGGGATTAAATTGATTGAATTGAACTGAATTGAATTGAATTGAATGATCTTTATTGTCATTATACATAGGTACAATGAAACTCTGTTTGGCTTCCTCTCAGGCAATTAAATAAAGCACTAGATAAAAACAAGATAGTAATAGAAAAACAGTATTAAATAGATAAGTAGCAGAAAATAAACTGCAGCAGCACTAGAATATCACAGTAATGCACAAAGTGCCATTAGTGCAAATATTTGAGTCCTTGTGTGTGCATGTGTGTGCTCACAGTTTCAGTCATTGTTCTGTGGGAGTGGTGTGATGGAGGCCACAGCTCTCGGATAGAAGCTGTTCCTCAGTCTATTTGTAATGAATAGTCAATTGTCAAACTGTAATGAATACAATAATCTTCCTCGTTGCACATTCCAGTTTAGTGTCTGCTCTTTGATGTACTTGGAGGCTAATGATAAAATAAGTCAAAGTCAGCATGGTTTCTGTAAAGGGAAATCTTGCAGGATAAATCTGTTAGAGTCTTTCGAGGAAGTAACAAGCAGGGTGGACAAAAGAGAGGCTGTGGATGTCATTTGCTTGGATTTTCAGAAGGTGTTTGGTAAGGTGCCACGCATGAGGCTGCTTAACAAGATAAAATCTTACAGGAAAGATACTGGCATGGATAGAGGAATGGCTGACAGGCAGGAGGTAGCGAGTGAGAATAAAAGGGGCCTATTCTGGTTGGCTGGCAGTGACGAGTGGTGTTCCTCAGGGAAACGCTGCTTTTCACATTGTTTGTCAGTGATTTGGATAATGTAATTGATGGCTTTGTGGCAAAGCTTGTGGATGATATGAAAATAGGTGGAGGGATAGGTAGTGCCAAGAAAACAATTGCAGCAGAACTTAGACAAATTGGAAGAATGGGCAAAAATGAGACAGATGGAATACGGTGTTGGGAAGTGTCTGATAATGTAAAAGGAAAAATAATGCGGACTATTATCTAATTGGAGAGAAGGTTCAAACATCAGAGGTACAAAGGGACTTAGGAGTCCTCATGTGAGACTCCCAGGAGGTTAATTTATAGGTTGAGTCTGTGGTAAAGAAGGCAAATGCAATGTTGGCATTTATTTCAAGAGGAATAGTCTACAAAAGCAAGGAGATAATGCTGAACCTTTATAAGACACTAGTCAGGCTGCACTTAGAGTATTATCAACAGTTTTGGGACCCATATCTCAGAAAGAATGTGTTGTCATTAGAGAAAGTTCAGAGGAGGTTCACAAGGATGATTCTGGGAATGAAGGGATTAACATATGAGGAGTGTTTAGCAGCTTTGGGCCTGTACTCACTGGAATTTAGAAGAATGTGTGGCAATCTCATTGAAATCTACCGGATGTTGAAAGGACTAGATAAGGTGGATGTGGATGTGGAGAGGAAGTTTTCATATGGTGGTGGTATCCAGAACTAGAGAGCACAGCCTCAAAATTGAGAGGTGACCCTTTAGAAAAGAGGTAGGAAGGAATTTTTTTAGCCAGGGAGCAGTAAATCTATAGAATGCTTTGCCACTGACTGCAGTGGAGGCCGTACCTGTGCGTATATTTAATGTCAAAGTTGATAGTTTCCTGATTGGCCAGGGCATCAAAAGATATGGGCAATAAGGCAACTGTATGGGGTTGAGTGGGATCTGGGAAGAGCCATGGTGGAATGGCTCGATGGGCTGAATGGCCTAATTCTGCTTCTATGTCTAATGGTCTCATGAACACAGAGGGCCGGACAGAGGGTCATCAAGCTGAAATGTTAGAGCATAGAGCTTAGAATAGCATAGCACAGCACAGCATATTCCCCTTTAGCCCACACTGTTGTGTCGACACGCTGTTTGTAAATGTTCCCTCCTACACATTCTATAACCATCCATTTTTCTTACATCCATGTGCCTACCTAAGTCTCTTAAATGTCCCTATTGAATCAACCTCTTTCACCACCCCCACAGTGCGTTCCAGGCTTCATTTAGAACTCTGTTTCTCTTCCCACAGATGTGGCTGACCTGCTAAGTATTTCCAGGATTATTATTTTTATTTTTAATTTCCAGCATCCACACATTTGATTTTTTGATCCTTCTCTTCATATCCTTCGACCTGTAAGTATTTACGAACCAATATCGCAGGATTAACTTTTAATGTACTTGATTGGGGAATAATGTCAACTCCAAAATTTTAATTGGATGTGATCATAGTGTTTCAATGGTTCAACTTAATATCAGAGAATGTTTAGAACCTGAAATCCTTATTCTTCACAGATGTCCATGAAACAGAGAAAAAAAAAACCTCAAGGAACGAATGAATGACAGAAAATGTTAGAATCCCAAAGCAATCCCCCAGCAGCAAAAACATCACCCTTTCTCCCTTCCCTACCCCCCCCTCGCTTCAGCAAAAGTGTCAGCCTCCTACCACCCACCATGCAAGCCCCAAAGACCATGACCTAGAGTTTCGACATCTTCACTTGCAAATCTCCACCATGCATCCTTCTGAAGGGGGAGCTCATGGTGTAGGCAGTCTGCAAATATACCTCTCACATTGTCTGATGTTTCAAGCAGACTAAAGGGTGGCCTTCACTAGTCTTCACCATATCCTTCCAGCAGCCTGTGATGTTGGTCTCAGTGAGCGAACCTGGGAACAGCCCGGGAATCAGTGAGTACTCTGTTATAGAGCTGCTGTGGGTGAACCTCAACAAAAATCCTTGCATCCTTCTCTAGATCCTCTTTGCAAATGTATGGTCCACAGCTGGGTGACTATCTCCTCCTCATCACTGCCATAACAAAGTTTGCACGCAATGGGAGTGAGATTCTGATTGTACTAGATGACCTGACAAGGAAGGGCCCAGTTGCTACCATCCAGATGAGGTCCCTGGTGTTTGATGGAGCATTCCACCAGCCTACTCATGGAGCTACTCTGCAGGATCCATTGTGCCTTTGTTCAGCATTGCCTGACAGGACTTCCTCAGTGTCAGAATTAGAATCAGGTTTATTATCACTGACCCTGACCCATATCGTGAAACTTGACTGGGGCACTGTATGGCTTTGGGGTCAGACATATCCTTTGCAACATCAGGGGCAGGTAGGACTTCAAAAGACGCCGGACAATGGAGGCAAAAGCACACCCAAAAAACATCCTAATGCTGACGGCCACATTTGAGTGTTCAGAAGCTGCATCAGGCTCTGGCTGGGACCGAAGTACACCGATAGCAAGTGTCGCTACTTGCCAAAGTTCTACTCCGCCATCAGACTTCCAAACAATTCACAAACCAGTGAACATTGCCTCACTATTCTACTCTCTTTCTGCACCACTTATTGAGATACTTCTATAATTTTGTTGTAACTTATAGTAATTGGATTGTACTGCTGCTGCAAAACAGCAGATTTTTCAACATACAGTACTACGTAAAAGTTTTAGGCACACACACACACACACACACATATATATATATAAGGTAAAGGTATCCGTTAGTCTTGTGAGACCATGGAACTGCGCCTGGAAAGTCTTCGCCTGGGCAAGGTTGTATGAAAGACCAGCAGTTGCCCATGCTGCAAGTCTCCCCTCTCCACAACACCAATGTTGTCCAAGGGAAGGGCATTAGGACCCATACAGCTTGGCACCAGTGTCGTCGCAGAGCAATATGTGGTTAAGTGCCTTGCTCAAGGACACAACACATGTTGCCTTGGCTGGGGCTCGAACTCACGACCTTCAGGTCACTAGTCCAATGCCTTAACCACTTGGCTGCCCACTATATATATATATATATATATATACACACACACACACGCACACATACATACATACATATATATATATACACACACACACAAATACATACATACATATATATATATAGCTAATAATTTTATGTTTTGTACTGAAAAAGAAAAAAAAACAAGTTTCATGACATATGTGAGTGATGATAAACCTGATTTTGATTTGGGTCTCTTTTGGACTAAGAGTGGGAAGGGGGCAAGGAGAGGGGAACCATGGTTGGGAAAAGGAGAAGGGAGAGGGGGAGGGAGTAAGAATCAGTAGAGAGATGTTCTGTAGTGATCAAAAAAACAATTGCTTGGAATCAAATCACTTTGGCTGTTGCTTCAGGCTGGGCGCATCTGCAACTGCATTGCCCCTGCCCCTGGCACTCCTTCTCTGTCACCTGTCCCACATCCTTCCCACGGTGCGCCACCGTTGCCGTTCCTAATATCCTTTGCTCCTGTCAGATTTACAAACTTCCGCTTCACATTGAAAAATACAGTGCTGTGCATAAGGTCTTAGGCATCCTGCGTCTATATATTTATGCCTTATACTTTTGTACAGTGCTTTATGACGATGATGAGAAATCAGATTTTGATTCGAATTCTGAACATAAACTCCTCTTCTTTATCCCTCAGAGCTTTGACTACCGCCAGTTCTGCCCTGAATTTTCACCCAAGCAGGTTGTTGTTCCATTAGCAACCGGAGGTAACTGGTCTCTTTGCGTACCCTTCAACTCTCGCAGCGGTAAATGCTCTCAGAGGAGCTTCCACCGAACTCCCACGCAGCGCATTTTCAAGTGTGATATTCATGTGTAATTCGTTTTCCTTCTCTTGTTCTTTAACCTGTTCCATAAATCTGTCTTCTTCAGTTTTTTTGACTCTTTTGCCACAGGAAACAGTTGTATTCACCCTGTTAAATTCATTCATTTTTGAACTGTATGAAATTTCTTCTTAATTCTAAACTCTCCATAGAGAATAACAACAACTTTTGCAGTCAAATGAAGGCCGTAATATCTGGGATCATTCCAACAGTTCTCTTCTGCCGCACACCACAGTGTTCTATGCACTTCCTGCATTGTGGTCCCCAAATGGGCCCTGACCTGTGTTTTATAAAGGCTCACCATGACTTCCCTGAACTTTTGAATATAAATCCTGAATCCTGTATGCCTTTTTAATAGACTCATAGCATCCTTTGACATGCATATGAATACAAGTAGGCTTCCCTTTGCAACTGCATACTCTTCAACATCGAACATTCAGCTTACATTGTCCTCCTTATCCTTCCTGCCATAATCAATCACTCCATACCTCCCTGCGTCACTTGGAATCTGCTGGCTGTCATTAATTTCACCTTTCTCATTCCATAACATTCTCTGGAGCTTAAAAATAACTTTACCTTCTATATATTAGCAGATGGTGTTTGGCAGTCTTCCAGGCAGCTACTGTGGGCTGCTGGGGTATAGGATGCTAATTTATGAATTTATTCACAAATTGATCATGTGGAAGTCCTGCTGTACTGCCTGTCTGAAGCCTCTGATCACCAGGATCTGGCACTGTGTTGCAGTGAAACCTCTTGACAGTCTCTGCCATGAGATGACATTTTCACACAGAGGTTGTTGGGAATATGGAACGAGCTTTCAGGGGAACTAGTAGAGGCAGGTTCAGTTGCAGCACTTGGACAGGTACATGAGTAGGAATTGTTTAGAAGGACATGAGCTAATCGCAGCCAAACAGAACTAGCCCCTTTGTTGGTTGGCATGGGTGAGCTGGACTAGAGGGACTGTTTCTGAGCTGCAATATTCTATCACTCTATAACTTCAAGAAGAGAAGTTGTAGACTGAAGATTGAACCCATGAACACTACATCACTTCTTAATATTATTTCTCTTTTTGCACTATTTTTAATTATACATTTATATACATACTGTAATTCATTTATTTATTTTTTCAATATTTATCATATATTGCATTATAACGCTGCTGCAAAGTTAAAAACAAATTTCACGACGTATACCGATGATATTAAATCTGATTGAAGATCGTAGTGTCATTGTTAACTTATTGGCGTTAAAATCTTTAAAATGCAATGTGATATATTTAGGCAAAGGAAAGTGGATCTTGGCTACTTGATCCATGTGGTCCACAGTGGTGTTAACTGGCCAGGTGAACATCCCCTCATACTGATCCAGCCAATCCTCTCAATACAATCTCCCAACTCTTCCCACCTCAAGCTTCCTCTTAAATGTGGGAGGGGCAGCTACACCAACTCCCTCCTCAAGCATATTGTGAAGTTATGGACACACGTGTGCACACTTTTCCCGTGATGATCGGGACACATGCACATATTCCTCTAAGCATCAGCAATATTAAATTCCTGCACACAACGAGCCAATGTGATTTATTTCAACCACTCCATTCAGCAACAATTTTCACATTAGGTGAGGAGGCTACTCTTGGTAAATTAAAATTGGTTTCTTGTTGTCACCTATGCAGTACAGTGAAAAAATGTTTCGTATATCATCCTAGATAATTTTATTACAAATTTGTATGGATGCAGTACAAGGGAAAACAATAACAAAATGCAGAATAACATGTTATGTTTACAGAGGAAGGCAGACGTTAATATGCAAGGTCATAATGAGGTAGATTAGGCAATCACGAGTCCATTTTATTGTACTAAAGGACTGTTCAGTAGTCTTATAACAGCAAGGGTGTATGGGGTGTCAGGGAGGGGTAGCACCTCTGGTGGGGGAACATGTCGCGTCCTTTTCAAGGCAGTTAGTCCATCTTTGGTCCCCACCTGGCACTCAGCTCTCAGCTGTGGATCCCTGTAGCTGTTTGCATGCGACAGCGGCCACACCCCGGGCAACGGCTTCGACAAGCCGGATAAACCAGCTGAGGGTAGCCAACGGGTCTCAAACCCTCGGTGAGATAGGGAGTTGTCTATCCCAGCATGTGAAGACAGACTCCGGCGGATTGAGCGGACGAGAACTATGGAAGGTCCAACTGTCAAGAAGGCGGTCTCTGCAAGCGTCGTGGAACGTGTAGAGCAGGACAAGACACAGAAGACGTCCCGGTCATCCACTGCGCCTAGTCCCATCTCCAGCCGTCTAGACTCTGTCTTGCCACTGGATCCAGATGGGAATTGGGAAGAGAGAGTGAGGCTGATTCTGCACAACTGTCCCTCACTTAAATCCAAATCACGCGCTAGTCTCGACACCATCATAATGATGTCGAGGTCCTCATCGATGTCAACGATGGACGAACACACAAACAGCAAGGTGGAATCAGAGACCCAGCTATTGACATCCCCATTAGATATATTGAGGGCTCTGTTTGATTTATGGGTTTTAATTTTCTGTCAAATTCACAAGAAAAAAAATCTTCTTCCTGCCATTAAATCCTATAATTGTAAATCACGTTACCTAAATTACCCCAGGCTGATTAAACTAACAGAACAAATCTATATTTTCATGTTTTTTAGAGGAAGCAACACTAAAAACAATACAAAATGGCGGCAGCGAGCAACATTTCCTTGGCGACATCTTTCTGGCGGTCCACAAAACGGTTTCTTTCACTTTTTCGACTTCTTCTTTTTATCTTAAATGTGTATGTGGTACTGTTGGAGCCTGTGTTCTACAGCTTGAAGATTGATTGAGCGCTTTGGTGTCTCCCTGAAACTTTTGGGAAGTAAGCAACCATAAGGCCTAAAAGCTTAGAGGCAGGGTGCTAGCCCATGGTCGACTCAATTTTTCACCAATCTTGCTGATTAAAGCATCGAGGAAGATTGAGACATCGAGGTGAGTGTGGAGGGAGAGTGGGTATTCAGCACTGCTGCTGGAGGAAGGTGTCTACATGTGACGGTCTCTTGTTCGTAGCTCCAGAAGGAAGGCCCCCAATTTCAAATGGCCTGTCTCTCCCGCAATGCTGTCAGAGGATGTTCCTGAAGTTCTGGGTCTGCGATTTATGGACTGGACAGTGGTTCTCTTGGACTCTTTCAGCTTTGTGTTCTATATTTCGTGTTTTCGTTTGCTCTTTCATGCTGCCAATTGCTCAATTCATTTGTTATTTTTGCACGGGGTAGGGTTGGGGTTTGGGGGTTTGATGTTCTTGTTGCCATTTATTTATTCTGTTGGTGGGCATGGGTTTTGATGTTCTTGTTGCCGTTGGCACAATTTGCTCTTTTGGGCACGGTGGGGGGTGGTTGTTTGGGATTTGGGTTCTTGGTGCTCCGTGTATGATTTCTTTTTTGCGTGTGTGGTGGTTGATTTTTTTTTGAATGGCTTCATGGTTTTCTTTGTTTGGTGCCTGACTGGAGAAGATGAACCTCAGACTTGTATACTGCGTACATACTTTGATGATAAATGTGCCTTGAACCTTAAACCTTGAATCCTTTATCTGATTACTGAATTGGCTGATCAAATGGCACTGATAACTTTGGCAGTGTGAGGTATCCATCTGCTTCAAGCAGGCTTCAATTATACCAGTGCCCAAGAAATACATGATAACCTGCCTCAACGACTATCGTCCAGTACTGCTTACATCCACTGGGATGAAACAATTTGAGTGGTTGGTGATGAAACATACCAACTCCTGCCTGAGGAATGACTTCTATCCGCTCCAATTTGCCTTCCATCACAACAGGTTGACACTGATGACACCATTTAATTGACTCTTCACTCAACCTTGAAACATCTGGACGGCAAAGGTGCTCACATCAGGATGCTCTTCATTGGCTAAAGAATGGCATTCAACACTATCATCACCTCAAAGCTAATCAATAAGCTCCAAGCAATGGTGACATATATGTACTTTGATGTTAAATTTACTTTCAATTTGAGCTTTGAATCCTGAATCCGGGAATGTGCTGCTGGTGCCTGGAATGTATTTTTGGGGTAACAGCAAAGGCTGATGCATTAGAGTCATTGAAGGGACCCTTAACAAGGCCAATGGGTGAAAGAAAACTGGAGGATTATGAGCTGGTTAGGAGAGAGGGATTTAGATTGATCATGAAGTAGGTTTATATAGGTAGGCACAACATTATGGGCTGAAGGGCCAGTAATAAGACCATTAGATATAGGAGCAGAAATAGGTCATTTGGCCCATTGAGGCTGCTCCGCTATTTCATTATGGCTGATCCTATTTTCCTCTCAGCACCAATCTCCTGCCTTCTCTCTCTATCCCTTCATGGCTCGACCAGTCAAGAATCTATCAACCTCTGCCTTCAAAATACATACAGACTTGCCCTCCACAGCTGGCTGTGGTAAAGAATTCCAGTGATTCAGCAGCCTCTGGCTAAAGAAATTCCTCCTCATCTCGGTTCTAAAAGGGCGCCCCTCTATTCTGAGGCTGTGTCCTCTGGTCTTAGACTCTCCCACCATAGAAAACAGCCTCTCCATATTCACTCTGTCAAGGCCTTTCACTATTTGATAGGTTTCAATGAGGTCACCCCTCATTCTTCTGAAATCTAGTGAACACAGGCCCAGAGCCATCAGACACTCTTCATATGACAAGCTGTTTGATCCTGGAATCATTTTCATGAACCTCCTTTGAACCCTCTCCAGTTTCAGCACATCCTTTCTAAGATACAAGGCTCAAACCTGCTCACAATACTCTAAGTGAGGCCTCATCAGTGCTTTATAACGTCTCAACATTATGCCCTTGCTTTTATATTCTACTTCTCTTGAAATGAATGCAAACATCACATTTGCCTTCCTCATCACAGCCTCAACCTGCAAATTAACCTTTATGGAATTCTGCACGAGGATTCCCAAGTCCCTTTGCACCTCAGTTCTTTTCATATTTTCTCTCCATTTAGAAAATAGTCAACACTTTAATTTCTTCTACCAAAGCGCATGACTGTACACTTCCCAATATGGTATTCCATCTGCCACTTTGCCCCTTCTCCTAATATGTCTAAGCCCTTCTGTAGCCTCTGCACTACCTCAAAATTGCCTGCCCCTCCACCCATCTTTGTATTATCAGCATACTTTGCAACAAAGCCATCAATTCCATCATCCAAATCACTGACATATAATGTAAGAAGAATTGGACACAACATAGACGCCTGTGGAACACCACTGGTCATTAGCAGCCAACCAGAAACTACTCCTTTTATTGTCACTCTGTGCCTCCTGCCAGTCAGGTGCTTTATCCATGCTAGAACCTTTCCTGTAATACCATGAGCTTGTAGCTTGTTAAGCAGCCTCATGGGTGGCACCTTGTCAAAGGCCTTCTGAAAATCCAAGCACGCAACTTCAACCAATTCTCCTTTGTCTATCCTGCTTGTTATTTCTTCAAAGAATTTCAACAGATTGTCAGACCAGATTTTCCCTTGAGAAAACCATGCTGACTACAGCCTATTTTATCATGTGCCTCCAAGTACCCCGAAACCACATCCTTAACAATTGACTCCAACATCTTCCCAACCACTGAGGTCAGATTAACTGGCCTATGACTTCCTTTCTTCTGCCTCTCTCCTTTCTTGAAGAGTGCAGTGACATTTGCAATGAGTTGTACTGTTCTATGTTGTATGAATCTGTTAACAGCTCCCAACATCACAAATACTGCTCCAAATGGACGTTGTTTCATGATCACGTTAGTGACCATTCCTGATTCACACAACTCTTTGTTCATAGCGCTGAATACAAAGAGAATGTACTGAAAATCTCAGGCAGAATCTGCAGCAAGAAAAATGGTGACACTTCAAGTCTGAGAGCCTTAATTGGAGCTGAGAAAGAGAGGAACAAATTAGTCCAGCTAAAAGAAAGGATGGGTGAGGGCAACAGGTGGAATGAATTATTTTTGAAGCTGAAATACTGTACCTTTCCTTTCACTTGTACGTTCTGTCATTGAAAACCTACAGCACAATACAGGCCCTTTGGCCCACAATGCTGTGCCGAACATGTACTAACCATAGAAAGTACCTAGGTTTACCCATAGCCTTCTATTTTTCTAAGACGTGCTTCCCAATCCAGGCAACATGCTTGTAATTCTCCTCTGCACCCTTTCTGTAGTTTCCACATCCTTCCTGTAGTGAGGTGACCAGAACTGAGCACAGTATTCCAAGTGGGGTCTGACCAGGGTCCTGTATAGCTGTAACATTACCTCTTGGCTTTTGAATTCAATCCCACAGCTGACATTGGCCAATGCACTGTATTCCTTCTTAACCACAGAGTCAACATGCGCAGCAGCTTTGAGTGTCCTATAGACTCAGACCCCAAGATCCCTCTGATCCTCCACACTGCCAAGAGTCTTACCATTTATACTATATTCTGCCATCATATTTGACCTACCAAATGAACCACTTCACACTTATCTGGGTTGAACTCCATCTGCCACTTTTCAGCCCAGTTTTGCATCCTATCAATGTCCCACTGTAACCTCTGACAGCCCTCCACACTATCCACAACACCCCCAACCTTTGTGTCATCAGCAGATTTACTAACCCATCCCTCCACTTCCTCATCCAGGTCATTTATAAAAATCACGAAGAGTAGAGTCCCAGAACAGATTCCTGAGGCACATCACTGGTCATCAACCTCCATGCAGAATATGACCCGTCTACAACCACTCTTTGCCTTCTGTGGGCAAGCCAATTCTGGATCCATGAAGCAATGTCCCCTTAGATCCCATGTCACCTTATTTTCTCAATAAGCCTTGCATGGGATACCTTATCAAATGCCTTCCCGAAATCCACATAGACTACATTTACTGCTCTACCTTCATCAATGTGCTTAGTCACATCCTACAAAAATGCAATCAGGCTCGTAAAGCACGACCTGCCTTTGACGAAGCCATGCTGACTATTCCTAATCATATTATACCTCTCCAAATGTCTCTCAGGATCTTCTCCATCAACTTACCAACCACTGAAGTAAGGCTCATTGGTCTATAATTTCCTGTGCTATCCCTACTCCCTTTCTTGAATAAGGTATGTCTCGTCCAATCCTAGTGACTTATCCAACTAGATGCTTCCCAAAAGCTCCAGTACAACCTCTTTCTTAATGTCTACATGCTCGAGCTCTTCAGTCCGCTGTAAGTCATCCCCACAATTGCCAAGGTCCTTTTCCGTAGTGAATACTGAAGCAAAATATTCATTAAGTACCTCTGCTATCTCCTCTTGTTCCATACACACTTTTCCACTGTCACACTTGATTGGTCCTATTCTCTCGCTTCTTATCCTCTTGCTCTGCACATACTTGTAGAATGCCTTGGGGTTTTCTTTAATCCTGTCTGCCAAGACCTTCTCATTGCCCCTTCTGGCTCTTCTAATTTAATTCTTAAGCACCTTCCTGCTAGCCTTGTAATCTTCTAGATCTCTATCATTACCTAGTTTTTTAAACCTTTCGTAAGCTTTTCTTTTCTTCTTGACTAGATTTTCAACAGCCTTTGTACAGCATGGTTCCTGTACCCTGCCATCCTTTCCCCGTCTCATTGGAACATACCTATGATGATCACCATGCTGGTATCCCCTGAACATTTGCGACATTTCTGCAGTACATTGCCCTGAGGACATCTGTTCCCAGTTTATGCTTCCAAGTTCCTGCCTGATAGCTTCATATTTCCCCTTATTCCAATTAAAGTCTTTCCTAATTTGTCTGTTCCTATCTGTCTCTAATGCTATGGTAAAGGAGAGAGAATTGTGATCACTATCTCCAAAATGCTCTCCCATTGAGAGATGTGACACCTGACCAGGTTCATTTCCCAATATCAGCTCAAGTACAGTCTCTCTTCTTGTAGGCTTAGCTACATATTTTGTCAGGAAACCTTCTTGAACACACTTAACAATCTCTACCCCATCTAAACCCCTTGCTCTAGGGATAATGCCAATCAATACTGGGGAAATTAAAATCTCCTACCATGACAACCCTGTTGTTATTGCATCTTTCCAGAATCTGTCTCCCTATCTACTCCTCAATGTCCCTGTTACTATTGGATGGTCTATAAAAAACTCCCAGTAGAGTTATTGACTCCTTCCTGTTCCTAACTTTCACCCACAGAGACTCAGTAGACAATCCCTCCATGACTTCCTCCTTTCCTGCAGCCGTGACACTATCTGTGATCAACTGTGCCACGTACCCACCTCTTTAGCCTCACTCCCTATCCTTTATGAAAGATCCAAAGCCTGGAACTCTAAGTAGCCATTTCTGTCCCTGGGTCATCCAAGTCTCTGTAATGGCCACAGCATCATAGCTCCAAGTACCGATCCACACTCTAAGCTCATCCACTTTGTTCAAGATGCTCCTTGCATTAAAATAGACACATCTCAGACCATCAGTCTGAGCATATCCCTTCTCTGTCACCTGCCTATCCTCCCTCTCATACTGTCTACAAGCTTTCTCGAGTTGTGAGCCAACTGCCTCTTCCTCCGTCTCTTCATTTTGATTCCCACCCCCAGAGATTCTAGTTTAAGCTCTCCCCAATAGCCTTAGCAAACCTCCCTGCCAGGATATTGGTCTCTCTCGGATTCAAGTGCAACTTATTCTTTTTGTACAGATCACACCTGCCCCAAAAACGGTCCCAATGGACCAGAAATCCAAATCCCTGCTCCCTGCTCCAATCCCTCAGCCATACATTTATCCTCCACCTCACTCTATTCCTACACTCACTGTCACATGGTACAGGCAGTAATCCCGAGATTATTACCTTTGAGGTCCTGCTTCCCAACTTCCTTCCTAACTCCCTGTAGTCTGTTTTCAGGACCTCCTCCCTTTTCCTACCTATGTCGTTGGTACCAATATGTACCACGACCTCTAGCTGTTCACCTTCTCACTTCAGGCAATAAGAAACATCCCGGGCCCTGGCACCTGGGAGGCAAACTACCATCCGTGTTTCTTTCCTGGGTCCACAGAATCTCCCTTCTGACCCCGTAATTAACGAATCCCCTATCACTGCTGCCATCCTTTTCCTTTCCCTACCCTTCTGAGCCACAGGGCCAGACTGTGTGCCAGAGGCATGGCCACAGTTGCTTCCCCCAGGTAGGCTACTCCACCCCCAACAACACTCAAACAAGAATACTTATTGTTGAGGGGAATAGCCACAGGAGTACTCTCTGGTATCTGACCCTTGTCCTTCCCTCTCCTGACCATTACACACTTATCTATCTCCCAAGGCCCCAGTGTGACTACCTGCCTATAGCTCCACTCTGTCATACTGCGCAGGTCCCAATGCAATGTCAATCAGATTTTACAGCATTTGCAACTCACCACACACTACACAAACATCTCAGCATCAGAATCAGGTTTCATATCACTGACGTATATTGCGAGATTTGTTGTTCTGCGGGATTAGTAAATTGCAATGCATAATGATTAAAAAAACTATAAATTACAATAAGAAGTATATATAAAAAATAAATTAAATAGGTAGTGCAATAAGAGAGGAAAAAATACTAAGGTATAGTTCATGGGTTCATTGTCCATTCAGAAATCTGATGGAAGAGGGGAAGAAGCTCTTCTTGAAACATTCAGTATGTGTTTTCAGGCTCCCGTACCTCCTCCTTGATGGTAGCAATGAGAAGAAGTTATGTCCTGGATGATGGATGCCACCTTTTTGAGGCGTTGTCTTTTGAAGGTGGCCTAGATGCTTTGGAGGCTGGTGCCCATGATGGAGCTGACTAAGTTTACAACTTTCTGCAGCTTTTTCTGATCGTGACCAGTGGCCCTTCCATACCAGGCAGTGATGCAATCAGATTGCACGCTCTGCATGGTGCTTCATAGAAATTTGCGAACTACCATGCAGAGCGTGCTATCTGGAATGTCTTTGGTGACAAATCATTTCTCAAATTCCTAATGGAATAGTATTGGTTGTCAGGGTTCTTGTGTTGACCCTTAAGGTACATTATTGCATCAAGTCAGGGAAACCATTTTCATTCATCTCACCTTCTCAGTTCGGATGACAGGCCTCAGAACTGAATCATTTTGCTATGGAGGCTGCCCAACCTGCTCTGAGTTTTTACAGTATTTTCAGTTCCTTTTTATTTTAGATTTGGAGTGAGTGCAGATTGTTACTAAATTTCGATTTCTCGGGATCTAGCTGCTAACCACACTTGCCTAACTGCCTACTTGTACTGATCCCATCTGAATTTGGATGGCCAACTGAGCTGACACTCCATTACTCTGAGCCATTCCACCAAGGGCATTGTGCCATACGTGCCACTGGGACCTCAGTCCCAAGTCTACTCTCTCGGTTCAATGAGATACTTCGATGTCAAAGATTTTTGAGCTGTTTTTGAACTGATTATCCAAAACATTTAAAGCAATTCAAGTAGACTTAAAAACCAAAAGAAAATTGAGAACAAAAATATTTGAATTAAAATACTTTTAAATCCTAGAAATGAATAAAGACCATAAGACCATAAGATTTAGGAGCAGAAGTAGGGTATTCGGCCCATCGAGTCTGTTCCGCCATCCAATCATGGGCTGATCCAGTTCATCCAGTCATCCCCACTCCCCTGCTTTCATCCCATACCATATGATGCCCTGGCTAATCAAGAACCTATCTATCTCTGCCTTAAATGCACCCAATGACTTGGCCTCCACAGCCACTTGTGGCAACAAATTCCACAGATTTGCCACCCTCTAACTAAAGTAATTTCTCCTCATCTCAGTTCTAAAAGGACATCTTTCAATCCTGAAGTCATGCCCTCTTGTCCTAGAATCCCCTACCATGGGAAATAACTTTGCCATATCTAATCTGTTCAGGCCTTTTAACATTTGGAATGTTTCTATGAGATCCCCCCTCATTCTCCTGAACTCCAGGGAATACAGCCCAAGAGCTGTCAGACATTCCTCATACGGTAATCCTCTCATTCCTGGGATCATTCTCGTGAATAAAAATAATCATAATAATGTGAAGCTTTTTTTAAAATCACTTGCCCACGCTTTTCTTTACATAAAACAGCAATAATCCTTGTGAAATGAATGTATATGTGTTCCTTAAGCCAGTCACCTGTGATGTAAAGATCAGTGACCAGGTGCAAGGTGTTTCTTCGGCTTGGTAGGTTTCTGCTTTGCTGCTGAACTCACTGCTGAGCCCCGAGGGACAGCAGGAAATCAAACTTGCCTTTTATTCACATCTTTCAATAAGTAGGTAGAGAAATAAGAAATTAATTGACCAGTAAAGTTTGGTTATTCTCTCAGAGATCACTGGTCATGGATGAACATGGTCCAGCTCAATAAATTTGAAACTTCTGTCTAAATTGCTGAGAGGACAGCTCAAACTCTGCAGTTCCAATGTACCATACTGTTTGCACTTCACTTCTTAACCTTCATTGTTGGGAATAAATTCAGCTATCTAATTCTATCTAAATTCCCTTTTGAACCTGCCCGTCTGAAAGGGCTGATAAAGATTTGGATTAGTACCTCATGGCAAAGAATCAGAATCGGGTTTATCGTCACCCACATGTGTCGTGAAATTTGTTGCTTTGCACCAACATTAGAGTCCAATATATAAAATATACCCAGCCAACAGACATCATAGTTGCTGGTGAACGCAGCAGGCCAGGCAGCATCTCTACGAAGAGGTACAGTTGACGTTTCAGGGCGAGACCCTTCATCAGGACTAACTGAAGGAAGAGCTAGTAAGAGCTTTGAAAATGGGAGGGGGAGGGGGAGGTACAAAATGATAGGAGAAGACAGGAGGGGGAGGGATGGAGCCAAGAGCTGGACAGTTGATTGGCAAAAGGGATATGAGAGGATCATGGGACAGGAGGCCCAGGGAGAAGGAAAAAGGGGGAGGGGAGAAAAAAACCAGAGCATGGGCAAGGTGTATAGTCAGAGGGACAGAGGGAGAAAAAGGAGAGTGAGAGAAAGAATGTGTGTATAAAAATAAATAACAGATGGGGTACGGGGGGGAGGTGGGGCATTAGCGGAAGTTAGAGAAGTCAATGTTCATGCCATCAGGTTGGAGGCTACCCAGACGGAATATAAGGTGTTGTTCCTCCAACCTGAGTGTGGCTTCATCTTTACAGTACAGGAGGCCGTGGATAGACATGTCAGAATGAGAATGGGATGTGGAATTAAAATGTGTGGCCACTGGGAGATCCTGCTTTCTCTGGCGGACAGAGCGTAAGTGTTCAGCAAAACGGTCTCCCAGTCTGTGTCAGGTCTCGCCAATATATAGAAGGCCACACCGGGAGCACCGGATGCAGTATATCACCCCAGCCGACTCACAGGTGAAGTGTTACCTCACCTGGAAGGACTGTCTGGGGCCCTGAATGGTGGTAAGGGGGGAAGTGTAAGGGCATGTGTAGCACTTGTTCCGCTTACAAGGATAAGTGCCGGGAGGGAGATCAGTGGGAAAGGATGGGGGCGACGAATGGACAAGGGAGTCGGGTAGGGAGCGATCCCTGCGGAAAGCAGAGTGGGGGGGGGAGGGAAAGATGTGCTGAGTGGTGGGATCCCGTTGGAGGTGGCGGATGTTACGGAGAATAATATGTTGGACCCGGAGGCTGGTGGGGTGGTAGGTGAGGACCAGGGGAACCCTATTCCTAGTGTGGTGACGGGAGGATGGAGTGAGAGCAGATGTGCGTGAAATGGGGGAGATGCATTTGAGAGCAGAGTTGATGGTGAAGGAAGGGAAGCCCCTTTCTTTAAAAAAGGAGGACATCTCCCTCGTCCTGGAATGAAAAGCCTCAACCTGAGAGCAGATGCGGCGGAGACGGAGGAATTGCGAGAAGGGGATGGCATTTTTGCCAGAGACAGGGTGAGAAGAGGAATAGTCCAGATAGCTGTGAGAGTCAGTAGGCTTATAGTAGACATCAGTAGATAAGCTGTCTCCAGAGATAGAGACAGAAAGATCTAGAAAGGGGAGGGAGGTGTCAGAAATGGACCAGGTAAAGTTGAGGGCTGGGTGAAAGTTGAAAGCAAAGTTAATGAAGTCAACGAGCTCAGCATGTGTGCAGGAAGCAGCACCAATGCAGTCGTCAATGTAGCAAAGGAAAAGTGGGGGACAGATACCAGAATAGGTTTGGAACATAGATTGTTACACAAAGCCAACAAAAAAGAAGGCATAGCTGGGACCCATACGGGTGCCCATGGCTACACCTTTAGTTTGGAGGAAGTGGGAGGAGCCAAAGGAGAAATTATTAAGAGTAAGGACTAATTCCGCTAGACGGAGCAGAGTGGTGGTAGAGGGGAACTGATTAGGTCTGGAACCTAAAAAGAAGTGGAGAGCTTTGAGACCTTCCTGATAGGGGATGGAAGTATATAGGGACTTGACATCCATGGTGAAAATAAAGCGGTGGGGGCCAGGGAACTTAAAATCATCGAAAAGCCTTAGAGCGTGAGAAGTGTTGCGAACATGGGTAGGAAGAGATTGAACAAGGGGGGATAAAACCGTGTCGAGGTATGCAGAAACGAGTTCGGTGGGGCAGGAGCAAGCTGAGACAATAGGTCTGCCGGGACAGGCAGGTTTGTGGATCTTGGGTAGGAGGTAGAAACGGGATGTGCGAGGTGTGGGAACTATAAGGTTGGTAGCAGTGGATGGGAGATCCCCTGAGCGGATAAAGTCGGTGGTGGTGTGGGAGACAATGGCCTGGTGCTCCTTAGTGGGGTCACGATTGAAGGGTAAGTAGGAGGAGGTATCCGCGAGTTGTCGCTGTGCCTCGGCAAAGTAGAGGTCAGTATGCCAGACTACAATAGCAACCCCCTCATCGGCGGGTTTAATAGTAAGGTTAAGATTAGTGCGGAGGGAGTGGAGAGCAGAGAGTTCGGAAGGAGTAAGGTTGGAATGGGAACAAAGTGCGGTGAAGTCGAGACGGTTGATGTCCTGTCGGCAGTTAATAGACTGTAGTGCTCTGGGAGGGGAGTTGTGGTCAACAGCCCACTCCAGTATTCCTAGTGGCCAGCGCTACTTATTGTCCTTGTGTTAAAATGCTTTTGTGGGATGTTCATTTATTGTTACATTTTAGCTTGGGTTATACAGTTTTTCACATGTGTGTTTATAGTCATAGTCATAGTCATACTTTATTGATCCCTGGGGGAAATTGGTCTTCGTTACAGTTGCACCATAAATAATAAATAGTAATAGAACCATATATAGTTAAATAGTAATATGTAAATTATGCCAGGAAATAAGTCCAAGACCAGCCTATTGGCTCAGGGTGTCTGACCCTCCAAGGGAGGAGTTGTAAAGTTTGATGGCCACAAGCAGGAATGACTTCCTATGACGCTTTGTGTTGCATCTCAGTGGAATGAGTCTCTGGCTGCATGTACTCCTGTGCCCACCCAGTACATTATGTGAGACATTGTCCAAGATGGCATGCAACTTAGACAGCATCCTCTTTTCAGACACCACCATGAGAGAGTCCAGTTCCATCCCCACAACATCACTGGCCTTACGAATGAGTTTGTTGATTCTGTTGGTGTTTGTTACCCTCAGCTTGCTGCCCCAGCACACAACAGCAAACATGATCGCACTGGCCACCACAGACTCGTAGAACATCCTCAGCATCGTCCGGCGGATGTTAAAGGACCTCAGTCTCCTCAGGAAATAGAGACGGCTCTGACCCTTCTTGAAGACAGCCTCAGTGTTTGTGGGTTACCCTGACTGTAATCAGGGTGTGTAATAAACAACCCCTCCCGTCTTTATGCGACTGGGTGGGTTCTCTCCCTGGGTCATAGCACCCAGTCTGTTTTTGTGCTTGTCGTAGTAAAAATGGCTGTTGAGTTCAATGAGCTTTTGTCATCTGACATCATGGACAAAATGCTCGCCACATTATGTTAATTCACGGTGAGATTGTAGAGCTACGACGTCGGATGGAGTGCTTTCAAACTCGGGGAATAAGTCGAGCTATGAGCAGTATGCCTCCCCTGCAGCCCCCGAGCCGGGCTTATGAAGACGGGACCTGGAGGGAGGACCTGAGAACTGAGCATCGTGACTGTCCAGGAAACCACGACAGGGCAAGGACTCCCCTACCAGGGGAAACGGAGGAGCGCATCACCTGCCTCCCTCGTGGCCCACACCAGGGAACTGAAGACACCACAGCCATGGGAGGTTGGGCAACATGGTAGGCTCTACTAACACAGCTCCCAGATACAATGATACCGGCCATCTGGAGCCTTACCCAGTGCAAATCAAACTTGCTGCATGACACAATGGTGCACCTTGTCCTGGCACTGGAGAGGGATGCCCTGTGGGTCCTCCTTGACCTAATACCGGCTGAATAATGTGACTACAGGGCCCTCACAGTGGCATTTTGAGTAGAGGCCTTTGGAGGAAGCAATGAGGGAAGAAGTGGGCGGCCAACGGTGCTGTGTGGAAGAAAGCCTGGGGATGTTCACAGCAGGTTTCCGCTACTGTGCTTGGCATGGCCACCCCCAGTTCACTCCTGTGGCCCAGGAAGAGCTTGCCCTCCATGCCTTTGTAAAGGAGCTGACACCGGAGCGTCTTCGGCAGCATATTCGCTTGACATCATCATCCTCGCTGGCCGAGGCGGAGAGGGCAGACGCAATTTTAACCCCCCCCCCCAAGGAGTCCCGGTGTTTTCCAGCACATTGTGAACCTGGGCTTGTGTCACTGAGGTGGAGGAGAAGAGTCCTGCCATGTGCCACAGAGCGATCTCAGCTCGCGGTGTGGCGAGGAAGGCCATGTGTCCTTGGACTGCCCTGCACCAGCACCACGCCACAGCCCAGTGCAGCCATCGGGAATTGCGAGCCGGTGGCGCTGTGCGAGACCTCGAGCAGAACCCCTTCATTGTTCCAGCCACTGCACAGCAAGCAGATAGACGATCCCGTACTGGCCCAGGTGGGGGGGGGATGGCTGAGTGTGGGACAGCGGCCGGAGTGGGCAGAGCTCTCTGCCCCGGATCCAGACACCAAAGCCCTATACTTGCAGTGGGGAACGCTGGAGGAGCGCGACAGGTTGCTGTTACGAAGGTGGCAGTTTCCCAATGGCAACAGACACCTCCTGCAGCAGGTGGTCCCCCAGGGGCTTTGTGCTACGGTGCTGTGCTCAGTGCACAATCTGGTGGGGGCCACCCATTTTGGGGTCGCAAGGACATTGGGCAAGCCATGTGAATGCTTCTACCGACCTGGGTACAGGCAGGACGAGGAGACAGTTGCACGTCTCAGAAGGGGGCCGGGCCCTCAATCTAGGGCGCCAATTCAGCAGCATCTGGTGGGGACCCCAGTATGGGTCCACTGCCCCACCCGGAAGAAGGGACTATTCCCCCAAGCTGGGAAGCCACTGGTCAGGCCTGGGAGAGGTGCTCAGCTGCACCTTCGATATGGTATATTGGGCGCGGTTGTCTGAGTGGACGAAGACCGTTGTGCTGCACTGGGACTGACTGGCACCGTTTTGGCCCTCAGCCACCACCGACCCAGTGAAACTGAAAGAAGGAAGTGACACTCCAGGTGCCCTGCCACTTGCCTCACCAAGCGGTGCCTCCCATGGGGGAGGGGGATGCTACAGAAAGCTCCCCCCCAGCACCCCAGGCGGCAGCGTCGACCACCATTAGGACATTTGGACTTTGTGGCCTTTGGGGTTGCCGGGGGTGGCAGACCCCTCAGGTGGGGGGGCAGAGTGGTGCTCCACTTGGGAGGGCATGGACGACAGCCAGCTCCAGCATTCCCAGTGGCCAGCAGTGTTTATTGTTCTTGTTTTAAAATGCGTTTGCGGGATTATGGTGTGATGTTCAAGTTCATTTCTTGTTACATTTTAGCTTGGGTTATACAGTTACTCACACGTGTGTTTGTTGGTCACCCAGAATGTAACCAGGGTGTGTAATAACCACCTCCCCTGTCTGAATGTGCTTGAGCGAGTTCTCTCCCCAGGTCATAGTGCCCGGTCTGTTTTTGCATTTATCACAATAAAAACACTCATTGAGTTTAACGAACTGACTGGCCTGTCATCATGGACCAAGTGCTTGCCACAACACTATAAATTCTAATGGGATATATTTAAAATATAGATAAATAGTGCAAAAAAACAGTAAAAAAGTAGAGAGGTATAGTTCATGGGTTAAAGAGAGCTGCCCTGTTGGAACACTAGCTTAGAATTGTGCTGATTTATCAGGTCTTGAGCTGATGTATTCCGTAAGGCCTGGAGATGGGATTTAATCGAAACCCCGGGTGAATGTTTTACCAGTACACCAACAGAATTTTAATCTACCTTTAAAACTACTTCAAAGCATCTCTTCCTACCGTATCTCTTGTCATCTTTGCTTTGGCTTTGGCATCTGTTTCTTCTTCTGCATTTGCGAAATCCTCTGAGACATTTATCTACATTAAAGGCATTATTGTTGTTAAACTGACTTCTGTTTGTTACAAAATTAAGAACTGAACGCCAGCCAATCTGATAGAATAATTGGATTCAGCACCTTTATGAAATAATGAATATTTACTATCTGACCAGATCGAAATAAGCCAGCTGTTCTCTGTTAGCAAATGTGACTTTCCCTTCTGTTCACAGAGTGAGCTGTCCCTCTGCCTCACATCCTCATGTAAAAAAAACAGAAGCAGAGGGAAGTTGCACGATCCATGACCCCTATTTCCTTAGTAATCTGTACACCAAATTTCTGAGAAAAGGACTTTCTAGTCCTCCTGGTCCAAAGTGACCAATTGTTTTCCGAGACTGCTCCCCAGCCGCCCAGTTCTGGCTCATTCAGCCAAAGGGAAGTTGCTGATTCCTGGGTGGTGAGTGTTGCCTGTGGGAAGTGGCTGCGTGCTGCTCCTCCAGGTGAATGCAGGACGTAGAACGCAAAAGAGTATAGCACGGGAACAGGTCCTCTGGCCAACGATGATGTGCTGAATTAATTAAACGCTAAAGCAGGGTTTCAAGTTCAAGTGCAAGTGTATATTCACCCAACCACACACATTGTATACAGCTAAATGAAACATTGTTTCTCTGGGGCCAAGGTGTGAAATACAGAACACACAGTCACACGTAGCGCATGTAGTTACAATACAAAGTCAAAGGTTCAAGATACATTTATTATCATACAGAACACAACTCTAAGATTTGTCCTTCTGCAGGTAGCCATGAGACAAAGAGGCACAATGGGAAACCGTTCAAGAAAACACCTAACACCCAACGCACAAAATAAAGGAACAGATTGCGCAAACGCCAAAATGCCAGCGAACAACTCATAGGATATCAAACTTCAAACCGGTAGCATACAGTTTCGTTCAACACATATAGTTATGACGCAGCACGTATAGCTACGGTGAAGCAGTAACAAAATAGTATTAGCACTAATCCCTGAGCAGCATGGCCTGAAGTGTGATAGTCCGTCAGAGGTTGTCCTGAAGCCGTGCTGCTCTGAGAATATGCACATAGCAGTTCCTCACCCAGTACTGGGTCAGTTGCAGATGAAGGCAATCCAGTTTGTTTCCAGGGAATGGACATTAGAGAGCAGCTTTGATGGGAAAGTCAAACAGCAGGAGTTAGCCTTTCAAGCTAGCATGGATTTAGAGGTAGAGCCAGAGAGAAGTACAGCGCAGAAACAGGCCATTTGGCCCATCTATTTCATGCCAAAACCATTTAAACTGCTTACTCCCATCGACCTGCACCAGGACCATAGTTCCCCATACCCCTACTATCCACTTAGCTATCCAAACTTCTCTTAAACTTTGAAATCGAGTTCACATGGACCACTTGCACTGGCAGCTCACGCCACACTCTCACGATCCCTTGAGTGAAGAAGTTTCCCCTCGTGTTCCCCTTAAACCTCTCACCTGTCACCCTCAAGCCATGACCTCTGTTTCAACCGAAGCATTGACAATTCCTTTCCCCCTGTTCGAAACGCTGAGCTCCTCCAACAGGTTATCTGTTGCTTCAGATTCCAGCATCTGCAGGCTCTTGTGTCCTCAGATATCGGTTGCTTTGTTCTGTCTGGTTCGGAGTAGAAGTGAAGTCCATTACATCTGCCACCTTTCTGGGAATAGCTGTGAAACATACATCAAACTACTGGAACTTGCCGCTTCATTTTGGCCACCCACTTTGCAACAGGCAACAAACACTCACAGAGTAGGAAATTAATTTAAAATACACTGAAGATTTGGTGTAAGAACAAAAGCAATCTGAGAGGGAACAGACAACTGTTTTAGTGGTTCGGATGACACAGCAAATAATAAGGGAAAAACAACTCAAAGTGATTTCAAAGATCTATATTTTTAAAAATTCTATGTATTTAAGACACCTCCCAGCAGACGATCAGTTCACACTATTGATTAATGCATGATTTTCATAGGTCATCAAAATTTTATTTTTATTATTATTTTGTTATCAAAATAAACTTTATTCACAATAAAATAATTTACAACAAACCATTCAATAACTCAATTCTTTACAGACATTGCAGTCACGTTCCATACAGTTTAAATGATTTCAGCCACTCACATTGCACTCTGGTGGTTCATATTATACAATAGAACTGCAGTCGAGGGGTATACTCCTCACTACCCTACCCCTCCCAGTCCCGCGGGAGAAGAACCCTGTTTAGTTCATGAAAATACTTGACTTGCACGAGCTGGTAGGTGGCTGCTGCTTCAGTACAATTCTAACAGTAGTGCTTGGAACTGTAGTATTTAAAGAATCTGCTGGTTTTACTGAAAAATGAGCCTTTCACAACAAAGACATCTAACATCCCTGATAAGTGTGATAATGGCATCCAAACCTCCAGTGATGATGGAGGTATTGAAGCAGTAAGCCTTAGTCTGACCTCCCGGTCACATTCTTATCGATGCCTTGCATTGAATAGCTTCCTGCCTACAGTCATAGGCATCTTAAAGATGCCCACATGAACCACCTCTTTCAGAACACTGTAGATAACATTCTCACAGCTTTGTTGAGCTTGTTGCTAAAAAGCTGACAACATTCCTCGCGGTGGGGGAGGCTCCCAAATATGACCACCCTGGTTTGCAGAGTGCTGAGATTTATTTCAATAATGTCCTTCGTGTGGGCTCTGATGCCCAGTGTAAATGGACTTGCAGACAGCTAGTCTGTCTGTGGTTGTTTAACTGTAAGCTGCAACCACCATCTCAACATTCCTTGTTCTTGTTCCAACTTGTGGAGGTGAATAAACAGGTAGAGGGACAGAGGAAATTCCAGCATTGTTTAGTCAGTTCAATTTACTTTGTCAGATTAGAAGCACTCAAGCGGTTAGTTTGAATGTTAATCTCTTATTGAGTCAAGAAGGCTTCAGTTACAGTTAAAGTTTGTTCTCCAAACAGAGTTCATCATACCCATTTAAGATTGCTCAGTCGGAAAGCTTGTTAAACTTGCTGAGGATTTTCAGGTCGGTCAGGAGGCCCTATCTCCGAGGAGAGAATCCAGTTACTGTAAAAAGTATGCCAGAGTTTCACTGGACACGATCAAAGCCAGTTTTGCCAGTAAAAGAGTAACTGGAGTAATGTAGCAGTAATGATTGGATGTGGGTTGGGGGAGGATGAGATTGGGAAGTGCTTGGGAAATAGAGAACAATAGAGAGAGAGAGAGAGAGAGAGAGGGGAGAAAGAGAAAGGGAGAGATAGAGAAGGAGAGGCAGAGGTCAATAGATAGAGAGAGAAAGAGAGAAGAGAGAGAGAGGGAGAGAGAGAGAGAGACAGAGACAGCAGAGACAGAGACAGAGACAGAATGATAGGTAGAGAGATACATCAGTCCAAAATCCAATTTTAAATTCATAGGGAAGTAATCTTAAACTTAACCGATAGACAAAAATAAGTGCAGACAAAATGTGCAATTCACGTGTTTCCATTTGTCTCCCATAGATGAGGGTAGATTAAAATCACACCCCAAATGACCCGATTTTTAAATTGTACATTGATCTGTGGCTGCCCACTATGCTAGTTTGTACTGGTGTGGTAAATGGTTCACAAAGGTTGATCAGACATTGACAAGAAAGAGTTAAATGATCTCCACTTTACCAGGATTAAGAATGCTACATTACTGAATGTTATTTTGCAAAGTATGGTCTCGCTATGCTTTCATATTATCTCCTCGCAAAGTGAGCTGTAGTTTAAAGACAGTGCGAATGCATTGAATTGAGAATGTGTTCCTGGATAACTCACCTGTCAGTTATTGTTCTGGTCAGGATGATGCTGATGGGCAGTCTCACTTGAGACCTTGCCTCAGACTAAGTTGTTTTCTTAAATTGTAAGGATGGTTTTGAAGACAGAAGTAGATTGTTGCTACCTCAGCTGAATTTTATTGTATCCACACCTCCCCATTACGAAGTGTCTGAAGACGTAGCCGAAGATACAACTCTGGGGACACTTTTAAAAATAGAAATGATTTAGTAAGGTGACGTGACAGGTCTGGGTAAGAACGATTTCCTATTTCTGACATTTTTCAGTGTTCTCCGCGCCCATCCCCTTGAAACCCTCTGTTCTCCCACCCTGGTTTGATCCTGTTCCCCGCTGCATGAGCTCTGAAGCTCAAAACTCATCTGGTCCCATCATTTCCCACCACTCACCATTTGTGTCACCTTCACTAATGAGGTGCTCTTGTCATTTATTTTTAAATTGACACCTCTGTCAAGTTCCAAGTGATAATTTTGTTTTGCATTAGACCTGACCTTCATGTGTCAGGCCGGACAGTGAATGCTGTCAGACTGTTTGAGCAGAGCTCCACAGATGAATGTCACCTTGATCACAACCCACATTCAGTGACTTCTCTTTCCCACAGTGAAATAATAATTACAAGTGCTGTTTAATTCAGTCTGTGGCATGGAAATCAAACTTACATTCCTTCTAGTCTGCCACATTGAATAGCACAAGCCTGATCTTAATCTAATCATAAATCCATATGACCTGGAATCAGATTTCCGGTAAGCTGGCGACGCAGGCAGACACAGTGGCCTCTTGGGGGCCAACCAGAGGTACTTTCTCTTTGCAAAAATTTGTTTTTTTATATGATCCAAAGACAAATTTGAGTACTTCAGACCTATTCCATCAGCTGCTCATTGATCCGAGTGGCTGGACTGGTTTCGATGGTGGAGCCGGCCGAGGTGTCAAAGGGGCTGGCCGGGGTGTCGAAGGGGTCAGCCGGGGTGTTGGAGAAGGAGTCGGCCGGGGTGTTCGAAAGGACTGTCCGGGGTGTTGGAGAAGGATTTGGCCGGGGTGTTGGAGAAGGATTTGGCCGGGGTGTTGGAGAAGGATTTGGCCGGGCGTTGGAGAAGGACTGGCCAGGGTGTTGGAGAAGGATTTGGCTGGGGTGTCGAAAGGACTGGCCGGGGTGTTGGAGAAGGATTTGGCCGGGATGTTGGAGAAGGACTGGCCAGGGTGTTGGAGAAGGACTGGACAGGGTGTTGGAGCAGGAGCCGGATGGGGTGTTTGAAAGGACTGGCTGGAGTGTTGGAGAAGGATTTGGCTGGAGTGTTGGAGAAGGATTTGGCTGGGGTGTCAAAAGGACTGGCCGGGGTGCTGGAGAAGGATTTGGCCGGGTGTTCGAAAGGACTGGCTGGGATGTTGGAGAAGGATTTGGCCGGGGTGTTGGAGAAGGATTTGGCTGGGGTGTTCGAAAGGACTGGCCGGGGTGTTGGAGAAGGAACCGAATGGGGTGTTTGAAAGGACCGGCTGGGGTGTTGGAGAAGGATTTGGCCGGGGTGTTGGAGAAGGATTTGGCCAGGGGTGTTCGAAAGGACCGGCCGGGGTGTTGGAGAAGGATTTGGCCGGGGTGTCGAAGAGGACAGTCAGGATGTTGGGGAATGAGTCGGCTGAGGTGTTGGAGAAGGAGCTGGCGAAGGTGTTGAAGGGACTGGTCAGGATGTTGGGGAAGGAGTCGGCCGAGGTGTTGAATGGGCCGGTCGGGATATTGGGAAAGAAGATGGTCAGGATATCGGAGGAGCCCATCGGAATATCGGAGGAACCCACCAGAATATCAGAGAAGCCGCCAGAATGTTGGAGGAGATGGTTGGGATATCGGAGGAGCTAGTTTGGGTTTGGTGGGGCTGACCTGGCTGCAGACCGTGCTGCCCACTACTCAGAAGCATCACAGTTGGTGCTGTATAACTGTGGGAAATTGTCTCGGGCATTTCATTTGCGATCGTAAGACTCTGTCAGACAGCGATAATGTAAATTGCCGCAGGCCTGTTACCCTTGTCTGGTGGTGGGACAGACCACATGGGAGCTGTGTAGCCTCAGTTGTAGTGAGGACTAGGCCTCAGGCCTTGGGCTTGCCTGCTGCTGCAGACCAGGTGAGAAGAACTGGAAGCGCTACCATACGGTGGAGCTCCACTGGGGCCTGGCCTGGCCTGTCAGCGCTATGCTGCAGTGTTTGAGCAGTGGAATGACAGGCTGAATTGTGTGTATCTACACACTGTTGGGAGACTGCACCATCGATTGCTGGACATTGTCGCTCAGGATCTTGTGCTATATATATATATATATATATATTTTATTGCGTGAATATGCTTCTTTGCTCGCTATTTTGAAATTATGTTACTTGCTATTTTGAACATTTGCTTACTGTTTTGAATGTTTTTCACCTTGGCGCCAGTGGAATGCTGTCTCCAGCTGTATCTGTATATGGTTTGAATGATAATTAAACTTGACTTGATTTGATTAGAGTCAGGTTTATTATCACTAACAAACTGTATGTCTTGAAATTTGTTGTTTTGAGGCAGTAGTACAGAACAATGCATAAAAACTTCCGTAGGGTACAACGAGAAATGTATAAAAATAACAGTAGAATCGAGAGACATTAGGACAATTCAGCATATTGATTTTCATAGCTACTCCATTTCACTCTTTATATTCCTGATAACTATTCTTCCCACTTTAATCTTTACCTTTAGTCATTGGACTATCAAGCCTAATTGCCATTTTCATCATGGTTGTTTCAGCACTTGCACTGAAAGTGACAATTTGCTTTGACTCCTCTCTCCAATCCCATTCGATGCATTGAACAGATTCAGGTTTTGTGTTTACCAAGCTTGTTAGCTGACAAGAGCTCTGCGCTGACATGAACTATATGTCTTTGGCGTGTGCTATGCTATCTGTAAACCTATGGACTAGGGCAACCACTGTGAAGTATAGACTTATACCAGCCTGCTATAGAAAGTTGTGCAAAGAAAAAGGATTGAAGATGTAGTTATTTTACACAAGGAGCAAGTCAATGCAGGGCACGTCAGTGTAGTTACTGCAAAGTATATGGCAATGGTGCATGAGAAATTTGTCCAATTTGCTCTGTAGAGAACATGTTAAGTCCTGAGCTTCCTCTAATGTCTTTACTGGTGTCACTCTGAACTCCTAGCATGCAGCAGTGGCACACTGCCTTCCTTCAGCTTCCCAGCTGTTTTACAGGGAAGTCATCTGCTGAAGATATACCAAGTTAGGCCATGCAATGATTGCCTTCCTGAATCAGAATCGTGCTTAATATCACTGGCATATGTCATGAAACTTATTGTTTGTAACATCTCCTCTTCACTGATAATCAGCACTGGCAGAGCTCAAGGATGTGTGCTTAGCCCACTGTTCTACTCTCTCTACACCCATGACTGTGTAGCCAGGCATGGCTCAAATACCATCTATTGATTTGACACAACTATTGTTGGCAGAATTACAGATGGTGATGTGGAGACGTACTGGAGTGAGGTAGATCAGCTTGTTGAGTGGTGTCACAACAGCTTTGCCCTCAATGTCAGTAGGACAAAGAAACTGATTGTGGACTTCAGCAAGAAGCCGAGGGAACCCGCACCAGCTCATCGAGGGATCAAAAGTAGAAAGGGTGAACAGTTTCATATTCCTGAGTGTCAACAACTTAGAAGATCTATCCTGGGCCCAACATATTGATGAAATTACAAAGAAGGTATGACAGCAGCTATATTTCTTCAGGAGTTTGGGGAGATTTGGTGTGTCACTAAAGACTCCAGTAAATTTCTACAAGTATACCATGGAGAGCATTCTAACTGATTGCGTCATGGTCTGGTA
Organism: Mobula birostris; assembly: GCF_030028105.1. Taxonomy (NCBI): domain Eukaryota; kingdom Metazoa; phylum Chordata; class Chondrichthyes; order Myliobatiformes; family Myliobatidae; genus Mobula; species Mobula birostris. Next base: position 30,253,383 of record NC_092373.1, read on the forward strand.
TGGAAGAGTTACTGCACAGGACTGAAAAAAAGCCACAGAAAGTTGCAAGCTCAGCCAGTCCCATCATGGGCACCTGCCTCCCCAGTACAGAGGACATCTTCAAAAGATGATGCCTCAGGAAGGCACATCACACTCCGAAATACGCCCTCTTCTCGTTGCTACCATCAGGGAGGAGGTACAGGAGCCTAAAGCCACACTCTCAATATTTTAGGACAAATTCTTCCCCTCCACCATCAGATTTCTGGATGGGCAATGAATCCATGGAAGGTTGTGCTTGTGATGGAGCTGGGTGAGTTTACAATGCCCTGCATCTGTCTTTGATCCTACACACTGCAGCCTGTGCACAAGGCTACAATGCAACCAGTGAGAACATTCTTCACCATACGTCTGTAGAAATTTGCTGGAGCTTTTATTGACAGACCAAGTCTCCTCAAGAACTCCTATCACTTCATAACAAATTGATAGGTGAGAAGATGTGGGGCGAATCCTGAGGATTTCCAAATGTATTTGTTCCAGTGGTACCAAAATGGAAAATCTCCCCCAATGCCACCACATGAATCATCAGCTCCGAGGGAGTAGGACAGAAAGAATCAGAATCAATCAGGTTTATTATCACTGACATATGTTGTGAATTTTGTAGTTTTCAGCAGAGATCCGATAGAATACATAATATACGCAGTACTATAAGTTACAATAAGATATATATATATTAACAATTTAAATAAATAGTGCAAAAAGAGAGCAAAAATAGCGATTATTCATGAATTCATTGTCTATTCAGAAATATGACGGCAGAGGGGGAGAAGCTGGTTGAGCGTTTGTCTCTCTGAAGTGAAAACGGAAGACATGTCCTGGGTATTGGTGGTTCTTAATGATGGATACCACCTTTCTGAGGCATTGCCTTTTGAAGGTGGTGATGAATAAAGTTTACTCAGACATTTTCTCCTGAATGTCGTGTTTTTAAGATTAGAAAAGTTGACTTCAAAAATCTAAGTTGGATTTTCCTGATTGTGACAGATAAATGAAAACAGTCCCAATTCCTTACAAGATCTACAAGTTTAACTTTATTTCTTCATTGTCTGCACTGTTTGGTGCACAATATAAAACACTTCCAATTGATCTAACTGATATCCCTACAGATAGAATGCACTAAAGAAACCATCAAAAGTTAGCCAACTGTTTCAGAAAACTGAACCCACTGTAAGCAAACACAGAAGAGAGAAATGACTGAAAGTATATAACTCCGGTGTGTGAAGGTAAGTAATTACTGCTCTTTGAAGGTGTAATGGGATACAGGCTTGTTGCTTAAGCCTTCAGTAAATCTAACATTCCTTCACGTGCTAAGATTGCAAAATCTACATGGCTTGAGGGCTGCAAATGTTGACAGTTCAATCCATTTTAGGTGCTGTGTTTGGGATCTGAGGACGATGCTAGGAAGGCTGGTTTGAACTTCTCATGAGCATATTTCTCTAAATTTTTGAATCAGTAGTTTTATAGAACATTTTCTTTTGTTCACTGCAGTGAAAGCTACTTTTGAATTTTTTATCTTAGGAATGAATGCTCCTGTGTTACATTTTCCTCCACATTGCAGTCTTGCTCCTATCATTGAGCAACAATGTTCATTGGGCTGGGTTTCAGTGCAAGACTAAGTGAATTGGGTGCGAACACTCACTCATTCATAAGACGTGACCATCACCTGAGCATACAGTTAAAATAACAGTTTAGTAGACTCCTTAATAGCATTGAAGTACAGAGGAATCAGCTTCTGATTTGGACAGTTGCAGCGCTTTGTAAACTCGCCCAGCTCCATCACAGGCACAACCTTCCATGGATTCATTGTCCATCCAGAAATCTGATGGTGGAGGGGAAGAATTTGTCCTAAAATATTGAGAGTGTAGCTTCAGGCTCCTGTACCTCCTCCTTGATGAAGTATTCGGGCTCTCACGACCAGACTATGTAACAGTTTCTTCCCCCAAGCCATCAGACTCCTCAATACCCAGAGCCTGGACTGACACCAACCTACTGCCCTCTACTGTGCATATTGTCTTATTCATTATTTATTGTAATGCCTGCACTGTTTTGTGCACTTTATGCAGTCCTGTGTAGGTTTGTAGTCAAGTGTAGTTTTGTGTTGTTTTACACAGTTCAGTGTAGTTTTTGTATTGTTCATGTAGCACCATGGTCCTGAAAAACATTGTCTCGTTTTTACTGTGTACTGTCCCAGCAGTTATTGTCAAAATGACAATAAAAAGTGACTTGACTTGATTTGATTTGACTTCATAGTCCACACAATTGAATAAGGTAGTGAAGAAGGCATATGGCATGCTTGCCTTCATTGGCAGGGATGCTGAGTTTGAGAGTAAAGGAAATCATGCTGCAGTGATATAGAACTTTAGTCAGACTGCACCTGGAGTATCATGTGCCATTCTGTTTGCCCATTATAAGAAGGATGGAGGAACTGTGGAGAGGATGAAGAAAAGGTTTACCAAGATGCTGCCAGGATTAGCGGGTATAAGGTTGGACAAACTGGAGATGTTTCCCGATAGAGCTTTCTTTATGAAAGGTGTTAATAGGGTAGACAGTCAGAATCTTTACCCCAGCGTAGAAATATTAAACACCAGAGAACATACTTTTAAGGTTGGAGGGTTGGAGGGTTGGAGTTTAAAGTTGATGTGTGGGTCACGTTTTTTACGCAGATTGGTGGTGCCTGGAATAGGTTACCCGAAATAGTAGTAGTGCAATAAGGCAGTCTGGTGGGCTTAGAAGGTTTTACCAGGAGTAGTAGTGGAATAAAGCAGTCTGGTGAGTTTAGGAGGCTTTCAGATAGACACATGAATATGCAGGGTGGGGAGCATTGAATATACATTGTATTCACATTGTCATCATGATCAGCACAACATTATGAGCTGAATGACCTCTCTAAACAATGCACTACAAGTGGTACCCTGTGGCTGTAGTGAATTCCATATCAAGGTACACTGCCACGAATTGCCAGGATTTCCACAATAGCAACGAACACTTGCAGAGTCCAGTACCCAGAATGCTAATTTCAGCACATGCATGGGAACAATTTTGTCTCCACAAAGTACATCATTATGACTTAAAAACATAAAAGTATTCCATTACCTCAAAAACAAAGCAAATTTATTATCAAAGTACGAATACATGTTAGCATATCCTACTTTCAGAAAGTATATAACTTATAGATGAAGGAACACATGCCAGTCCTCATAGAGGGATCAGAAGTGGAGAGAGTGAGCAGCTTCAAGTTCCCGGGTGTCAAGATCTCTGAGGATCTAACCTGGTCCCGACATACTGATGTCGTCATTAAAAAGGCACGACAGCGGCTATACTTCATTAGGAGTTTGAAGAGATTTGGCATGTTAACAAATACACTCAAAAACTTCTATAGTTGTACTGTGGAGAGCATTCTGACAGGCTGCATCACTGTCTGGCATGGCGGGGTACTGCACAGGACTGAAAGAAGCTGCAGAAGGTTGTAAATCCAGTCATCTTGTACAAAGTACCCAGGATCTCTTTAGGAAGTGGTGTCTCAGAAAGGCAGTAACTATTATTAAGGACCTCCAGCACCCAGGGCATGCACTTTTCTCATTGTTATCATCAGGTAGGAGATACAGAAGCCTGAAGGCACTCACTCAGTGATTCAGGAACAGCTTCTTCCCCTCTGCCACCTGATTCTTAAATGGACTTTGTAGCTTTGGACATTACCTCACTTTTTTAATATACAGTATTTCTGATTTTGCACATTTTTTAAATAATCTATTCAATATATGTAATTGATTTACTTGTTTATTTATTATGTTTTGTTTTATTTATTATTTTTTCTCTCTCTGCTGGATTATCTATTGCATTGAACTGCTGCTGCTAAGTTAACGAATTTCACGTCACATGACGGTGATAATAAACCTGATTCTGATTCTGATTCTGCTATAGTTTATTGGAGGCATTTATAGGGAAATAAAGGAATACAATAAAATTATTAAAAACTATATATAAACGATTGACAAACAACCAATGTGCAAAAGATGACAAATTGGGTAAATGATAAAAAATAAATGACGATGAGAACATTAGCTGTAAGTCCTTGACAGTAAGTCCATAGGTTGTAGAATCAGTTCAAAGTTGAAGTGAATGAAGTTATCCATGTTGGGTCAGGAACCTGATGGCTGTAGGGTCATAGCTGTTCCTGAACTTGGTAGTGCAGGACCTAAGGCTCCTGTAACTCCTGTGCAGTGGCAGTAATGAGAAAGGAGCATGGCCTGGATAGTGGGGTTCCTAAAGATGGATACTAACTCATCAAGCCTGTCTCTGCCAGGTTAAAGTCTTGGAGCACTGTCCCCAGCGGCACTGTGGGACTGAAACACTGCAGTAAGTCAATAAAGTGGTTCAGCAGCATCTCATCAGTGGCAAATTATTAATAAACTGATCTTACAAATGGATGAATTTTAAAAAAAGCCCCTCATTTGAAATTACATGCTGCTGGTGGGACATTTAAATATTTATGAGGTAATTATATCCAATATTCTGTACTTATTCTTCTGTTTCTGTTAATCTTTTTTCCTATTGTGTCTAGTATTACACTGGTGACTAGGCAAGTGAAGTACATAACATTACCCCCAAGAGTGAAAAGTTATTAAATCTGCAACCTCTAAAACCATTTTGACCTATTTTGTTTGCTGCTAAACCCATATATCAGAAATTGGAGTAACCAGTCGGCAACTGTGGAAGTAAATGAGTAAATATAATCATACAGCACAGGAGGAAGCCATTTGAACTATCATTTCAAATGACGGCACTTTGAAAAAGCCTCCCAATTAGTTGGAGTACACAATATGTTCATTATAAATTGTGTCTCTTGTACATTGATCCATTGCTTGCCTGCATTCAGCGTATGATGCAGTCAGAAGTATTTTTTTTGAGGAAATGTTTCAAATATCAAAATATATTAGATGAGAAGTGGGCTCAGGTGAAGGCTGCAGATTGCTGAGGGAAATTCATTCTCAGGACCAATCCTCCCAATAAATGCAGTTAATTAAATACCACTGATTAAATGACATAGTTATATCAGTTCTATTATGTTCCAGCATTTGCAAGGAAGAACATTCAGTTGGTAAGAAACTAAAGGTCTTTGAAGTAAAGCGTATAACCGACTTACAGTCAGGTACACAGATGGGCTGACACATGTTCATAATCCGACTTGCCTAAAACCTAAACAGCTGAAATAATATTTTAATTTGAAAGTGATACCAAGACATTATGTGTCATGCTTTGTGTAACGCTTTAACTGACTGTAACAGTTTTATTCAGACCATGAAACTCGAAACTAAATAATCTTACTGATGGCAAGCATCTGCAAACAATGGTCATTATCATATCAAAAGGAGGGAAGGATGTAGCCTTGAAACCATGAACTTTGTTTCAATGCTCAGACTTGTATGCTAGTTTCTCTGGGGCAGCTACAAATTGTAAACACAAGAGATCCTGCAGTTGCTGGAAACTCAAATGCTGAAGGAATTCAACAAGTCAGGCAGCATCTAAGGAGAGGAATAGCCAGTTGACGTTTTGGGGCTGAGACTGGAAAGGAAGGGAGCAGAAGCTAAAATAAGAAGGTGGGGTGAGAGGAGATCCCCGGATGGTAGGTTGGCTCCTGAGACCCAGGGTCTGCCATATCCCAAATGGAGTCCTCGGCATTCTTAAGTGGGAGAGTGAACAGCCTGAAGTCGTGGATCATGTAGGTAGACGTGGGGAGGATGAAAGTCGAGTTCTGCATCGGGAGTTCAGAGAGTTTGGTGCTACTGTAAATTAAAGGGCAGGACCTCCAGGGTTGTGATCTCAGGATTGTTACCCATGCATGTGCAAGTGAGTCCAGAACAATAAAGATTATACAATTTAATATATGGCTAAGGAATTGGCGTAGGTGGGAGGGCATAAGATCTTTGTATCATTGCACTCTCTTCCAGGGAAGGTGGTACCTGTACAAAAGGGACAGTTTGCACCTGAATTGGAGGGGGACTGATGTCCTAGTGGGTTGGTTTGCTAATGCTGCACAGTGGGTTTTAAGCTAAAGTTACAGGGGGATTGGAACCAGAATGCCAGAGTAGCCTACAAATTACAAACACAAAATAATCTGCAGATGCTGGGGTCAAAGCAACACTCACAACACACTGGAGGAACTCAGCAGGTCGGGCAGCATCCGTGGAAAAGATCGGTTGACGTTTCGGGCCGGAACCTTTCGTCAGGACTGTAGGGGGAAGGGGCAGAGGCCCTATAAAGAAGGTGGGGGGAGGGTGGGAAGGAGAAGGCTGGTAGGTTCCAGGTGAAAAACCAGTAGGGGGAAGATAAAGGGGTGGGGGAGGGGAGGCAGGGAGGTGATAGGCAGGAAAGGTGAAGAAAGAATAGGGGAAAACACGAAGGGTACTAGAAGGAGGCGGAACTCTCCCCCAGCTGCCTATCACCTCCCTCATGGTTCCACCTCCTTTTGCAGACTTGCTAAATGTGCCAGTTCCGTTCTTGTCAGATCATAAATATAGATAATAAACAACACTGCACCCAGTACCAGTCTCTGCTGCATACCACTGGCCACGTGCTGCCTGGGGAAGTGGTGGAAGCAGATATAGTGGCAATGTTTAAGAAGTATTTGTTCAGACACATGAGCAGGCAGGGAATAATGAGATGTGAACTTCTGCAGACAGATGGGATTAATTTGGATCTGCATCATTTGTAGTGTGGGTATTGGGTGCTGAAGGGACACTACCAGGTTCAGGAACAATCACTACCCTACAACCTACCAGGCTCTTGAACTGGCAAGGGTAACTTCACTCACCTCAACTCTGCACTGTTTCCACAACCTACAGAATTACTTTCAAAGACTCAACAATTCACGTCCTCAGTAGTTTTTATTTTGTTTGCACAGTTTGTCTTATTTTGCCGATTGGTTGTTTGTCAGTCTTTGGTTTTGTACAGTTTTTCATGAATTCTATTTTAGTTCTTTCTTTTCTTGTACATGCCTGTATGAAAGTGAATCTCAAGGTAGTATATGGTGACTTGTACATACTTTAATAATTAATTTATTTTCATTTCCACTGCTGCACTGTTCTCTGTTCTTTGTTCTTTGAAAACTCTTTTGCCTCAGGATCTTCCAGGGATCCACAATGGGCCTATGTAAGATCTTTCAGTCAGTGGAGTGCAATTTGATCCAGCGGGAGACTGATAACATGCTTTAAGATCTGACTAAAACATTTCGTGAAATTGGTGCGAGGTGCTAGTGGCAGAAAGTGAAGGCTGATATCTCAAAGCTTTAAGCACAAGCAGTGTTGCCCAACAAAAGACTGAAGGTGTCTAATGGATGGAAACATAGAAAAACCTACAGTACAATACAAGCCCTTTGGCGCACAATGCTGTGCTGAACATGTATTTACTTTAGAAATTACCTAGGGTTACCCATAGCCCTCTCTTTTTCTAAGTTCCATGTACCTATCTGGGAGTCTCTTAAAAGGACTTATCGTGTCTGCCTCCACCACCATCGCCAGCAGCCCGTTCCACGTACTCACCACTCTCTGCGTAAAAAAATTTACCCCTGATATCCCCTCTGTACCTACTTCCAAGCACCTGAAAACTGTACCCTCTCGTGTTAACCATTTCAGCCCTGGGAAAAAGCCTCTGACTATACACATGATCAAAGCCTCTCATCATCTTATACACCTCTATCAGGTCACCTCTCATCCTCTGTCGCTCCAAGGGGAAAAGCCCAAGTTCACTCAACCTATTCTCGTCAGGTATTCTCCATAATCCAGGCAACATCCTTGTAAATCTCCTCTGCATCCTTTCTATAGTTTCCACATTCTTCCTGTAGTGAGGCGACCAGAACTAAGCACAATACTCCAAGTGGGGTCTGACCAGCGTCCTATATAGCTGTAACATTACCCCTCAGCTCTTAAACTCAATCCCATAGTTGATGATGGCTAATGCACCGTAAGCTGCCTTAACCACACAGTCAACTTGTGCAGCAGCTTTGAGTGTCCTATGGACTCAGACCCCAAGATCCCGCTGATTCTCCACACTGCCAAGAGTTTTACCACTAATGCTATATTCTGCCATCATTTGACCTGCCAAAATGAACTACCTCACACTTACCTGGGTTGAACTCCATCTGCCACTTCTCAGCCCAGTTTTGCATCCTATCAATGTCCCGCTGTAACCCCTGACAGTCTTCTGCAGTATCCACTATACCCCCAACCTTTGTGTCACCAGCCAATTTACTAACCCATCCCTTCACTTCCTCATCCAGGTCGTTTATAAAAATCACAAAGAGAAGTGGTCCCAGCACAGATCCCTGAGGCACACCAATGGTCACTGATCTCCATGCAGAATATGATCCATTTACAACCAGTCTTTGCCTTCTGTGGGCAAGCCAATTCTGGATCCACAAAGCAAGGTCCCCTTGGATCCCATGCCTCCTTACTTTCTCAATAAGCCTTGCATGGGGTACCTTATCAAATACCTTTCTGAAATCCAGATACAATATATCTACTGCTCTACCTTCATCAATGTGTTTAGTCACATCCTCAAAAAACTCAATCAGGCTCGTAAGGCATGACCAGCCATTGACAAAGCCATGTTGACTATTCCTAATCATATTATGCCTCTCCAAATGTTCATAAATCCTGCCTCTCAGGGCCTTTTCCATCAACTTACCAACCACTGAAGTAAGACTCACTGGTCTATAATTTCTCGGGCTATCTCTGCTCCCTTTCCTGAATAAGGGAACAACATCTGCAACCCTTCAATCCTCTGGAATCTCTCCAGTCCCCAGTGATAATGCAAAGATCATTGCCAGAGACTCAGCAGTCTCCTCCCTCACCTCCCACATTAGCCTGGGGTACATCTCATCCAGTCCCGGAGACTTATCCAATTTGATGCTTTCCAAAAGCTCCAGCATATCCTCTTTCTTAATGTCTATATGCGCAAGCTTTTCAATCCACTGTAAATCATCCCTAGAATCGCCAAGGTCCTTTGCTGTAGTGAATACTGAAGTAAAGTATTGGTTAAGTACCTCAGCTATCTCCTCCGGTTCAATACGCATTTTTCTACTGTCACACTTGATTGGTCCTATTTTCTTATGTCTTACCCTCTTGCTCTTCACATACTTGTAGAATGCTTTGGGGTTTTCCTTAATCCTGTCTGCCAAAGCCTTCTCGTGGTCCCTTCTGGCTCTCTTAATTTAATTCTTAAGCTCCTTCCTGCTAGCCTTACAATCTTCTAGATCTCTATCTTTACCTAGTTTTTTGAAGCTTTCGTAAGCTTTTCTTTTCTTCTTGACTAGATTTTCAACAGCCTTTGTACACCACAGTTCCTGTACTCTACCATCCTTTCCTTGTCTCATTGGAACGTACCTATGCAGAACGCCATACAAATATCCCCTGAACATTTGCAACATTTCTGCCGTACGTTTCCCTGAGAACATCAGTTCCCAATTTATGCTTCCGAGTTTCTGCCTGATAGCTTCATATTTCCCCTTACTCCAATTAAATGCTTTCCTAACTTGTCTGTTCCTATCCCTCTCCAATGCTTTGGTAAAGGAGATAGAATAGTGATCACTATCTCCAAAATGCTCTCCCACTGTGAGACTTGACACCTGACCAGGTTCATTTCCCAATACCAGATCAAGAACAACCTCTCCTCTTGTAGGCTTAGCTACATATTGTGTCAGGAAACATTCCTGAACACACCTAACAAACTCCACCCCATCTAAACCCCTCGCTCTAGGGAGATGCCAATCAATATTGAGGAAATTAAAATCTCCAACCATGACAGCCCTGTTATTATTACACCTTTCCAGAATCTGTCTCCCTATCTGCTCCTCTATTTCTGCAGCCGTGACACTATCTCTGATCAGCAGTGCCATGCTCCCACCTCTTTTGCCTCCCTCCCTGTCCTTTCTGAAACGTTTAAAGCCTGGCACTCTAAGTAGCCATTCCTGCCCTTGAATCATCCAAGTCTCTGTAATGGCCACAACATCATAGCTCCAAGTACTGATCCACACTCCAAGCTCATCCGCTTTGTTCATGATATTTCTTGCATTAAAATAAACACCTCTCAAACCATCAGTCTGAGCGTATCCCTTCTCTATCATCTGCCTATCCTCCTTCTCATATTGTCTACAAGCTTTCTCTATTTTTGAGCCAACCACCTCTTCCTCTGTCTCTTCATTTTGGTTCCCAGCCCCCAGTGACTCCGGCTTAAACTCTCCCTAATAACCTTAGCAAACCTCCCCACCAGGATATTGGTCCCCCTCGGATTCAAGTGTAACCCATCCTTTTTGTACAGGTCACACCTACCCCAAAAGAGGCCCCAATGAACCAGAAATCTGAATCCCTGTCCCCTGCTCCAATCCCTCAGCCACACATTTATCCTCCACCTCACTCTATTCATATAATCACTGTCACGTGACACAGGCAGGAATCCCAAGATTACTACCTTTGAGGTCCTGCTTCTCAACTGCCTTCCTATCTCCCTGTAGTCTGTTTACAGGACGATGCATGATAGCTGAGGAAAGGTCACTGTATTCATAAACTTAGGATTGACTGTGTGTCTATATTCCGTTGTGGCCAGGTATGGTCTCCGCTCTCACTGATAGTCATTATTTATAAAGACATACTGATTAGTAGGTTAATTGGTCACTGTAAATTGTCCTGCAATTAGGCTGGAATAAGAAGAGAGCTGATGTCCTCAATCAGGAAATGGCAGCTGGAATTTCTGGGAAACGTACCAAGGAAAGAGAAGCTCGAACACCTTGCAGTGACAGGAAAAACTGATGGAAGAAAAAGTCGCGGACTGCAGCGCATGACGTTCATGAGTTACATCAAGGAATGGACCGGCAAAAGTTTTAAAGAGATTGAAGACAGATGGAAGACCACAATTGCCCATGTCATACGACGGGGCTCATAATGATAATGATTAGACTAGGTTTAAAAAATAGAGGCTTGCTGGGCAGTGTGTCTCATTGGGCCGGAAGGATACTGTTCCATGCTCTGAATGATTAAATTTAATAGGCAATAGCAGTCAGTGGTTAGGAGGTATCATGAAAGCTGCAGATATTCTCTCAGGACTTCACAGGGTGGTGTCTTAAGAAGATGCATCCATTACTAAGGGCTCTGACTATCTGCCACATGCCCTCTTTTCATTACTACTACTGGGATGGGATTTGATTCAGGAGAATCATGACCTACCGTCAGTCATTCAGAAACAGTTTATTCCCCTCTCCTGCCAGGTTGCTGAACGGTCCATGAAGCCATGAACATTACCCGTATGTTTTGCACTATTCATTTATTTTGTTATTTATAGTAATTTTATGTCTTTGCACTGTACTGCTGCCACAAAATGACAAATTTTATATTTTATAAGACAGTGATAATAAATCTGATTCTGAGGATCATCATCACCTTGAATGTTCTGAATTGCCATGCACTAGGTTAGGAGAAAGGCCCACAGGTGCATGTTTGCTTTTGCCGTGCACTCTGTCTCATATAACTGTTCCTCCTTAACAATCCTTTGCATTTCTATAGGTTTGGCATGTTAGTGTAGTGGTTAGCATAACGCTATTCTAGCGCCAGCAAGCCACGTTCAATTCCGCTACAGCCTGCAAGGTGCTTTTTTAATCTTCTCCACATGACCTCATGGATAACCTCTGGGTGCTCTGATTTTCTTCATGTTAACTAGTCACATGGATATACTTGGGCAGTGAAAATTCAATGAGCAGGAAGTGCTACATCTCTAAGTAAATAAGTAACTTTATTTTCAGTCTCACACACGTTAGCGTATTGTTTTTCTTTGAGAAATAGATTATAAGGTTGGATGGACGGATCAGAGTGGGTTCAGCAAGGCTAGATATTGTCCTTAGGAAGAAACATTACAGCACAACTACGGCAGCGAGGGGATTCTGAATTAATTATAAATCATTTCAATTCACGGCTGACTGCCTGAGATTGCACAAGTTGGTGCAGAAATTTTGATGCCAATGCTTCCTTTGAAATACTTCACTTCCAGTTCATTCCTCTTCCTTTTCAGTGGACTGTTACTTTGGGGTACATATCCGTGGATATTAAAAAATCACCAGCACTTTGGCAACACACCCATGTGACCAGTGTTAATGTGTCGTTGTGAATAATAACTGAATTAACCGGTGAACAATGACCGAAAATATTGGAAATAGCTCCACAGATCAGGTAACATTTGAGGAGAGAGAAAGAGGATTTAGGGTTTATTCTGATGTTGTTGATCTAAAATTGCAAACACCTTCCACAGAAATACTTGCTGAGTACTTAAAACATTTTCAATTTTTACAGATTCAGATTCATTTATTTATCACATGTAATAGAAATATACAATAAAATGCATTGTTTGTGTTAACAATCAACATAATCTAACTGTAAGCATGTGCTGGGGGCTGTCCACAAAATCGCCACATATTCTGGTGCCAGCATAGACTGCTCTGCAGAACAACACAGGCAGTAACAACAACAAGTAAAACAAACCCCTTTTCTACCTCCCACCCACTTACCAACTCACACACACAGACAGGTCTTGAACCCAGGAGAGGCAAGCTCTGGACTTCCAACTTCCCGCACCTGGCCCAGCCTCACAGACTTATAGGCATTGGGATTCTGACTTCTGGATATGTCAATCCAGAGGCCTTGACAATTGGGCTTCAAATTCTGGATTTCTGTCTTTGACCTTTGGCATCGTTCCTAGGACTCACCGATGACGAGAACTTGTAATCTGGATAGTAACTTAGGTTTACAACACTTCCACTATTTTGCTTTTAATGAGGTACATTGCAGCTCATAGGGTTATACATTACTTTGATCCACCAGTCTTACTGAAATTTTATCATGTGCACTAATTCCATTTACCTGCATTAGAACTGCATCCATATGTGCCTTGCCTGTTTACATACTTTCCTGAGCACATCATAAATCTCTTGAGCGTATCTGATTCCAACACCTCCTTTTACAAAGAGTACCAGATACTAACCACTCTGCATAGAAAAAAAACATACCCGTCAGGCCCCCTTTTTAAACACATTCCTCTTGTTTTATATACCTGCCACAGGAAAAAGATTTTGGCCATGTTCCTTATTCGGCATACCTAGTCCATACCAACCTTATCATCTGCCTAGTCTCATCTACCTGCACACCGATCGTATCTCTCCAAATCCCTCCCATCCACGTACTTACCTAAATGCCTCTCAAATGTTACAATTGAACCCTATCTACCACTTTTGATGGCAGCTCATTCCACGATCGCACTTCCCTCTGAGTGAAAAGGGTTCCCTCAAATTCCTCTTAAATATTCAGCTTTCACCCTAAACCTATGACTTTTATTTCTAGTCTCACCCAAACTGAAGGGAATTCACTCTACCTGTAAGGTTGTATACTTCTATAAGATTTCCCCTCAATCTCCTGTGCTCTAGGGAACAAAGTCCTACCCTATTCAATCTTCCCCTATAACTCAGGTCCTCAAACAATATCCTTTAAAATTTCCACCACACTCTCTCAAGCTTATTGATACCATTCCTTTAGGTGGTCAACCAGAACTGTGTACAATACTCCAAGTGCAGCCTCACGTACGTCTTGTAAAACTTCAACATAGCATCCCATTTCTTTTATCTTTCACAGTACTGTATACTTCTATCGGGTCACCTCTCGGTTTTCTTTGCTGAAGAAAAAACAAGCATGGCCTATCCAACTGTATTTGTTTAACCTGCCTTGACATGTGCAGATGCAACGTCCAGGACTCACTAATAATGATCAGCTCTCTTTGTTCCATCATATTGACCCATAATCCACTGCTGCACATCTCCATTGAGAATCCATCAGTGCCACAATGCATGGTGCAAAGATGTCAGACAACAATAGAATTTGAGGTCTGTCTGCTTCAATAACGCACAGTTTTAACGTGACCCTTACTTCTTATAAAATTACTTAATATCGTAGAGCAGGTATATAAAGTCTAACTGTGCTGCACGTTCATCTGCCTTATTCTTTGAAGAAGTAACAAGCAGGATAGACAAAGGAGAATTGTTTGATGTAGTGTATTTGGATTTTCAGAAGGCCTTTGACAAGGTGCCACACATGAGGCTGCTTAACAACTACTGCATGTTTGGTGTTTCAAGATATTACATGGTATTACAAGGTATAAATGAGCTAATACAGTGTTATAGGAAAGATTCTAGCATGGATAAAGTAGTGGCTGATTTGTAGGAAGCAAAGAGTGGGAATAAAGGAAGCCTTTTCTGTTTGGCCGCCAGAGACTACTGGTGTTCCACAGGGGTCTGTGTTGGGATTGATTCTATTTATGTTATATGTCAATGATTTGGATGATGGAATTGATGGCTTTGTTGTAAAGATTGCAGATAAAACAAAGACAGGTGGAGTGGCGGTAGTTTTGAGGAAGTAGAGAGGCTACAGAAGGACTTAGATTAGGGGAATGGATGAAGAAGTGGCAGATGGAATACAGAGTCAGGAAATGTATGGTCATGCACTCTGGTAGAAGAAATGAAGGGGTTGACTGTTTTCTAAATGGAGAGGAGGTATTGAAAACTGAGGTGCAAGGGGACTTGGGAGTCCTTGTGCAGGATTTCCTAAAGGTTAATTTTCAGGTTGAGCCTGTGCAATGTTACCATTCATTTCAAGTGGACCAGAATATAAAAGCAAGGATGTAATGGTGGGACTTTATAAAGCGCTGGTGAGGTCTCACTTGGAGCATTGTGAGCTGTTTTGGGCCCCTTATCTTAGAAAGGATGTGCTGAAACTGGAGATGGTTCAAAGGAGGTTCACAAAAATGATTCCAGGATTGAATCACTTGTTATAAAAAGAGCGTTTGATGTCTCTGGGTCTGTATTCACTAGAATTCAGAAGATTGAGGGCTGTCCTAATTGAAACCTATTGAGTGGTGAAAGGGCTTGATAGAGTGGATGTGGAGAGGATTTTTCCTATGGTGGGAGAGTCTATGAACAGAGGACACAGCCTCAGAATAGAGGGACGTCCTTTTAGAATGGAGATGAGGAGGGGTTTCTTTAGCCAGAGAGTGGTGAATCTGTGGATTTCATTGCCACAGGCAGCTAACGAGTCGAATCTTTATGAATATTTAAGGCAGAGGTTGTTAGAGTCTTGATTAGTCCGTGCATGAAGAGAGATCGGGGTACGGCAGGGGATTGGGGCCGGGAGGTAAATGAATGAGCCATGATAAAATGGTGGGACAGACTCAGCGGGCCAAATGGCCTAATTCTGCCCCTAATCTTATTGTCTTATAGTTAGTGGCATCATCCACCTCACAGAGGACACCTGGAGTTTAGTTTGAGGTCATTTGACATGTCACTAAAGACTGTAGCAAGTTACTACAGATGTATGGTGGTGTCCATTCTGACTGGTTGGAGGCTCCAATGCAGAGGATTGAAAGGGGCTGCAGATAGTTATAGACTCAGCCAGTTCCAACATGGGCATAAGCCCGTTGAGAACACCTCCAAAAAACGTTGCCTCAGGAATGCGGCATCCATTATAAAGGACTCTTACCACCTGGGACGTGCCTTCTTCTCATTATCACACTCAATAATTTAGGAATAGCTTCTTCTTTTCTGCCATCAGATTTGTGAATGATCCAGAACCCATCACCACTACCTTGCAATTCCTCTCTTGCGCTATTTATTTTTTATTGTAATTCATAGTAATTTTTTAAATGAATTTCACTGCGGCGCTGCCAGAAGATAACAGATTTCATGATGTATGTCAGCGATATTAAATCTGATTCTGATTCTTATAAAAGGCCTGTCCATGATTCTCATGTTTATTAGGATCTGAATTGGAGTTAAGTGAGTTTGACATTATTAGCAACGCAGGTAAAAGAAGATGTACTGGCTGTCTGAGAGCGTTATGCGTGATGAAAGGAATGGATAAATGGAATGGTTTGAGGACCGCTCCAATATGACATAAAGCAAGAAGAGACCAAGTCGGTCTGCTAGAAAAGGCCACAGCATCAGAGGGAAGCGAAGGGTTCTGTCCAGGAGGCCCTATCTTGGAAAATTCTTCCATATGTCCACGACCTAGCCGAAAAGGAATCCCTGTGTGCATTGAGGCACTTTAAGGAGCATGTAATGGAATATTACACACAGAGAGGGCAGCTCGGCCTGTCGTGTCTGTATGAGCTTTCTCGGTTGAGTCATTTAATTCATATCACGCAACTCTTCTCTCCGACAGCCATGTTAAACTTTCACCTTCAAATCTTTATTCATCCTTTGTTGAACGTTATTTCTGAAACCTCTGTTCAGCATTGCATTCCATATCACAGCAATTTGCTTTGTGAAAAATTGTTTCCTCATGTCGTTACTGATATGTTTTCAAATCACCTTAAATCTGTCTCCTCTAGTTACTGAAACTTCTGCCACAGGAAACTATTTCTCCTTATTTATTCTATCAAAACCATTCACTATGTTTAACCACTCTATTAAACCTCCTCTGAAGTCTTCCTGCTCTTAGGAGAACTACTCCAGACTCTCCAGAGTTTCCATACTGAATGAAGAACATCTAATAAAGCAGCTTTTACAAGATCCCAAATAGATTTGTAGCCAGTAAAACATTTTTGAAGTGTAATTGCTGTTGTAATGTTGGAAATGCAACAGTCAGTCTGGGCACCATATACTCCAAGTAACAACATGATAATGGCCAGGTATTTTTAAAAAAATTGTCAACCAAGAGAGGAATATTGATCTGGATACCAGCTTAATCTTTTGAAATATTGACAAGAATCTATTGCATCCTTCCAAGAAATCAAACTTTAATATAGCATTTGAAATGTCTCCTCCGGCAGGAAAGCACTCCGTCAGTACCGAGTTAACAAATTTCATGACACATGCCGGTGATAATAAACCTGATTCTGATTCTGATTCTGAACCGTACTGATTCTTTGTGC
Organism: Mobula birostris; assembly: GCF_030028105.1. NCBI lineage: Eukaryota > Metazoa > Chordata > Chondrichthyes > Myliobatiformes > Myliobatidae > Mobula > Mobula birostris. The sequence goes on from NC_092373.1 coordinate 30,270,369, forward strand.
TCAAATGTTTGAAAGGGGTTCTTGACCCTGAAGCCAGATTAAAGAATGTTATCAATTGATATCTTATTTTGGTGCTCAATACATTCCAGAAAACAAAACCTTGGAATCCTTCCCAACTCAGACTCAGAAATAGAATCAGGTTTATTATCTAATGTGAAATTTGTCGTTTCGCAGCAATAGTTCAGTGAAAAAATGTAAAATTATTACAAAATTGCAAAATAATGAGTGCAAAAGTAGGACGGCACGGTAGCATAGTTGTTTGCACAACGCTTTACAGTATTAGCAACATGGGTTCAATTCATGCCGCCGCCTGTAAGGAGTTTGTATGTTCTTCCTGTGACCATGTGGGTTTCCTCCAGGTGCTCCACTTTCCTCCCACAGTCCAAGACATACCAGTTGGTAGGTTAATTTGTCATTCTAAACTGTTTCATGATTAGGCTAGGGTTAAATCGAGAACACAAAATAATCTGCAGATGCTGGCGTCAAAGCAACACTCACAACACGCTGGAGGAACTCAGCAGGTCGGGCAGCATCCGTGGAAAAGATCGGTCGATGTTTCAGGCCGGAACCCTTCGTCAGGACTGTAGGGGGAAGGGGCAGAGGCCCTATAAAGAAGGTGGGGGGAGGGTGGGAAGGAGAAGGCTGGTAGGTTCCAGGTGAAGAACCAGTAAGGGGAAAGAAAAAGGGGTGGATGAGGGGAGGCAGGGAGGTGATAGGCAGGAAAGGTGAAGAAAGGATAGGGAAAAACACAATGGGTAGTAGAAGGAGGCGGAACCAAGAGGGAGGAGGTAGGCAGCTGGGGGAAAGGGCAGAGTGACATAGGGATAGGGGAAGGGAGGGGGAGGGAATTACCGGAAGTTGGAGAATCCTATGTTCATACCAAGGGGCTGGAGACTATCTAGACTGTCATAGTTTAAATGGTTTTGGTATGGATTAGATTGTCTGAAGGGCCTGTTTCTGTGCAGTACTTTTCTATGACTCTGTGAAGTGCAAATCTCCTCAGGCTCCTAAAATAGTAAAGCTACTGCCATATTTTTTTTAATTGCCTTAGTGTTGGGCCCAGGATAAATATTTGAAGTTATTTATTTATTTTACAGGCCCTTCTGGTCTTCCGAGCCAATTACACTCATGTGAACAATCAATCAACTAACCAGTACGACTTTGAAATGCGGGAGGAAACTGGAGTATGTGAAGGAAACCCACATGGTCATGGGGAGAATGTGCAAACTCCTTACAGACAGCAGTGGAAATGAACTCGGCTGACTGATGCTGTAATAGCATTGCGTGAACTGCTACGTTACCATGCCGACCCCATGTTAACCATGTAGTCCTAACAGGATCCTTAAGTGTTGGTGCCGTGGGTACAGAGAGGAAGGGAGGTTCCCTGTTGTGGATTATCTAGAACCTGGAATCACCATTTGAAAATAAGAGATCATCCCTTAAAATAATGATGAGTCTATTTTCTTTTCCCATTGATTATTTTGGTTTCTTCTTCAATGGTGATGGAAGCAGTCTTTGAACATGTTTAAGAGAGGGAGAGATAGATTCTTGATAAGGAAGGAAGTGAAAATTTTTCAAGGGTGGATGGGAAGGCAAAGCCCAAGTTGCTGAGCCGAGCTGTTGCTGCTGACACCTCTGTCAGTCAGAGTAGACCACGGATATTGCGTCCTAGCTATCGAGGCAGGCAAGCCTGGGCAGTACAATATGGAGAGCAAGTTGTTGCCCATGTAGCAAGCTCCTCCTCGCCACGTATCTGATGAAGCCAAAGGAACAACAGAGACTGATACAGTTTGGTGCCAGAAGTATCGCAGGAGTTGCCAGTCAGCATTGAACTCAGTGTAGGACTGCCTTGGGACTCCAGCTCCAGATCGTTCCCTCAGGATTCACTCCCAAAGTCATCAATGGGTACAGCCGCAAGACAGTGGAAGTTTGAGATCAGAGTTTTCCTTCTCCTAGATGAGCTGCCAACCATAGCTGGCAAGACCCATCTGCCCGAAGCGACTGGTTTTAAGGCACCAGTAACCCGCCCTTGCACCTTCTCCTGTTAGTAGAAACGGTTCCACTGGGTTTACTCTCTAAGGTACACATGAGGACCAAGAGCTGGACCTGGTTATCAGAGCGTGTTTGAGGCACACGCCATTGGGAGCATTTAATAGGTAGTGGGAGCTTGTCCCCATTACCACCCCTGACTATAACAACCTTAAGGAACTAAGGAACCTTAAGCCCAAATTGCAGTTAGATTAAACGGAACAGGCTCAAGGGGCCAGGCCTTCTCAGAGAGTGGTGAATCTGTGGAATTCTCTGCCCAGGGAAGCAGTTGAGAGTTCTTCACCAAATATATTTAAGACACAGTTAGATAGGTTTTTACCTAGTAGGGGAATTAAGGGTTATGGGGAAAAGGCAGGTAGATAGAGCTGAGTTTACGGACAGATCAGCCATGATCTTATTGAATGGTGGGGCAGGCTCGATGGGCCGGTTGGCCTACTCCTGCTCCTATTTCTTATGTTCTTATGTTCTTCTCATAATTCAATGATAATTGGACACTATGTTCCAGCTGAAAAGCTGTAAGAAGGATTACAGGCACACTGCCATGTCCAGCCATTCTCTGGATGGCAGATCTGACCACAGTGGTGCTGAATAGCTTTTCTATTAGGCTCAGAAAGAGCTATAGATATCACCTTGCTCTACGAAGTCCCTTTGTGAGCAGCATTCAGTCACTTAAAATTCTGACAAATCTGAGGTCATCAACATTAGACCTTAAAACAGGTTATTTTCCAAATGATAAAAAGGTAGAAGGAGTGGAGCCTAATGAAATTGTGGCCTGTGTTCTTAGCTCAGTAAAATGTAATGGCCAAGTACATGGAATAACCAACATGGGCTAAAGGAATGTTAGCCTTCACAAATATTCTATCCTTACCATGAAAACTGGCTAGGCCACCTTTGAGCAGGTCTGGGTCCCCTGTATTGGGAAGGATAGATACATCTAGGATATTTTCACTGCCATTAACCATCTTTGCTATGTTAGTAAATTTATTCAGCACCCCATACACTTCTTGGCTGCTTCATTTCTGCTACTGGCTTTCAAGGAGATCGCCACTGTTTTAGTGTTCAGCTGGATTTCTATCCAGATCCCTTTCCCTACCTACCCTCTCATCCCATCTCCACTCAGATGACCAATGCAGCCAGCTCCATGTCGGGGAACTGCGGCTCTGTGCTACAGTCAGTAAGTGTGTGTCTGGCAACTAGATCTGCATCACAATTCCAACCCATGCTTGCTGGCTCAGTCCAACTCCCTTATCATGGAGGTTTACCCTAGTGAGGGAGTGCTAAGGTTTGTTACAACACTGCAGAGCAAACAGCAGAGGCCAGGAAAGTTGGATACGCCATTGTTGATGCTTCTCAAATAAGTCAGAAAGGGCTTCAATTCAGGTTCCTCCAAATGAATATCACAGTGAACGTTTCCCTTTCTGCTGGGCGACTGCAGAGATTGAGTGTTTGATTAGGTTCTGGTTTGCATGAGTTGTGAATTTCTTGAATAAAGATGGAACATATTTTCCATTCTTGGCTACAAACGTGTTTCTGTTTTTCTGTTCTTCTTGTACTGGTTTTTCAGGACGGGCTCCTTTGTAATTACCTTTCACTTTTCTTGACAACCAGGAATGAGTGGCCATTTCCTCCAGGCTGCATTTTACTGGCTTGGGTCATTTTTTTCTCCTGCTTCCTGATAAACCTCAGATGTTATGTTGTCGCCTGAGGCCTGGCATCTAATACAAGCTGTCTCTCTGGAGCTATGCATTAGATTTAATCTTTTCCATCACCTCTTCTCTTACCAGATAGGGTATTGCTACATGTCCTCATGTGCAAATGGGAACCACAGGGGGATTCTGGCAATCTTTTGGGCTGAAATATTAAGCTTCATCTGCAGTCTTTGAATTCCAGTCCACTTCACAATGAGGTCCACACTCACTGCATATTATAAAGCTTCAATGTGAAACATCTTTGCATTAGCTCAACTTTATTGTTAGATTCAAATCCCACCCTGCATTAGATTTAGAGTGAGATTTCAGACCAAGAATGAAGCTGGTTGAATGAACAAGAATAATCATTGAACCAGGATGAAAGATGTTATGTTGGAACTTCCTTGGCCTGATATATGTTGCCTTACTGCAGATGGTAGGAAATCCAGTTCTATGAAAAGTGGTTTTCTTATGCTTTGTAACTCCAAAATATTAAATTAATTCAAAGAAACATACATGAGTCCAAAAATACAGATGTAGTTTGAGTTTACTTTAAGCAAGGTGCACACGTATCATGTGGTAGTGTGATGACATACACAATCAATGTATTTTACATAAAACCTGTTATGAATTATTTTAAACAAACAAGAATGCTTAATTAACAACATAATTACAAGATTACTCTAATGTTACTGAAACAGGTATCTTTAAATAAATTCCAGAGCCCATGGAGAAATGTAATTTTAATGGGTCTGACATTAAATACAATGAGAGATTGGACAAACTTAAGGTAGTTTTCTCAGGAGCGGCAGAGGATGAGGGGAGATCTGATAGAAGTTTACAGGATTATGAGAGGCATAGATAGTGTATATAGATAGTATCTTCTTTCTCAGAGTTGAAATGTCTAATACCGGGGGCATGCAATTAAGGTGAGGGGGGTGAGTTCAAAGGAGGTCTGAGAGGCAATTGTTTTGCACAGAGAATGATGGGTTTTGTGTCTGTGCACAACTACATATCAATAAATAAAAGCACTCACACGGGAGATGACTTTAACTGGTGTATTCACGTTACAGTGAGAGAGGGAGAACAATGCACGGGCATAGACAACAGTGCATGCACAGATAGCAGATCAATATGTAGTGCCAAGGGGGAGGGGTTCATTGTTCTAAAAGAAATAGATCCATACATTACATAGCAAATACATAGAGGTACCAACGAGAGAAGGGGCAGTGTTGGATCTCCTGTTAGGGAATGAGATCGGTCAGGTGATGGAGGTTTGTGTTGGGGAGCATTTCAGGTCCAGTGATCACAATGCTATTAGTTTCAATATAATTATGGAGAAGGATAGGTCTGGACCCAGGGTTGAGATTTTTGATTGGAGAAAGGCTAACTTTGAGGAGATGTGAAAGGATCTAGAAGGAGTGGATTGGGACAATTTGTTTTATGGGAAGAATGTAATAGAGAAATAGAGGTCATTTAAAGGTGAAATTCTGAGAGTACAGAATTTTTATGTTCCTGTTAGGTTGAAAGGAAAGGTTAAAAGTTTGAGAGAGCCATGGATTTCAAGGGATATTGGAAACTTGGTTCAGAAAAAGAGAAATATCTACAATAAATATAGGCAGCATGGAGTAAATGAGGTGCTCGAGGAATATAAAGAATGTAAAAAGAATCTTAAGAAAGAAATTAGAAAAGCGAAAAGAAGATACGAGGTTGCTTTGGTAAGTAAGGTGAAAATAAATCCCAAGGGTTTCTACCGTTATATTAATAGCAGAAGGATAGTGAGGGATAAAATTGGTCCCTTAGAGAATCAGAGTGGACAGCTATGTGTGGAGCCAAAAGAGATGGGGGAGATTCTGAACAATTTCTTTTCTTCGGTATTCACTAAGGAGAAGGATATTGAATTGTGTAAGATAAGGGAAACAGGTTGGGAATTTATGGAAAGTATGATGATTAAAGAAAATGAAGTACTAGAGCTTTTAAGGAATATGAAAGTGGATGTCTCCGGGACCTGACAGGATATTCCCTAGGACCTTGAGGGAAGTTAGTGTGGAAATAGCACGGGTTCTGACAGAAATATTTCAAATGTCATTAGAAACTGGGATGGTGCCAGAGGATTGGCGTATTGCTCATGTTGTTCCATTGTTTAAAAAGGGTTCTAAGTGTAAACCTAGCAATTATCGGCCTGTAAGTTTGACGTCAATGATGGATAAATTAATGGAAAGTATTCTTAGAGATAGTATGTATAATTATCTGCATAGAAAGTGTCTGATTAGGAACAGTCAACATGCATTTGTGCGGGGAAGGTCATGTTTGACAAATGTTATTGAATTTTTTGAAGAGATTACTAGGAATGTTGATGAGGGTAAAGCGGTGGATGTCACCTATATGGACTTCAGTAAGGCCTTTGACAAGGTCCCATGCGGAAGGTTGTTAGGAAGGTTCAATTGTTAGGTATTAATATGGAAGTAGTAAAATGGATTCAGCAATGGCTGGATGGGAGATGCCAGAGAGTAGTGGTGGATAACTGTTTGTCAGATTGGAGGCCGGTGACTCGTGGTGTGCCTCAGGGATCTGTATTGGGTCCAATGTTATTTGTCATATACATTAATGATCTGGATGATGGGGTAGTAAATTGGATGAGTAAGTATGCAAATGATACTAAGATAGGTGGAGTTGTGGATAATGAAGTAGGTTTTCAAAGCTTGCAGAGAGATTTAGGCCAGTTAGAAGAGTGGGCTGAAAGATGGCAGGTGGAGTTTAATGTTGATAAATGTGAGGTGCTACATTTTGGTAGGACTAATCAAAATAGGACATACATGGTAAATGGTAGGGCATTGAAGAATGCAGTAGAACAGAAGGATCTAGGAATAATGGTGCATAGTTCCCTGAAGGTGGAATCTCGTGTGGATAGGGTGGTGAAGAAAGCTTTTGGTATGCTGGCCTTTATAAATCAGAGCATTGAGTATAGGAGTTGGGATGTAATGTTGAAATTGTACAAGGCATTGGTGAGGCCAAATTTGGAGTATTGTGCGCAGTTTTAGTCACCAAATTATAAGAAAGATGTCAACAAAATTGAGAGAGAACAGACAAGATTTACTAGAATGTTACCTGGGTTTCATCACCTAAGTTACAGAGAAAGGTTAAACAAGTTGGGTCTTTATTCTTTGGAACGTAGAAGGTTGAGGGGGACTTGATAGAGGTGTTTAAAATTATGAGGGAGATAGATAGAGTTGATGCGGATAGGCTTTTTCCATTGAGAGTGGGGGAGATTCAAACAAGAGGACTTGAGTTGAGAGTTAAAGGGCAAAAGTCTAGGGGTAACATGAAGGGGAACTTCTTTACTCAGAGAGTGGTAGCTGTGTGGAACGAGCTTCCAGCAGAAGTAGTTGAGGCAGGTTCGATGTTGTCGTTTAAAGTTAAATTGGACAGCTATATGGACAGGAAAGGAATGGAGGGTTATGCGCTGAGTGCAGGTGGGTGGGGCTAGGTGAGAGTAAGAGTTCGGCATGGACTAGAAGGGCTGAGATGGCCTGTTTCTGTGCTGTAATTGTTATATGGTTATATGGTTATATGGTTATATTACACTTCCTCCCCTTTAGATTAATGTTACGTAAACTGTATATCTACAAAACATTCAATTTCCCTTTCATAATCCATATTCCAAATAAACATGCTTTCATAATAGCAGTCCATAACTAACTTCACAGTTCTAAAGGTTCAGTCTTTTGGGTGGTGCCCTGTTTCTTCCAGGATAGCGCCTCTGGACCTGTGACATGGCATCAGGTTTGGCAGGTGCCTTGCCTAAGAAAACGTTCTCAGTTTCCGGTGTCACGTTGCTGGTAGTGACATCATTATTGAGAGGAAAGTCCAGTGACTGTAATGTGTTCGTCTTGTTGGATGTGGTCTACTCAAGTGTGTTGTTTGATTGAGCATCCAGGAGCAGGTCCACATGACGTCTCCATGTCTGATCTCCAACATCTACTATGTACATCAGTGGTCCAGTTCTTGTAGCTATCCTACTGGGTGTCCTCTTGTCTTCTCAGTAATCACATGCTAGGACTTCCTGTCCAATCTCAAAGCTCCTTACTGCTTCGCTTGGCAACTGGCTGAACTGTTTATTCTGCACTTCCCTCTGTAGATCCTGTTTCAGGAGGTCTATACGAGATCTCAGATTTCTGTTCATGAACAGAATTGCAGGTGTTTATCTGTCATTGCAAGAGCAAAGTTCTGATATACAAAAAGGAAGTTGGCTACTTTGTGTTGTAAAGAAGTATCCTCCTTGTCCATCACTCTAATTGACTTCTTGAAGGTTTGGATAAACCTTTCAGTGAGGAGCTGACTTGAAATGTCTGATGCCATTTTCCTTCATGAACTGTCCGAATTCTTCAGACATGTATCGTGGTCTGCTGTCAGTCATAATTTGTTCTAGTAAGATAGTCCTCAGGGTGGAGACGGTCTTTGCTGAGGCAGTTGACTTCAATGGCATAACCTCTGACCACTTTGAATGAGCTTCCACAGCAATCAGGAGTCCATGAATGGCCCAGCAAAGTCAATCTGTACTCGTTGCCATGGTGAAGCTGGTCGTTCCATGGGTGTAATGGTGCCCATGGGGGTACATTTTGATTTTTTTTGTCATCTCGAACATCTCTTGTCCAAGTCTTCAATCAGGTTATCTATTCCCAGCCACCACATGTAGCTCTGGGCGACACCTTTCATTTTGACTGTATCTGGGTGTCCTTCGTGCAGATTTTCTAACATTCTGGTGAGCTGTTTAGAGTGAACCATCACACAAGATCCACACATCAGTGCTCTTTAACATATCAACAGTTGGTCTTGTCTCACTGATGTGACGAGAATACACATAGATCAAGATGTTAGCTGGCCTGTGCTGGCACCAGTGGGATCAGCAGTTGGTCTGCCACCTGTCTTCAGGAGAAAGAGAGATAAGGAAAACAATGGAGCAGCATTTGGAGATGTTAATGAAGGGACGGGAGAGAGTAACGGAAGGAGAGCTGTCAAGATCGGCTCCCCCTTTGAACCCTGAACTGTTTGAAGTGATGGACAGGCGATACCCCAGCAGGGGGATAAAAAGGGACAGGTTTGCTAAGGCAGGACACACGACGCCCCGAGGTAACGAGACCCTGGAAGCGGTGCGTCTCCCACAAGTCGGTGGGAAGTTTTGGATGGCTGGTCGAGGGATAAGCCATAGACGCACGGGGTGGAAAGGCACGGTCTGCGGGAATCTGGTGTGCGTCCACCCTTGCCTGGGTGCCAGGTTCACCGCAGAGAAACGATCATATCTGGAAAGGGAGGGGTCACGGTCGGTGACCTCAGATGACATCACAAGGGGCTCACACGAAAGCTGACTGCGAAGAATATCGAAGGTCTGTGTGGAAGCCGTTTGAATATTCATTCATTTTGCTCTCTCTCTCCTTCCCCCCACTGTCCATCTCCCACGGCAGCGATTACTGCGAACTGAACTGAACTAAATTGAACTGAAATTTGCGTCACTTTGAAACTGGTCATTTACCCCTAGACAACGATAGAGCTTGATTGATTGATCCTGTTATCTTAATTCTGTGTACATGTGTGTTTATCATTGCTGAACTGTTGCATTTATTATCCTTTTGATTAGAGTACTGTGTTGCTTGTTTCTTTAATAAAACTTTCTTAGTTCTAGTAATCCAGTCTCCAACTGAGTGATCCATTTCTGCTGGTTTGGCAACCCAGTTACGGGGTACGTAACACTGAGAACTCTGGAAACAGGGTTACCATGAGCTGGCCATCCTTGCATGGTGCTTTCATAGACTTTGACAAGGTCGGGTCATTCCTTGTTTCCACTTCTATTTTGGAATTTGTTACCAGCAACTGGTCCACCAGTGCGATGTGGAACACATCTGTTGGATCACGCTATGAAGATTTTTTCTTCTTCAGTTGTCAACAGTGGAATTCCTTTCGTGGGATTGAAAATGGACACAAGCACTGGTGATCTGTCACTAGAGTAAACTTTTGTCCGTAGAGGTATTGGAGATACTTGTTTATTCCCCATACGAGACTAAGAGCTTCTTGGTCGATCTGTGTGTAGCTGCATTCTGTGCTCATCAGTGATCTTGAAGCAAACACAACTGGATGCTCAGATCCATCTTTCATAATATGTGACAAAATGGCTCCATTGCCATAAGGGGGACACATTGCACGCTAGTCTGATGGGCAGAGATGGGTCATAATGTGTGAGCATTTCATCAGATGTTATTAGTTACTTTGTTCCCTTGAATGTACTTTCACATCTTTCTGACAATTCTCACTTTGCTCCTGTCTGTAACAGTGCGTTCAATAGGTGCAGCTCTGTAGAAATGTTTGAAACCTGTAGTGATAATACCCACATATAACCAAAATCCCACATATACGAACTGCTCTGGCCTTCCCTTTCTTGATCACTGGGACAATGGGCATGGCTCAATTGCTCCACTCAACCTTGGAGGGATTCCAGATGCCTCCAAGCTCTGCAGTTCGGCATCCACTTTAGGACGTAATGGGTAAGCACTGGATGCGCTTTATGGAATCTTGGTGCCACCGTTTCATCCAGTTCAATTCTGGCCTTCATGCCTTTGAGTTTACCAATCTTGTTCTCGAACACCTTCTTATTAATTTTAAGCAGTTGTGACAGTTTCTGGTTGGTGCTAACATTTGGGCTGCTGTTGCCTATTGATGTCACATTGAGAACTTTGACTGAGTGCGAGTCTAGTTGGATTCACATCTGAAAAGTGCTGGCCCTCCACTTTTCATAACATAAAGCTCTAACTGTTGTGTTTGGTCTCCATACATCACATTTACTTTTAGTTTGCCTTTGGGAGACATTTTTTCACCTGTGTAAGTCTTGAGCATCACTGAGGTCTTCTCTAATGGTATCTTAGAAAACAGTCTGCTGTAGTCTCTGGAATTATGGACAAAACTGACCCTGTATTCAGCTCCATTTTCAGTTTTACACTGGACATATTTATTGTGATCAGGATGATTTTGTGATCTGCTTCAGTTATGCAATGCAGTTCCAGCTCATCTCTGTCAGACTGCGTGTTGTCTGACTCTGTTTTACATTCAGTAACTTTATGCATTTGCTTAGTTTTGTGTTTGGGACTTTTCACTCGGCTGTGCCTTTTGTCTGCCTTGCACATTATCTCTGCGTGACCTTGTCTGTGACACTTTCTACAGACTTTTTCTTTGAAACAACAGACATTTGCATCATGGGAGGATTTGCCGCATTGATAACACCTTTGTTTTTTGAACCATTCAGGGATATTTTAAGCATTTCACATTCTAAGCGCCTTTTCTGTAGTTCTCTGCATCCTTTGCTATAGACTGTAACTATATCGCAATGGTCGACACCCATTCAAAGGTTAGGTCTCTTTCAGATAGTTGTCGCTTTTGAGTGCTTTGACTATGCATGCAACATACAAGCCTGTCCCTCGGTGTATCAGAAAGTCCATCGCTAAAATCACAGTAGTGGGAAAGTTTGCACAGTCCTGCAATGCATTCAGAAAGGCTTTCATCTTTTGACTGGTTCCTTTTGTAAAAATCTCTCAGCTATTACCAATGGTTTAGCGCTCAAGTGATTTTGTAAAGTTACTATTTCATCGAACGTCTTGCTTGCTGGCTTTGAAGTGGTTACTAAGTTGCGTAAGGGACTACACGTCCTTCAACCCATTAAACTAAGAAGCGTAGGGGCTTCCTTTTGCTCCTTCACGTTACAATACAGTTCAACCATCTCAATATACGACTCCCAGCCTTCATTAGCACTATTAAATTAGTCGACTTTCGATTTCCCGACTGAAGCCATTGCCACATTATTTTCACTTTAAGTTTAGCACGGCTTTCACTGTTACTATGCACTGTACTCATAGTTTGTTAGTGTCTGTGATGGCCTTCTCGTGCTGTTTATCACTGTTTCATCCCATATCTGTTGGTGAAGTTCACCATATTCTCTGACATTCAGGTTTGTACTTGTCACTGACTTGTTGTGTCTCTGCACAACTACATATCAATTAAGTAAAAGCACACACATGGGAGATGGCTTTAACTGTTGTATTCACACTGTAATGAGAGAGAGAGAGAGAGAAAACAATGCACATGCATAGACAATGGACATGTGCAGACAATAGATCAATGTGTAATGTTAAGTGGGGTCATTGCCCTAAAAGAATAGATCCATAAATTACAATGGCTTGGAATGTGCTGTCTGTGGTAGTGGTAGAGGCAGACACATTAGAGATTTTTAAGAGATAATGCCATAAGATATAGGAGCAGAATTAGGCCATTTGGCCCATCGCGTCTACTCTGTCATTCAATCATGGGCTGATCCAATTCTTCCAGTCATCCCCACTTCCCTGCTTTCACCCCATACCCTTTGATGCCCTGGCTAATCCTATCTATTTCTGCCTTAAATGCACCCAATGACTTGGCCTCCACAGCAGCTCATGGCAACAAATTCCATAGGTTTACCACCCTCTGACTCAAGAAATTTCTCTGCATCTCTGTTCTAAATAGATAGATAGATAGATATACTTTATTGATCCTGAGGGAAATTGGGTGTCCTTCAATCCTGAAGTCATGCCCTTTTGTCCTAGACTCCCGTACCATGGGAAATAACTTTGCCATATCTAACCTGTTCAGGCCTTTTAACATTCAGAATGCTTCTATGAGATCCCCCCTCATTCTCCTGAACTCGAAGGAATACAGCCCAAGAGCTGCCAGATGTTTCTCATATGGTAACCCTTTCATTCCTGGAATCATTCTTGTGAATCTTCTCTGAACCTTCTCCAATGTCAGTATATCCTTTCTAAAATAAAGAGCCCCAAACTGCACACAATACTTCAAGCGTGGTCTCACGAGTGCCTTATAGAGCCTCAACATCACATTCCTTCTCTTATATTCTATACCTCTAGAAATGAATGCCAACATTGCATTTGCCTTCTTCACCAGCGACTCAACCTGGAGGTTAACCTTTAGGCTATCTTGCACAAGAACTCCCACATCCCTTTGCATCTCTGCATTTTGAATAATCTCTTCCCATCTAAATAACAGTCTGCCTGTTTATTTCTTCCACCAAAGCACATGACCATACATTTTCCAACATTGTATTTCATTTGCCACTTCCCTGTCCATTCCCCTAAACTATCTAAATCTCTCTGCAGGCTCCCTGTTTCCTCAACACTACCTGCTCCTGCACCTATCTTTGTATCATCAGCAAATTTAGCCACAAATCCATTAATCCCATAGTCTAAATCATTGACACACATCATAAAAAGCTCCGGTCCCAACACCAACCCCAGTGGAACGCCACTGGTAACTGGCAGCCAGCCAGAAGAGGATCCCTTTATTCCCACTCTCACAGCCCTAGCGGGTTCAACAACAAGCTGTTCTAAAATGCCATCCCTTAGACATTCTACAAATTCTCTCTCTTGAGGTGTAGTACTAGCCTGGTTTTCCCAATCCACTTTCATGTTAAAATCCCCAATGATTATCATGACATTGCCCTTCTGACATGCCTTTTCTATCTCCTGTTGTAATTTGTAATCCACATCCCGGCTGCTGTTTGGAGGCCTGTTTACAACTGCCATTAGGGTCCTTTTACCCTTGCCATTTCTTAACTCAACCCATGGAGACTCTACACCTTCCAATCCTATGTTATTGGTTTCTAATGATTTAATATTATTTCTTATACACAGGGTTACACCACCCCCTCTGCCTACTAACCTATCTTTCCGATACACCATATATCCTTGGATATTCAACTCCCAATGGCAGCCATATTTTAGCCAAGTTTCAGAGATGGCCACAATGTCATACTTACCAATCTGTAGCTGAATTTCAAGATCGTCCATTTTATTTCTTACGCTGCATGCATTCAAATACAGAACTTTTAGTCCAGTGTTCTTTACTTTTGGTTTTAACTGCATCTCACCTCTATTGCCCTGTAACTCATCCCACTGGCTGTGATTATGCCTCATTTCCTGCTTGTCCTTTCTATCATCTCTGTTGCATGCTATCTTTGATTTATTTCTGTTTTCCCCTTCCTCAGCCTTATCACTCGGGTTCCCATCCCTCTGACAAATTAGTTCAAACCCTCCCTAACAGCTCTATTAAACCTGCCTGCTAGGATCTTGGACCCCTTTGGGTTCAGGTGCAACCCGTCCTTTTTGTACAGGTTGTACCTCCCCCAAAAGATGCCCCAATGATCCAGGAACCTGAAGCCCTGCCCCGTACACCAGTCTCTCAGCCACACATTAATATACCTGATCATGCTATTCTTATGCTTATTAGCACGTGGCACAGGCAACAATTCTGAGATTACTGCAGAGATGTTAGATAGGCACATGGATGTGAGGGAAATGGAAGGATGTGGACATTTTGAAGGCAGAAGGGATTAGTTTACTTGGCCATTTGATTACTAATGTATCTGGTTGAGCACAACATTGTGGCCTGAAAAGCCTGGTCTTTTGCTATGTGCTATGTTCTATGTTCTAAACAACACTGCTAATTTATTGTAAAAGCATCCAGCCCAGATGGGGTACCTGGCAAAGTACTAAAGACCTATGCTGATCAACTGGCTGGAGTGTTCACTGAGATCTTTAACCTTTCACTTTGGCACTCTGAGGTACCCACCTGCTCAAGCAGACTTCACTTGCATAGTGGCTAGGAAGAATGTGATAACCTGCCCCAATGATTATCATCCAATAGCACTTACATCAACAGTGATGAAATATTTTGAGAGGTTGGTGATGAAATATATCATCTCCTGCCTGAGAAGTGACTTTGATCGCTCAGCAGGTCCACAGCAAATGGAGAGTCCTTAAAAATGAGTCCAAAAGGTTGTGGGAACATTTCATTGATGGGGCAAGTGAACATTTGGACAATGAAGATGCATACACCAGGATGCTTTTTATCGACTATAACTTGGCATTCAATACCATCATCCTCTCAAAACTAATCATTATGTTTCAAGACCTTGGCCTCAATAGTGCAATTGGATCCTCGATTTCTTCACCTGCAGACCACAGTCAGTTCAGATTGGCAACAAAATCTCCTCCATCATCTCCATCAGCACAGGTACACAAGGCTGTGTACTTATCCCCCGCTCAACTCACTTTACACGTATGAGTGTGTGGCTATGCACAGCTCCAATGCCATGACACCGCTGTCACAGGCCGAATCAAAGGTGGTGGCAAATCAGCGTATAGGAGGGAGGTAGAACATCTGGCTGAGTGGTGCAACAACAACAACCTCTTACTCAAGGCCAGCAGGACCAATGAGCTGATTATTGACTTGAGGAGAATAAAACCAGAGGTCCATGAGCCAGTCCTCATTGGAGGAGCAGAGGTGGAGAGGGTCAGCAATTTTAAATCCCTCAGTGTTAATCACTTTGGAGGACCTGTCCTGGGCCCAGCACATAAGTGCAATTATGAAGAAAGCACGGCAGCGCTTCCACTTCCTTAGGCATTTGTGAAGATTCAGCATGTCATCTAAAACTTTGACAAACTTTTATAGTTGTGTAGTAGAGAGTATATTGACTGGCTGCATCACGACCTGTTATGGAAGCACTAATGTCCTTGAACTTAAAATACTTCAATAAGTAGTGGATATAGCCCAGGCCACCTTGGGTAAAGCCTTTGCCACATTGAGCACATTTACACAAGGCGTTATCATAAGAAAGCAGCATCAATCACAGGGATCCCCACCACCCTGTTCTCATGCTCTCTTCTCACCACTGCCATTAGAAGGAAAGTACGGGAGCCACCAGGCTCAGGAACAGTCATTACCCCTCAATCATCAGGGCTTGAACTGAAGGGGAAAACTTCACTCAACTTCACTCGCCCCATCATTGAAATATTCCCACAACCCACGGACTCACTTTCAAGGACGCTTCATCTCATGTTCTCATATTTATTGCTTATTTATTTATACTTATTCTTTTTCTATTTGTGCCATTTGTTGTCTTTTTGCACACTCTGGCTGCATGCCAAGCTGGTGCAGTCTTTCATTGATTCTATTATAGCTATTATTCCATTATAGATTTACTGAGCATGCCTGCAAGAAAATGAATCACAGGGTTGTATATGGTGGCATATTTGTACTTTGATAATAAATTTACTTTGAACTTTGAGGTGGTTGAACCAAACAAACACATCAAAAGTAGCAGAGTGTTTCATTATGATATTAGTTGAAGGAAGAATGGAATTTTGTGTTCCATATTCTGTTTTACTTGCACACTGGGGAGTTGTTACTTTTCCTTATGCAGATCGGGTATCTGGAACTCCTATGATTTATGCAGGCCCAACCTATTTTGTCTATGAGCACCATAAGTAATTGGTTAGAATACACTTGGATGTTTCCAGTGCCAACATTGTGTGTCCACAACTTACTAACCCTAACCCATCTGCCTTTGGAACATCCAAGCAAACCCACACGGTCACAGGGAAAACGTACAAACTCCTTACAGAGAGCGACAGTAATTGAACTTAGGCCACTGGGGGCTAACTGCCACACTAGCATGGCGCCCTCTACCGAGTCAGTTTTCACTGTGTTCATCAATAGGAAGTTTAAGTGGTCTTCCTGGCAGCTCAAATAAATAATAGTAGCAGATGCCAAGGAATTAACATGATTATCCTAAATTCATGTTCTTTGACTGTGTCAGTGAGACGATAAACTTCAGTCTTAATATTCCCCAAATGGTAACTTTTTATAATTGGAGCTGGATATAAACTGAGGCGATTCCAAGAAACTTCTCATCAGAGAGGTAAGACAGCAAATAAATTTACACTGATGTATTGAATTTAAAATTTGTAATTGATTTTCTCATTAATTTAAACATTATGGGGAAAAAATCTGAAGAGCATTACTATGTCTGGCTATTTTCAACAGATGATGAGTGACTGAGACATACGTTCATTAATAAGCTCAAAAGGATTTGAAAAGATCTGTAACTGATACCCCTTGCAAGACAGAACCTCATACACATCACATCCGAACAGGAAACATTTGAAGCACCATGACCCAGAATGCCTTTGAAAAGATTAACCCCTAAACCAAGATAAACATAAAGCCGATATTAAGAACAAGTAATGCTATAAGGACAGGCTTACACAAACACACCGATGAAGTGAAAAGTGATACTTTATTTTATGCAGCAATAATGGAAATGTCACTCTCCAGGATGCACAAGATTTAGAGGAGATTGTAGTTTAGCTGCTTCTCATTTTGAAGCTATATTACATGTCAAGTCTCTGTGAAGCTGAGTCACATGAATATTTACAGTTAGTAGGTTAGGTACTGATTATAGTTGAAAAGGAAATGAGTCACTTTTCTTATGGAGACGTGGACAAGGCTACAGACGCAAGCAGGGTTGTAAAGTCCTATGAAATGTGAAGCCTTAGCACAAAATCTTTTATCCTTTAAGTACAGTAATGATTTTTTGATTCTACTGCTTATTCCGTCTTACAGATGGCATTCTGTATATTGCATGTTCAATCACACGAACCGTGTTCCGTGTGCTGCCCACCCAATTACACTGATGTTGTCATGTGTACTACATTTATGGGCGAGCAGCAGAATGTGATTACTCTATTTTCAATTTTTTAATTGTATGCTATTAATATTTTTCAACATATGAAGAAATATTTTTTAAAAGTTGATTGTGAGAGTCAGTATGGATTTGTAAATGGTATTTGATTTTCAAGGGCTGGGTAGGGAATGATTGTCATTTTATTGCACAAGAATTGTAGAAAATATTATATAAAGATAAGGCATCCGTTAGTCTTGCGAGACCATGGATCTGCGCCTGGAAAGTCTTCGCTCTCCAGGACACAGGCCTGGCTAAGGTTGTATGGAAGACCAGCAGTTGCCCATGCTGCAAGTCTCCCCTCTCCACGACACCAATGTTGTCCAAGGGAAGGGCAATAGGACCCATACAGCTTGACACCAGTGTCGTCGAAGAGCAATGTGTGATTAAGTGCCTTGGTCAAGGACACAACACGTTCCCTCAGCTGGGGCTCGAACTCGCGACCTTCAGGTAGCTAGTCCAATGCCTTAACCGCTTGGCCATGTGCCCATAAAATAAAAAAAGCCAATGAAAGCTACTGAGCTGGTTAAGGAACTTTAATCAGTGATGAGATTTTCACAATAACCAACATGTATCAAACATGAGTCCTTTGCAAGTACGCACTGATCCTTGCCTATTAATGGTACTGATCAGCACCACTTAAAATTCTGCATTGGGGACTGAAGAATGGTTTGGTCATCATAGTCTCCATTAGTGTTCAAACCATGCAATCAGTGGCAATTAAAGAAAAGGGTCAATGAGAGTCTGCACAGGGAACAAAAATATTGATTGCAAGAGAAGTAAACACAAGTGAAAAGTAATAATCAGGTAGGGAGAGGCTTGTCAGTGTTTTGATGGAAAATGGGACATAATATTGGCTCGAACACATGAGCACTCACCTCAGCACTGAATTGATTCTATTACCTGTGGACTCACTTTCAAGGACTCTACAACTCATGTTCTCAATATTATTTATTACTTATGATTTATTACTGATTTTAGTATTTACACAGTTTGTCTACATTTACACATCAGCTGCTTGTCCATCATTATGTTAAGGTTTTCATTGATTCTGCTCTATTTCTTTCTATCTACTGTGAATGCCCACAAGGAAATGAATCTCAGGGTAGTATATGGTGACATATACATACTTTGATAATACAATTACTTTGAACTTTGAATTCTGATTACATAGGTAGCCTAGACGTTTGCAAACAAGCACGAGTCCTTTGACATGAAAAGGAATTGTTGGGTAAGGCTAACTATATTTTCCAAGTTGAAGATTACATTGAAGGTATGCAAGCAATGAATGATGCTGTAAGCTATTTTATTCTCCGCAACTGGCTCTACACCTATTGCACACTTACTAATCTGATAATCCCACAGAAAGCCAAAAATATTCCATTCACATAAGGAGAGCAGAAATTGTCGGGTCGTTTTGATCCACAGCCATTTGACGTAGAATAACTTTACAAGTTTGGCGAAGGAAACTGTCAGTGATTACATCGTTGCCTTAAAAGGTTTATCCCATTATTGCAACTATGATGAATTCTTAAACTGTCCACTGGGAAATAGATCTGTGAGTGGCTTAAATGATGAATAGAGTTCTTAGCTATGCAGAACCTTACTGCTTACCTGGATGCAAAACTGCAAAATTGACAAAAATGGCAGGAAATAAAGTAATGTCAAGAAATCATTCGAGCAAAGCACAGGAGTTTGTAACACACACAAAATGCTCGGCAAACTCAGCAGGCCAGGCAGCATCTATGGAAAAGAGTAAACAGTTGATGTTTTGGGCTGAAACTCTTCATCGGGAATGGAGAAAAATGGAGGGGGGGGGGAGGGGAGAAGTTTGTAATCAGAAGGCAGCAAATGGAGTCCCATTGTGGAATCTGTGGAGTGAATTATCACTGCAGAAATAATGTCAGCCACTCACCAGTGGTCTGTTTCTCTAAGGAGGTGATATTTTACATGTGTTTGAAGAAGAAACGAAGTCCAAACCCAGAACAAATATAATTGGAGATGAGCAACCAAAGCAATCCCTTCAGCGAGTGAAACTAGAGGGGGAGTTTGCAAAATGTGACTACCTAACTGTCTGCTAACGCAGGTGGAGCAGAAGTAGACTTCAACAGGTCTGACCCACCAAGGGGCATGGCAAGAGGTATCACATTTTCAAAAACAAAGTACAAATAAATGCCCAGGGTGTGGAAATAAAGGCATTGTATCATATTAATTTCAGCTTGTTGTGCTATCGTGGGTGAAGGAAAATATCTATAGCCAGAAGTTCTGTCGCCCAATATTGACAGAAGATGTGTGTTGAAAGTATTGAAAAACTAAAGGTACTAAGACAAATAGAATGGAATTGTGCTTGGTTAGCAATGATAGAATTGTCTACTTTGAATGATTGACATGATAGGAAGTTTCCATACAGATATTACAAGTACTCACGGAGAAAATATAATGCAAATATGAAGAAAGCTTTAATTAAGTTTTTTCTATGGCATTATTGCTTGCAAGACACACACACACACACAAACACACAACAAAGACTTGTGGCAAGTCATCTTAAGTGAAGGTGCAGAGGGGATTTACCAGCTTGTTGCTTGGATTAGAGAAAATGTATCATGAGGAAAGGTTGAGAGAGCCAAGACTTTTCTCTTTGGAGTGAAGGAGAATGAGAGATGACTTGATAGAAGTATATAAGATTACAAGAGGCTTAGATAGAATGGACAGCCCTCACCTTTGTTCCAGGGCACTAATGGCTAATACCAGAGGACGTCCTTTTAAGGCGAATGGAGGAATGTTTAAGGGAGATGCCAGAGGTAGGTTTTCTATATAGAGAGTGCTAAGTACCTGGAATGCAGTGCCAGGGATAGTGGTAGTTCTGATGAATTAGGGACATTTAAGAAACATGAATGAAAGAAAAATGAAGGGTTATGGACTGTGTAGGAGGGGAGGTTGAAATTGATTGTGGAGTCGGGTAAGAGGTCGGCACAACATCAGGAACCAGAAGGCCTGTCTGTGCTGTACAGTTCTATGCTGTATGCTCTGTGTTCTATGTTCCATGCTCTATACTTATATCCTATGTTCTGCTGTAAATTTTGATTAGTGCTATATTCAATATAAAGTCATGGGTTCATTTGTGACACATAACATTCAGACCACAAAAATGCCAGATATGACTATTTCTAACTACTGAAAGTCGAACATCTGTTCTTGATATTCCACGGTATTTTCATTACTAAATCCTTCCATATTCCCAACATCAACATCCCAAATCTCCAGAAACCCAGCTTGAACAGCTACATAAATAATGACCACATGAGTGGATTAGCGATTAGGCATCTTGCACTGAGAAGTTCACCTTCTCACACTCTCAATCCTTTCCGTCATCTTCAAGGTAAAAATCAGCAGTGGAATACCCGCCACTTCTCTCAGCGAGTACCCCACCAACAATTCTCAGGCTGCTAGACTTGATAATAACCCCTGTTGACATCAGTGGATCTGGGGTTGAGAGGGTGAACAGCTTTAAGCTCCTCGGCGTCCACATCACTGAGGACCTCATGTGGGCTGTACATACCGGCTGTGCGGTGAAAAAGGCACAACAGCTCCTCTTTCACCTCAGACAGCTGAGGAAGTTTGGTATGGGCCCCCATCTGTAGTTATAAACCTCCCATGATTCAGGACATTTACAAGAACAGATGTGTTAAAAGGGCCCATAGGATCATTGGCACGTGGTCAAGTGGTTAAGGCATTCGTCTAGTGATTTGAAGGTCGCTAGTTCGAGCCTTGGCTGAGGCAGTGTGTGTGTCCTTGAGCAAGGCACTTAACCACACATAGCTCTGCGACGACACCGGTGCTAAGCTGTATGGCTCCTAATGCTCTTCCCTTGGACAACATCGGTGGCATGGAGAGGGGAAACTTGCAGCACGGGTAACTGCTGGTCTTCCATACAACCTTGCCCAGGCCTGCGCCCTGGAAACCTACCAAGGTGCAAATCCATGGTCTCATGAGACTAACAGATGCCTAGAGATAGGATCACTGGGGACCCAAGTCATCCACAATCTATTCAAGCTGCTACCATCTGGGAAACGGTACCGCAGCATAAAAGCCAGACAGCTTCTTCCACCAGGACATCAGACTGATTAACTCATGCTGATTTGTATGTATTTTTATGTTACATTGACTGTTCTATTTATTATAAGTTATTAAAAATTACAATGATTGCACATTACACAATTAGATGGAGACATAACGCAAAGAATCAGACTCAGAGTCAGGTTTATTATCACCGGCATGTGATGTGAAATTTGCTAACTTAGCAGCAGCAGTTCAATGTAATACATAATATAGAAGAGAAAAAAAAACAAATTGCAGTATACATATATTGAATAGATTAAAAAACATGCAAAAAACAGAAATACTGTATATTAAACAAGTGAGGTAGTGTCTAAGAGTTCAATGCCTATTTAGAAATCGGATGGCAGAAGGGAAGAAGCTGTTCCTGAATCACTGAGTGTGTGCCTTCAGGCTTCTGTATCTCCTACCTGATGGTAACAGTGAGAAAAGAGCGTGCTCTAGGTGCTGGAGGTCCTTAATAATGGACACTGCCTTTCTGAGACTCCTGTCCCTAAAGATGTCCCGGGTACTCTGTAGGCTAGTGCCCAAGATGGAGCTGACTAGATTTACAGCACTCTGCAGCTTCTTTCAGTCCAGTGCAGTAGCCCACCCATATCAGACAGTGTTGCAGCCTGTCAGAATGCTCTCCACGATATATCTATAGAAGTTTTTGTGTGTACTTGTTGACATGCCAAATCTCTTCAGACTCCTAATGAAGTATAGCCGCTGTCTTGCCTTCTTTATAACTGCATCGATATGTTGGGACCAGGTTAGATCCTCAGAAATCTTGACACCCAGGAACTTGAAGCTGCTCACTCTCTCCTTTCTGATCCCTCTATGAAGATTGGTATGTTTTCCTTCGTCTTACCCTTCCTAAATCAGCTCTCATACCTGAGATTTTTATTCCTCAGGTATGTGAAGGATGTAAGAAATAAAGTCAATTCAATTCAGATCAATTCATTCAATTCAAAATCGAGGACGCAGCAGCCCAATTGATAGTTCCTTTAATCACCACCCTAACTGTTTACACACCTCACCATCAGTGCACAGAGGACACACATATACCACCAAAAAAAAAACAATCAGCTTTCACCCTCTGGATTACTCTGAGTGCTCCTCCAAAACTCTGAACTCTACTACCAAGAAAACCAAGGGCTGCAGATTCATGCCAACACCAACACCTATAGATTTCCCTCGACGTTGCACGCCATCGTGATTTGGGAATATATCATTACACTGGCACTAAATCCCGGAATAGGCGTCTTCATTACAATGAGAAAGTGCCCTTAACAGAACAAGTGCTGTGGTTCAAGAAGACAGCCTACCAT
Source organism: Mobula birostris (assembly GCF_030028105.1). Taxonomy (NCBI): domain Eukaryota; kingdom Metazoa; phylum Chordata; class Chondrichthyes; order Myliobatiformes; family Myliobatidae; genus Mobula; species Mobula birostris. The sequence goes on from NC_092373.1 coordinate 30,293,144, forward strand.
CTTCCCAAGGGGAATTTGGGTGTGCTTCAGATTTCAAAATGTAAATAAGAATGGAAAGCCAGGCACCTGTTCTAATCATCTTGCAACAGAGGCCATGTAACATTTACTGCTCTGTGACAACCATGAGTATAGTCAGGATATCACTCATTCTTTGGATCAAGAGGTAATAAAAGCATCTGTGACCCAGACACAGTCCAGCAGGTCCAAGTAATGGGGAAAGCTTATTAATGGATACATCTGTACTTACTATGTAAATCCACATTAATTTCAAATGTAGTAATAAAGCTAATAGGACTGGATGTTTCAATCCCTATGATAAGTCAGCACTCTCGATGTTGGCAGTGGGCTTGGAGTGGTGACAAGGAGGACAGGTACAACATCGGGGTCATCAGGTGGGCACCCTCCTTCTTTGACGTTTCGTTGATAAGCCCACAACGTCTCCAGAGGGCTCAACAGTGCTACCTGGCGTCCCGGATACACCTCCCTTAGTTCCATACCCTCCTGTCTTCATCTTGCAGACCAGTTGTTGTCTTTCCTTTTCATCCAAATCCAATTACTGCTTTCTCCTGCTGCATTTGACAATGACTTGATTGCTTGTTGGAGTGAATAACCCCTCACTCCCATTTTCTTCAATAGACTGGTCGTAGATGTAGCCACAAATCCCATGCATCCCACTTCTACAGGGAAAATCTTGGTCTTCCAGCCATTCCAGGCAGCTGCAGTTGCCAGTTCAGAGTACTTGATCTTTTTCCTCTCATAAGCTTCTTCGACACCATCTTCTCATGGTACTGTCAATTCCACAACATATGCCAGCTTGGCTGTTGTGGACCACAGGACCATGTCTGGCCGGAGTGTTGTAGCTGTGATGTCTGGGGGAAACACAAGTCCATGTCCATTTTCCAATCCCGAGCAACCTGCAGAATGCTTACCTCTTTTGATGTTATATGGTGCTCTGGAGGTTGGCCTGCTGGTACAAATCGTGTGATGTGAACATTTCTTGCCGATGTTTGTGGGAGGGCATTTGTGGTGATTGATGCCAGCTGTCTGAGAACTTGGTTATGCTGCCAAGTGTACTGCCCCTGGGTGAGGCTCATGGTGCATCCTGTTAAAATGTGCCTTAGTGATCCAGGTGTTTGACAAAGAGAGCAAGCGGGGTCTTCTCCCCACCAGTGGTTCAGGTTCTGGGGTGTGGGTAGGAGGTCATAAGTGGATCTGATGACAAAACTTAGCGGAGATCCCTCCATCTCCCAGATGTCACGCCAGCTGAGTTTCCTCTTTTCCAGGTTCTCCCAATTAGTCCATCGGCCCTGCTTGGCCATTGAGATGGCCCTGGCATGTCACCCTGCCTCCTCCTGTCTTCTCAACTCCTCCACCACGAGCTGTCTCTTCTGCACTGATGTTGACTTGTGCCACTGAGGAGCTTTTGGGACGAGCCCGAGCCCGGCTCTCCTATGTTGGACTTGGCCAACCACATCCCTGATGTGAAGAGCAGACTTAACACTCTGAACAGGTTCAGATGGGGGACACTTCTTCCCCGTTGCCACATGGGGGGCCGCTGTCCAAAAGACAATATCTTCAGATTCAGTGAGGATCATGACCAATCTTGCATTGGTGCATTTGAATTCTTCCACAAGACTTGCAATTGGTAATTCTAACTTGCCGTTCCCGTACAGTCCAACAGGACTTAAGCATCGTGGAAATCCAAGCCACTTTCACATGTGTGCTGATCACTCTTTCGAGCTTTTCCACGTTGTTGATAGGGATTTCATACGCTGTTAAAGGCCACATGAGTCTTGGGATTATGTTGAACTGGAAGCACCACGGCTTGGGTTTTCCTGGCAGCCAGGTCTTGTTGATGCAAGCTATGTACATGATGGTATCCTTTTTGAGTTGTACTTACTATGTAAATCCACATTTATTTTCAAATGTAAAATTAAGTGTGTCATGTTTGTATGCACAGTGGTGCTAGAAAGTTTGTGAACCCTGTAGAACTTCCTCTATTTCTGCATAAATATAACCTAAAATGTGATCAGATCTGCACATAAGTCCTAAAATTAGATAAAGAGAATACAATTAAATAAATAACACAGAAACATCATACTTGTTCATTCATTTATTGAGAAAAATGATCCAATATTACATGTATTTGTTGGAAAAAGTATGTGAACCCTTGCTTTCAGTGACTGATGTGACCCCCTTGTACAGTAATAACTTCAACCAAACATTTCCTGTAACTGTTGATCAGTCCTGCACATCGCTTTGAGAAATTTTTGCCATTCCTCCTTATAAAACTGCCTCAACTCTGGGATGTTGATCAGCCTCCTTGCATGACCTGCTTGCTTCGGGTCTTTCCACAACATTTCTATAGGATTAAGGTCAAAACACTAATTTTCTTCTTTTTGTTTGTCAATGTTTTTTATTAATTACTTGCATAGATGAATACAAAATACATTATGATATTATGGAAACAGAAACAAGGTCGAATTGCCCCATAACTATGAATAGTAAATTAACCATAATATTGAAAAGGTATATATTTTATTCTAATTTAAAGGAAAATCAAAACCCCATAACAAAACAGAAAAAAAGAGGGAAAAAAAACAGCTGTTTGGTTAAAAGAAAAGAAAAAAAATCTGACATATAGTCATAAATTCGAACATATAATAGCCATCATCATTGCTGACCAAATCGAAAATTGTGAAAGTAGTTCTAAAAAGGTCCCCATAATGTGAAAAAATCTTGTCTGGGTATAGAAATAGAGCACCTAATCTTCTCTGGATTTAAACATGACATAACATCAATCAACCAATGGACACGAGTAGGTGGAACAGCACCTTTCCATTTAAGCAACAAAACTCTTCTGGTTAAAAGAGAAATAAAAGCCAAAATATGCAAATCATTCGGTTTAAGAACAAAATCATTTCCTCCAACAATGTCAAACAAGGCAGTCAGAGGGTTGGGTTTAAAGTTTACTTTAAAAAGCTCCAAGAAAGTTTGAAATACTTCTTTCCAAAATTTATCAAGCTGCCGACAGGACCAAAACATATGAATTAGAGAGGCCTCTTCGACATTATACCTATTACAGTATGGAGAAAAATCTGAGTAGAAAAGAAAGAGCTTATCTTGAGTCACATAGGCTGTATGAACCATTTTAAATTGTAAAGGAGAGTGACGCGCGCATAACGAAGAGGTGTGAACAAGTTTAAATATTTCATTCCAAGTATCCTCATCAATTGAAATCTGTAGGTTATGTTCCCAGAGGTTTTTAATTTTGTCTAACGGAATGTTTCTCAATGCCAACAACATACTATAAATTTTCTTCTTTTTAAACCATCTTGTTGTTAATTTACTCTTGATTTTCAGATCATTGTCTTGTTGCATTATCCAACTTCTATTAAGCTTCAGGTGATAGAAAAAAAATCATAGAAAACCTACAGCACAATACAAGCCCTTCGGCCCACAATGGCACGCCGAATGCATACTTACAGCCCCAAACCATAATGCTCCTTCACCATACTTCACAGATGTGATGAGGTTTTGGTGTTGGTGTGCAATGCCCTTTTTCCTCCAAAAATAGCATTGTGCATTTCCACCAAAAAGTTCAACTTTTGTCTCATCTTTCCACAGAAAATTGTCCCAGGAGTGTTGTAGAACACCCAAGAGGTCTTTTGCAAACTTGAGATGTGCAGCAATGTTTTTCTTTGGGAGCAATGGTTTCCTCCATAGTGTCCTTCCACGAATACCATACTTGTTCAGTGTTTTTCTTATAGTGGACATATAAACAGAAACCTTAGCAAGTTCTAGAGATTTCTGCAGGTCTGTTTCTATTACCCTTGGTTCTTTCTCACCTCCTTCAGCAATGCACGCAGTGCTCTTGGCGTGATATTTGCAGGATGCCCACGTCGAGGGAGAGTAGCAACAATACTGAGTTTCCTCCATTTGTAGACAATTTCTCTCACTGTGGACTGTTGAACACTCAGGAACTGATTTACTAGAGCAAGTTATGAGTAACAATGGACCACAATACATGTCAGAAGAAATCTGACTGTTCATAATGAAAAATGGGTTCAAGTCAGCTTCTCACCACCCAGCATCAAATGGGCTCGCTGAAAGGTTTATCCAAACCTTCGAGAAGTCCAGTAAGGTGATGGGCAAGGAGGACATTTCTCTACAGCACAAGGTGGACAACTTCCTTTTTATGTATCAGATCTATGTTCATGCAACAACCAATCAAACACCTGCAATGCTGTTCATGAGCTGGAATCTGAGATCTTGCACAAATCTCCTGAAACTGGATCATCAGAGGGAAGTACAGAATAAACAAATCAGTCAGTTGTCAAGTGAAGCAGCAAAGAGCTTTGACATTGTACAGGAAGTCATAGAATGTGATTACTGAGAAGACAAGTGGACATCTGGTAGAATTAGGTTAGATTAGATTATGAGGACATGCAGTCCTCTTCTATTGTCATTTAGTAATGCATGCATTAAGAAATGATACAATTTGTTCTTCCAGAATGATATCACAGAAACACAAGACAAACCAAGACCAAAAGAACCTGACAAAAAACACATAATTATAACATATAGTTACAACAGTGCAATCAATACCGTAATTTGATAGAAGGACAGACCATGGGCGCGGTAAAAAAAGTCTCGAAGTCTCTCGAAAGTCCCATCATCTCACGCAGACGGCTGAAGGAAGAAAACTCTTCCTGCCATGAGCTTCCAGCGCTGCGAACTTGCCGATGCAGCATCCTGGAAGCACCCGACCACAGTCGAATTCCGAGTCCATCTGAAAAATTCGAGTCTCCGACCAACTCTCTGACACCGAGCACCGAGCACCATCTCTGCTGAGCGCTTTGACTCTGGCCCCAGCACCAGGCAATAGGCAAAGCCGAGAATTTGGGGCCTTCCCCTCCGGAGATTCTCGATCGCACAGTAGCAGCGGCAGCAAAGCAGGCATTTCAGAAGTTTCTCTAGATGTTCCTCTGTGCTTCTCCTGGCCGTCTCCATCAAATCAGGATTGTGCATAGCATCCTACTTCACAGATACGATATCAACTTAGAATGGTCGCGCGCACTGCGTCGCGCCACCATCTTCTCCTCCTCCAGCTACAAGATCTTGACCACTGATATATGCAACATATGTTGGAGATCAGGCATGGAGACGTCATGTAGACCAGATACTGGATGCTCAACTGAAGAACACACCTGAGATGACAGTATCCAGCAAGAGGGACACATGACAGTCACCGGACTTAACTCTCAGTGATGATCCTGTCACTGACAGCAACGTGACACCAGAAACCGAGAACATTGTCTTAGACAAGACACCTACCAAATCCAGTGCCACTCCTCGGGTCCAGCGGTGCTATCCCGAAAGAAAGAGAGTGCCACCCAAAAGTTTGAACCTTTAGAACTACGAAGTTAGTTTTGGATTGTTATTGGAAAAGTATGTTTATTTGGAATATGGGTTTACGAAAAGGAAATTGTATGTTTTGTACATATAAAGTTTTGTGTTGCATTAATCTAAAGGGGGAGGAACTGTAATGTATGCATCTATTTCTTTTAGAGCAATGACCCCCCCCCCCCCATCTTAGCATTATGTATTGGTCCGTCAACTGCGTATGTGCTGGTGTCTACGCATGTGCATTGTTCTCTCTCTGTCTCTCTCTCTCTCTCTCTCGCTGCAAGGTGAATACACCAGTTAAAGCCATCTCCTGCATGCATGCTTTTATTTAATCGATATGCGAACGATAAGTCATATGCACAGACACAACAGATGAGTCAAGGACAAGGAGGCACAGTCTCAGGCTAGACTGGGATATCCATTTAGAACAGAGATGAGTAGGAAGTCCTGCTGAAGAGATTTGGCCTGAAACATTGACCGTACTTTTTCCATAGATGCTGCCTGACCTGCTGAGTTCCTCTAGCACTTTGAGTGTGTTGCTGCGTAGGAATTTCTTTAACCAGAGGGTACCAAATCTGTGAAATTTATTGCCACAGGAGGCCACAGAGGCCAAGTCATTGAGTATATTTATTGCAGTGGTTGATAGGTTGTTGATTAGTCAGGGCAACAAAGATTGTGGGGAAAACTGAAAAGAATGGGGTTGAGAGGGTTAATAAATCAGCCATGATAGAATTGTGGAGCAGACTCAATGGACCAAATGGCCTAATTCTGCTCCTGTGTCTTATGGCCTTTAGAAATGATTGAGTAGCCCTTTCCAGCTTCATGCATCCCTACTATTTTTCTTCTAAGGTCCTCTGAAAGTTGTTTTCATTGAGCCATGGTGTACACGAGCAGATCGTTCTTGAGAAGAGCAGGCTCTGTCAGTAACCTGACTTAGTGTGTCTTTTTTATAAGGTAGGGTACCTCTACAACCCTCACCTCCAATCTCATCTCATTGATTGGAACACCCGACTCCAAATAGCTTTTGTACAAGACATTACCCCAGAAGTTCACATACTTTTTCTAGCGGATACATGTTATATTTGGTTGTTTTTCTCAATAAATATGTAAACAGGTATATTTTTTGTGTTGTTTCTTTAATTGTATTCTCTTTATCTAGTTTTATGACTTGAGTGAAGATCTGATCACACTTTAGGTCATATTTATGCAGACATAGAGAAAATTCTAAAGGGTTCACAAACTTTCAAGCAGCAGTGTAGGTCACATGTGAATAAAATAATGACATCTTCCTTTGTGTGACATAGGCATACATCTGCACCTCTGTCTGCAATAAAGCATACACCTCTGTTCTGAAGATCTTGGTGGTTCCTTACGATTATTATAAATAACACTAAATATACTATAAGACAGGTTTATAGACCACTTCCAGAAATGTAATTTTGCGTTTTCACTGACATTCCTTTTTGCACAGCCCTTTTTCTATGCAATCTCTTGATTTTGAACATTGGTTTTGCTAACTTTCAGTCAGTTCTTCTCGCCTCTCCCCATTCTCTCTTTTTTCTATTTCACATTCTGGCCTCCCTCTTACCCCTTTTCTTCTCCTCAATTGCCCATCCCCTCCCTCTGGTGTCCCTCCTCCTTCCTTTCCTCTCCCTGTCCATTGTCCTCTCCTCTCAGATTCCTTCTTCTTAAGCCTTTTTCCTCTTCCACCCATCACCTCGCAGCTTCTTAATTCATCCCCCTTCCCACCCACCCATCCTCCCCCCTCTAACTGGTTTTAAGTATCACATGTCAGCATCACCTTGCCCCACTTCTTATGCTGGCTTCTGCCCCCTTCTTTTCTAATCGTGATGAAGGGTCTCAACCTGAAAAATCAACTGCTTTGATAGATTGAGAGATAGACAGATGGATACTTTATTGATCCTAAAAGAAATTACAGTGTCACAGTAGCATTACAAGTGTACAGCTATACAAATATAAGAAAAGAAGTAAGAAGAATAAAAAAGTAAGTTACCTTATCCTAAAAATAAGATGTACATAATTTACCAGTCTAAGATTACAATATTTACAAGATATCCAAGTTCACACTGATATGATGGTAGTTCAAGAATTACCATAATATGAGGGGTGATTGATAAGTTTGTGGCTTAAGGTAGAAGGAGTCAATTTTAGAAAACCTAGCACAGTTATTTATCAACATAGTCCCCTCTTACATTTACACACTTAGTCCAGTGGTCGTGGGGCATACGGATCCCTTCTTTGTAGAAGTCAGCGTCTTGGACCTCCAGAAAGTGGTCCACAGCAGGGGTGATTGATAAGTTCATGGCCTAAAATAGAAGGAGATGTGTTATTAACTTCAAACTTTCTGCATAATCACTCAAAGAGTTGAACTGCATGCACATGTAACGAGAGCTGTATAACTCATCTACTTCTACCTTAGTCCACGACCTCTGCTGTGGACAACTTTCTGGAGGTCCAAGATGACGACTTCTACAAAGAAAGGATTCATATGCTCCACAACCACTGGACTAAGTGTGTAAGTGTTGGAAAATAAAAGTGCTAGGTTTTCTAAAATTGACTCCTTCTACCTTATTGAACTTATCAATCACCCCACACATTATACGGAAATGGGTGCATGTTCACACCATCCAGATAAGAAGTGATGGTAGTATTGCACAATATTGCACAGGATGTCCGTGATAGCAGAGTGTGGTAAACAGAACTAAACAGTGCTTTGTTTTACTGATGTTGAGCTGCAGATGATTCAGCTTGTATCATTTGAAGAAGTCCTCCACCAAGGCCCTGTATTCATCCTCCCATCTTCCCTTTATATACCCAACTACTGATGAGTCATCAGAGAATTTCTGCAGATGACATGACTCGGTGTTATATCTAAAGTCCAAGGCATACAGGGTAAATAGGAAGGGAGACAAGACAGTCCCCTGTGGACCCCCAGTGTTCTTTATATGTCTGACACACAGCTCTGAACCCACAAACTGTGGTCTGCCAGTCAGGTAGTCCATTATCGAGGATACAATGGAAGTGCCAACCTGCACTGAACAGAGCTTTTCCCCAAGTAACGAGGGCTGTATAGTATTGAAGGAACTTGAACAATCAAAAAGAAAACATGACCTCTGACAGTGCTGCCCTGCTTATCCAAATGGTAGGCTCTGTTCAGCACTTAGATGACAGCATCGGCAACTGCAATGTGCTCCTGGTAAGCAAACTGCAGGGAATCGAGGGTTGATCTAACCAGGGGTCAGAGGTAAGCCAGGACCAACCTCTCTAGGGTCTTCATGATGTGTGAGGTCAGGGCCACTTGTCGGTAGTCATTCAAGACTTTCGGTTGGCCCTTCTTGGGTACTGGGACCGCACATGATGCTTTCCACTCAGTCAGGACCCTTTCCAGGCTGAGACTCAGATTGAAAATGCACTGGAGAACTCCACACAACTGGTCAACACACTCTTTTAGGACCTTGGTCTTCACATCATCCAGTCACGATGTTTTGCCATGTCTGAGTTTCCCCAGAGCCCTTCTCACCTGCTCAGTAGTGAAGGTGAGTCCATGATGACTGGGGAGTTGGTGGAGGTGGGGGCTGGGGGAGGTGAAGATCAGGACAATAGCAGTTGGTATGGGGAGGTGTGGGTGGTAGATGGAGGGGAAGGAAGGGGAGCAGACAGTGGTAGCCTGTGTTGTTCATCCACGTGTTGAAATGGAGGGGGGAGGAGGGGAGGTGCTGAGGGAGTGTTGGGTGCCTCAACATCTGCACTGATGTGCTGAGGGGGGTGTGAACAGGAGGGCAATTGTCAAACATATTGAAGAATTCTTTTCACTCATTTGCCCATTCACAGCTGCAATCCAAGGCTCTACAGCTAGGCTGATTGAAGCCAGTGATGTTCTTCATGCCTCTCCACACCTCCGTGATCTACTCTGACCAAGCTTGTTCTCCAGCTCTCTCCTGTATTCCTCTTTAGCCACCATGATCTTTTCCTTTATCTCCTGTTTCAATTCCCCCCTGTTTCCCAATCTAAAGGCTCTCTTTCTGTGGTTGAGAAGAGACTTCAGATCACTAGTGAACCATGGTTTGTTGTTAGGGAAGCAGTGAACAGTCCTTGATGGCATTACAACGTCCACAGTGATGCAATCGGTAAGTCCGTTAATGTCCTCTGCATATGGTTCACAAAGCGCATTCTTGCCCTTTCATCTCCATAGATGCTGCCTAACCTGTTGAGTTTCTCCAACATTTTGTGTGTCTGTTGCTCTGGATTTCCAGCATTTGCAGAATCTCTTGCATCTATACAATCTCTCCCTGTTCTCCATCTTCACTCTTGTGATTAAAACATGTTTGATCTACAGCTTTTCGCAGTTCTGATGAAATGCCATTAACCTGAAACACCGACTCTCGTTTTGCATGGATACTGCTTGTCTTCTTGAGCACGGGGCGGGACACTAGCATAGTGTTAGCGTAACGCTTTACAGTACAAGCGATCAGGGTGTCTTTGAGGAGTTTGCACATTCTCCGCATGAATACTTGAGTTTCCTGAGTGTGCTCCAGTTTCCTCCCACATTCCAAAGATCTATGGGTTAGGGTGAGTAAGCTGCGGGTGTGCTATGTTAGCGCTGGAAGCATGGCGACACCCGTGGGCTGCCCCCACCACATCCTCTGACTGTTTCAATAGGTGCATTTAATGTCAGAGAACTGCATACAATATACATCTTGAAATTCTTTTTCTTTGCAGACATCCACGAAAACAGACGACTGCCCCAAAGAATGAATGACAGTTAAGTGTTAGAACACCAAAGCCTCCCAGCTCCCCCTCCCATGCACAAGCAGTAGCAAGGCGACAACACCCCCACCCCCACCAGCCAAAAAGCATCAGCACCCCCTACCAAGCACTCAAGCGTGCAGTAAAGCATCAATAAGACACAGACTTGCAATATCCCAAAAACTATTCATTCACCCGGTAGTTCAACATACCACCGGCTCTCTCTCCCTAATAAGGGAAAAAGAGATGTCCCCATTTCAGAGCGAGAGGGGAGACATAACAAACAGTTTCCTGATTTATGATGTTAAAAGTCTGTTGCGTCGCTTTTTCCGAGCTCTGCGCCCAGACAGTTGGCACCAGAAAAATGCTGCTCTTCGGGCGCACACCCCCCGACAGCCAACCCGCTGCTCCCGATGTTCCGTGTTCTCCCGCGACGCTTCAGTCAAGGGCACCGGCCTAGAATCTACACGTCCCCAGGGCCACGAAATCCTGAAACCTCGAAGGCAGGCTTGCCTTCCAGGCCACATGCTTGGGATATCAAAGACCGGCCGGTCATGAAGTCCTGAGAGTGGATCCTATTCCTGCAAAGAACCAAAGTCAGAGTGTAACTCCAGGTGAGAGTCTTCAAGAGACCTCCCCACACCCTGAAAAGGGGAAAAAGAGATATCAAAGCTAGAAATAAAGCTGTTTCTGAAGATGCAAGCAAAGGAGTTGTCGTTTGGCACCACCTTAATTTCCACCTGCTGTATTACTCATTGATGTGAACAACGCATTTCACTGTTTGCTTTAAAGTTCAATGTACACGTGACAAATAAAGATAATCTTTATCTTTGATCTTTATCTTCATCTTTTCCCCTTGAATTATGTTTTTAATTGTAACCAGTGTAGGCGTCAGCTCTGATTCCCATCGTTTTTACAGGAACAAAGTTCAAAGTTCAAAGTAAATTTATTTTCAAAGTGTAAATATATCACTTTGAGATTTATTTTCTTGCAGGCATTCACAGTAGAACAAGGAAGTACAATAACACCAGTGGAATACTACACATAAAAAAAGACTGACAAACATAATAATAGTAATAATGAAGTAAATAAATAATACTGAGAACATGAGTTGCAGAGTCTTTGAAAGTATGTGCATACGTTGTGGAATCATTTCAGTGTAGGTGTGTGAAGTTATCCATGCTGGCTCAGGAGCCTTATGGCTGAAGGCTCCTGTGCTTCCTTCCAAATGACAGTAGCGAGAAGAGAGCATAACCTGGCAATGGACGAAAGATTCTTTTAAAAGGGCATAAGTGTGGAAAATGGATTTCAATTTAGCTACGCAAACACGAGGAAATCTGCAGATGCTGGAGTTTCAAGCAACACACATCAAAGTTGCTGGTGAACGCAGCAGGCCAGGCAGCATCTCTAGGAAGAGGTACAGTCGACGTTTCGGGCCAAGAACCTTCGTCAGGACTCACTGAAAGAAGAGACCGTGCCTGTCACGGCTCAGCACTGCCCTCTACCTGGTCGAAAGGCACACCACATGGCAGTCAACATTTCTCCCCTCCCAACTAATCAATGCACACTTAACCACTGGCCACCTTAATTGGATTAACCTGTCTAGCACCAAGCCGTTGGCCCCCCCGGTGAATCACCTGGGCTGGACCCTCCAGCCCCCTGACCTATAAAGGGTGCTATATGTGCTTGGCTCACTCTCTTTTTTGCTATCTCCGAGGGACCACCCTGCTGTTGGTGAGTTATGTATTGAATAGGGTTTTGAGAGTGTTTATTGTTGTCCCTGTAGCAGAGAGCTGTGCCTGCCCATAGTCAAGGGTGGCAGGTATCGTAGTTGCTTTTCCCTTGCTTGTACATGTACCTGTACTCTGTCCCCACACCATTTTCCTGTGTATTGTACTGCCGACCCGACTTTTCCTACGCTTGTCTGTTCTAAGCGCGTTTGTGCGAATATTGTAGCCGCTTGTGTTGTCCCCAACCTCTTCTCCCCTTGTAAATAAACTCCTTATTGTTAAAACTGTGTGTCCAGAATCCTTGCCTTGAGACCCAAAGAATCTGTCTCATTTCCATCACAACATTTGGCGCCTGACGAAGGGTCTCGGCCTGAAACGTCAGCTGTACCTCTTCCTATAGATGCTGCCTGGCCTGCTGCATTCACTGGCAATTTTTATGTGTGTTGCTTCAACTTAGCTACCTGTGAGGTCTTTGGACCTAAATCCAAGGGAACATTAGATTAAAAAAATACTGTATGTCGATAAAGATCTTGAGGTTCATTTACTCAGCAAGTGAAGGAGACAAAAAGCTAGGAGCCGCAGGTCAGTTAGAAACCATTATTGAAGATCTTATAGCTGGGATCTTAGAAAGGTTTAAGATAACCCAGTAAAGTCAATATATAACACACACACACACAAAATGATGCAGGAACTCAACAAGTATGGCAGCATCTATGGAGAGAAAATTATTGTGTCAGCTGGACTCAGAGTCAGCTGTGGTCAGGTGCTTCCAATGCATCGGTAGTTGTCGGCACCTAGAGGTTTATGGCAGGGAGAGTTTCTCCCTTTTACCACCTGCTATCGGGAATATCGGGAGTGGATCGGAACTTTGAGACTTTCTTTTACTGTGCCCATGGTCTGTTCTTTATCAAATTATGGTATTGCTTTGCACTGCTGTAACTATATGTTATAATTATGTGGTCTTGTCAGTGTTGGTCTTTGGTTTGACCGGTTTTTTTGTGATATCACTCTGGAGGAACATTGTATCATTTCTTAATGCATGCATTTCTAAATGACAATAACTAAGGACTGTGTGTCCTCATAATCCAAAAAAAATCTAAAAAAAATAGTGTATTTGATGCTTCAGTAATATTGTAAGTATATTGTTTGATTAAGCATTCTTTGTTGGCTACATAATTCATTACAGATTTTGCATACAAAGTATGGGAATGGCATCCATATTTTAGCTACTGCATCACATGTGCAGGCCTCACTAATGTAAAGAATGAAATAGACATGTTATTCCTGACTCTGTGCTTTTTCGATTAGTGTTTTGTTTTGAAGTTACAAAACATAACATGAAAAGCCAATGTTTTGGTCCAAGACCTATTATCAGGACTGGAAAGGAAGAGAGAAAGAAGTGGGGCGTGTGGGAAGGTGAAGGGACACAAGCTAAGTGAAATCAGGTGAGGTGGAAGATAGGTAGGTTGGAGAGGGGGCATGGATTGAAAATCTGGAAGGTGATAGGTGGAAAAGGCAAAGGGCTGAAGAAGAAGGAATCTGATAGGAGAGGAAAATGGACTATGGGAGAAGGGGAGGGAGGAGGGGCACCAGAGGGAGGTAATAGGCAGGTGAAGAGAAGAGAAGGGGTAAGAGGGGACAAGAATGGAAAAAGAGAGAAGGGGGACGAAGGGAAAAATTGCAGTAAGTAATTGCCGTCAGGTTGGAGGCCACCCTGATGGAATATGAGGTGGTGCTGCTCCAACATTTATTTGTGAAAAGAAAGACATGCTTGATCAATTGATTGGATTTCTTTGAAGAAGTATTATGAGCTGTGGTTAAAGAACAACTGGTGAATATGCCATGCTTAGGCATTTGATGCCATATTAAAGGTTATAGCAAAAAAAGTTCATGGTGCAGGAGATAACATATCAGCGTGGATGGAAGAATAGGTGCTGAAAGGGAAACAGAGGGTAGTCCTAATTGGTTCTAATTCTGGTTGGCAAAACTTTATGAGCAGTGTTCTGAATGATTTGTCACCAGGGCCTCGACTTTCCATAACACTGTCTATATAAATGACTAGGATGAAAGCTCCAGTGGTATGCTTACTAAACCTACTGATGACACAAAGATTGATGGCAGTCTCAGCTGTGAAAGCAACATAAGGAGGTTACAAAAAGACTGTGGGTTTGGTGAAAGAGAGCCAAGATTTGTCAAATGGACAAAGATGTAGAAGAATGTGCGAATTAGAATCAGGTTTAATATCACTGGCATATGGCATGAAATTTGTTGTTTTACAGCAGCAGTATAGGGCAAAATGTAAAATAAATAAACCATATATTGCAGTATATATTTCATATATACATACACACACACACACACACACATATATATATATATACAGAGAGAGAGAGAGAGAGAGAGTAAGTAGTGCAAATCGAGAGTAAAAATAGTGAGGAAGTGGTCATGGGTTGGTTCAATGTCCATTTGGAAACTGTTTCTAAATCCTTGGGTGTGTGTCTTCAGAGTCCTGTACCTCCTCCCTAAGGTAGTAATGAGAAGAGGGCATGTCCTGTTTGATGGGGGTCCTTAATGATGGATACTGCCTTTTTGAGGCATCACCTTTTTAAGGTGTCCACGATGTTAAGGAGACTACTGCTCATGGGGAGCTGACTGGGTTTTCAAAGCTCTCCAGCTTTTTCCAATCCTGTACAGTGGCCTCTGCATACCAGTTGGCGATGCATTTGGCAGGAGGAAGAGACAGGAAGCCTATTCAATAAATGGTGAAAGCTTTCAAGGCTCTGAGACAGACAGGGATCTAGACGGAGACAGGGATCTGAGAAATGATTTACGTTAAGTTAATCTGTAGGTAAAGGAAGTCATTAGGGAAGCTATTATTGTTTATTTCCAAAGAAATTAAATACAAAAGCAGACTGATAATGCTTCAATTAATTATATAGGGCATGATTAGACCACATCCAGGGAAATGGGTATGGTAATGTTCAGCTTACTTAAGGAAGAATATTCAAGACACGTACAGCAGCAGGTGTGTAAGAAGGGCTCGGAGGATTATTAGGGACTCCAGCCACCCCAATCACAAGCTGTTTCAACTGCGTCCATCCGGCAAACGATACAGCATAATTAAGACCAGGATCAACAGGCTCCGGGACAGATCCTTTCGCAAAGTCATCAGGTTTATCAATACGCATTGATCTGATTGATATCTGACTGTACATACCTGTATAGGAAGCAATCATGTATACAATCTTAGTGTTTGGGCAATATCCTCCCACATTTCCCTTCCTTATTGCTTGCAGATAATGACAGAGACATAACATGAAGATCTTTACTTCCTCATGTTGTGGGATGGATGTAAAAAATAAAATTCTGAATCTAAAATCTAAATCTAAAGCTAAGTATAAATGCATTGAAAATTGTCCCGATGTGTTGCACTAGACCGATGTTTGCAGTGGGTGCGTTGTGATGAAGAAATGATAGACAGCTAGGTCTGTATTGGCTGGAGCTTAGAGGAATGAGAAACAATTTAATCACTTCCTAAAAGATTGTAACAGGATGACTTTAGGAAGGAAATTTACTCTTGTGAGAGAATTTAGAACTGGAAGTTTGAACATAAGAAGTTGTCCACTTAAGACAGAGATCATGCAAAATCCATTCCGTCAGAGGGTCAGAGCCTTCAGAAATCTCTCCCTTAGAGGATAATCAAAACAGATTCTTTGAGTATTTTTAATGTTGAGATGTTTTGCTTTTTAATAAGCAAGGGGTGAATGATTACCAAGAGTAGATGGAAATGGGGAGTTATAGTTACAGTCAGATTATCAAGATCATATTAAATGACAGAGCAGGCTCCAGTGCCAAGCGAACTCTTTTGATTTATTGTACATTTGTATGACATGAACAGATGCAGAAAATAATTATAAAGGGTAATGACATGTTGGCTCTGCATCCCAAAATCAGGAACATAAAAGGATAGAAGTTGAGCTACAGCTTCTGGTAGACCATGTCTGCAGCATTGTGGGCAGTTTTAGACAGCACGCATAGTATTAGGAGTACAAATTGGCCTTAGAGAGAGTGTGGTGTAAATTAATCAGAAAGGTTCGAGAAGTTCAATTAAGATGAAAGGTTTCAGAAGCGAAGAATTGTTCCTGGGTTAAAGAGACTGATCACTGATTTAATCAGTTTTCAAGGTAATATGAGAAACTGCTCCAACAGTAAGAGAAAATAATTTCTACTGGTTGGAGAATCTAAGGCCAGTTATCTAGGTCCAAAAATTAAAACCAGGTTTTACAGCTGAGATGTTGAAAAGCATTTCTTACACAGTACAGTAGAAGCTTCAACCCTCTTGGCAAACAATAATTGTTGCTCAATCAGTTGTTAATTTAAAATATGGGATTTGTGGATTTAAAAAATAATAGTCAGAGAGACAGAACAAAGGTAAATTTGTGGAGTTAGGTATAGATTAATTATAAGCTCATTGAATGGTCGGGCATATCTGTTCCAAACTGCTTTAGAGAGAGTGCAGAAGATTAGAGAGCATGTCTTATGAGGGAAGACTGAGAAAAGTTGAGCTTTTTTCTTTGGAATGAACGAGCTTAAGAGACAACTTGATAGAGGTGTACAAGATGATAAGAGGCGTTAACAGAGTTAACAGGCAGCACATTTTTCCTAGGGCAGAATTGGTTAAAACAAGAGCAAATTTTTAGGTGATTCTGGGAAAAGTGTTGGGGGGGGGGTGTCAGAGGAAGGTTTTTTTACACAGAGAGTGGTGGATGTGTGGAGGTAGAGGCAAATAAAATAGGGACATTTAAGAGACTCTTAGATAAAACGAACAAAAGAAAAATGAAAGACTATGTGGGAGGGAAGGTTTAGACTGACCTTGGAACAGGTTAAAAGCTTGGCACAACATTGTGGGCCAAAGGGCCTGTACTGTGATGTACTGCTTATGTTCTGTAACTGGCTTAGTGATTGGAGTTGGGAGTTGATAGCTGTTTTTCACATAGGAGGCCTGTGACCAGGGGTGCGTCTCAGGGATCTGTGCTGGCTCCCTTGTTGTTTGTCATACACATGAACAATTTGGATGAGAGTGTAGGTGCATGATCTGTAAAGGTGCAGATGATACCAAAGTTGGTGGTATAGTGGACACAGAAGAAGGTAATCTAAAGTTACAACAGGATACTGACCAACTAGGAAAATGGGCAAAGGAATCGCAAATTAAATTTAATTCTGACGAGTATGAAGTGGGAAATTAAATCTGGATGGGACACATGCAGGGCTCTGTTGGACAGAGACCTGGGTGCAAGAACATATTTCTCAGAAGGTGGCAATACAAGTAGATGGGGTATTGAAACAGAAATGTGGCACAATTGCTTTGATTGGCTGAGGCATTGAGCTGGGAGATCATGTTACAATTACACAAAATGGTGGTTTCGCCTCAATTTGAGTACTGGGTGTAGTGGTTGCTTGGGATTGGAAAATGGACGTGGAGTTGGAAAAAAAGCTTGTGTTTCCCTCAGACATTGCGGCTACAGCACTCGGGCCAGACATGGTCCTGTGGTCCACAACGGCCAAGCTGGCATATGTTGTGGAATTGGCAGTACCATGGGAAGATGGTGTCGAAGAAGCTTATGAGAGGAAAAAGATCAAGTACTCTGAACTGGCAACTGAAGCTGCCCGGAATGACTGGAAGACCAAGATTTTCCCTGTAGAAGTGAGATGTATGGGATTCGTTGCTATATCTACGACCAGTCTATTGAAGAAGATGGGGGTGAGCGGTCACTCCCTCCAACAAGCAATCAAGTCCTTGTCAAATGCAGCAGAAGAAAGCAGCAATTGGATTTGGATTAAAAGGAAAGACAACAACTGGGCTGCAAGATGAAGACAGGAGGGTATGGAACTGAGGGGGGTGTATCTGGGACACCAGGTAGCACCGTTGAGCCCTCTGGAGACATCGTGGGCTTATCAATGAAACATCAAAGAAGGAGGGTGCCCACCTGATGACCCCGATGACATACCTACCCTCCCTCCTTACCACCACTCCAAGCCCACTGCCAACATCCAGAGTGCCGACTTACCATAGGGATTGAAACATCAAGTCCTAGTAGCTCTACTGCTTGTCACTCTATAGGGACAATGTGATTAAGCTCGAGAAGATATAGAAAGAATTCACTAGGATGTTGCCTTGACCAGAAGTTTGGAGTTCTAAGGAACATTTGGATGGGCTGGGTCTGTTTTCCCCGGAGCAAAGGAGGCTGAGAGGTAATTTGATAGCGGCATATATCGAGTAGAAAGCTAAAGTCTGTTTCCCATAATAGAGGTGTCTAAAACTAGAGGTCGTCGGATGCCTCATAAAGGCAGCAATCATCATTAAGGTCCCCTACTACCTACTACATGCCCTCTTCCCATTACTACCATCAGAGAGGAGGTACTGGAGCTTGAAAACACACAGTCAACACTTTTGGAACAGTTTCTTCCTCTTCACCATCAGATTTCTTAATGGACAACGAGCCCATTGACACTACCTCACCAGTACTAATCTCTTTTTGCACTATTTACTTGGTTTATATAACCACAAGTGTATTTCTTATAGTACTTCATGTATTGCAATATGCTACTGCCGCAAAACAACAAATTTCACGACATTGTTCAGTGATGATAAACTTGATTCTGATTCGGATTCCAAGGTAAAATTTCCATACAAGGAGTAGTTGGTACCTGGAAAAGGGCAGCTAGGGGAGGTGATGGAAGCCTGAACAGCAACAACATTTAAGAGGTATCTGGACGGTTACTTAAATGAGCAGGGCAGAGAGGAATATGGAGTTAAGAGAATTGTGTACAGACAGGCACAACAGTCGGCATAGGTGTGGTCTTTTTAAAGGCCTGGTCTATGCAGCACAATTCTAATTCTGTGGTGAAACCCAGTGAGACATTACAACTAAAATCAAGGTGATGTAAAAAGGAGGCTTCTTGTTGTTGTCTTCAACCTGCCTTTCAGGTGTAGGGGGTCCTTCAACCTGGACAGTTGGACTGGTGGCTTTCTCACTCAATCAACAGCAGCCTGAGCCCACTCGGGGGTGAAAATCCTCTCAAATCTTATGCATTAAATATCCACTCAGTACCTTGGGCTGGGAGGCTGGTTATTCTGGGAATGCTTTCACGATACCGGTCAGCAGCGTCTGTCCGCTGGTGTCGAACCTCATATTAGAGAGGTGAGGACTTATTCTGCAGTTGCTATTATTCAAGAGTGCATGGGCAGCTAACTGCCGGCAGAATACTTCGAAGGGCGGCTGGATTTTGCATTAAGGTGTATATAGCATAGCCGGCCTGCTGAGCTTATCACTTGGCCTGGTGTTATGGATTCTCCAGAGGCTTCTTACGGTTTTAGCAACTGTCAGGATCATTTTCAGAAGGGAGTTGGATCATTTTCACAAGGGATTTGTTCTTGCATGTTTTAGCATATCAAGTGCCAAGGAAAAGAGGAAACGAATGACCTGAAGTGACACGCTTATGTTATCTGCTGGTCTAATATTTTCCAGACTGCATGACACTGGCACCTTCACAGCAGTAGCTTGTGCCCTGCCAGACTAGGAAAGCAAGACTTGCATTTACATGGTAATGTATCTCATTCAGAAGGTAAAGGCTGACACTGATCGGTCTGAGTGGCCTGTTTGCAGGTTGTAACTTGTACCCATTACTCTGCTGAGGACAAATGCAGATGTTCTGCTTCGTGCTGCTTCCTTTGGAGTGGGATCATTGCCTCTCTCTCCAGTATGCACCGCTACTTCAGTCACTTTCGTTCCCACAGGCAGGAGCAATAGTGGCACACATTTACATGAAGTCAAGTTTCCCACCGAGTGCTGTCAAGTATATGCTGACAACGAGTGATACATTTATTTGTTGGTTTCTGCAGGAGCAGAGTGGCAAAACATATTACCTAAGTCAGAAATATACAAAAAACCTGAAGTGACAAACAGCACAGTAATGAGGCGTGTATGATGCCTGTCTGTACTAAACTGCGCGTAGGGTCAATGAAGTCACTATTGGATCAATATTTTGAACACAATGTACTGTGTGGGGTATTGACCCTCACCCAAGAACACACACACACTGACATGGACATAGACAGACAGACAGACACACACACACACACACACACACATGTACACACATACACGTACACACACAAACAGAATCACACACACACAGGCACAATCACAGAGAGAGAGACACACACACATACAAATGCATAGACACAAACACAATCACACAGACTCACACAAACACAATCACACACAGAGACACACACACATGCGCACAGGCATACACACACACGCGCACGCACAGACATACACACACAAACCCAATGACAAACACACACATACACACACACACACACACACACACACAGCATCCTCATATTGTACATACACAGATTACATATCAAACACAATCAGACACGTATAAACATATGTACACACACATGGTCACACATATAATCATAAAATGACTGCTTATGTGTGGTTCACTGAATATGTTATGTTTTCAGCTTGCAGAGGAATCAAACATTATAGGAACAGGCAGAAAAATACATTTGAGACCAAGATCGCATTAGCCATGATCTTACTAATTGATAAACATACTCAGGACCCCACTTAACTTCTTCCTGCTCTTACTTCCAATGTTTAGCCTGTCCCGTTAAATAACTAGCTATGAGAATTATTCCATCATCAAGAAACAACCTTCTGATCAGAGTAACACACTCAAAATACTGGAGAAATTCAGCAAGTCAGGCATCTAGGGAAGGCAAAGATTTTTCATCAGGACTGGAAAGATAAGGGGCAGAAGCTAGAATAAGAAGGCGGGAAGAGGGGAAAGAGGACAACCTGGCAGAAGGTAGGTGAAACCAGGTGAGGGGGTAAGTGAGTGGGGGGTGGGGGGGAGGGGGATGATGCAAGCAACTGAGAGGTGATAGGTGTAAGGAAGAAGGAATCTGAGAGGAGAGGAGCATGGATCATGGGAGACGGGAGGAGGAGGGGCTCCAAAGGGAGGTGATGAGAAGAGAAGTACTGAGAATTCATGGCATCATGTTGGAGGCCATCCCGATGGAATATGAGGTGTTTCTCCTCCAACCTGAGTGTGGGGTCATCATGGTAATAGAGGAGGCCAGGGACCAACATGTCAGAAAAGGAATGGGAGATCAAATTGAAATAGGCGGCCACTGGGAAGTCTTGACTTTTGGGTGGATACATCAATGGTGCTCGACAAAGCGGTCCCTCAACCTATGTCGGATCTCACCGATATAGAGGCGGCCACACCAGGAGCACTGGGTACAGAAGATGGCCCCGATAACTTGCAGGTGACTGGAGTCATGCATGAGGAGATATTATAAGAGATGATCAGAAGATTACTCACAGATATCAAAGAGAGGCAATAAAGAGGAGAGAATAGTTGAGAAGTTGGGTTAGGAATTGGAATTGGTTTATGTATTGAGATACAGTGAAGCGCTCGTTCTGCATGCTGGAGTTGGGGATGTAGGGGCAGCAAACATTCTTCACTTAAGGCGGTCCTGCAATCAGAGATGACTTCCTTCCTCTCCACTTTTGAGGTTGCTAATTATGGCCGTTATGGAACCCCCAGACTCTGCCTCAGCTGTGCAAGGGGTGCTGGATGGGATGGGTACGCCAGTCAATTTCTGTGTGTTATATACCTATGTTTCTGAATCCTCCTTCTCCATTTTGAAATGTCATGGGCTAGGGATTCCCTCGTCAGCAGTGCTATTACAGACTTTTAAGGAAGCTTTGAAGCCATCCTTGAACCTTTTTCCACTGTCCACCTGGCATCGTTGTCATAAGACCATAAGACCATTAGACATGGGAGCAGAATTAGGCCATTCCGCCATTCCATCATGGCGGATCCTGGATCCCACTCAGCCCCATAAACCTGCCTTCTCGCCATGTTCTTTGATACCCTGACCAATCAGGAAACTATCAATTTCCACCTTAAATATGCTCATGGATTTGGCCTCCACCACAGTCTGTGGCAGAGCGTTCCCCAGATTCACTACTCACCAGCTAAAAGAAATCCTCCTTACCTCTGTTCTAAAAGGTCGCCCCTCAATTTTGAGGCTGTGCCCTCTAGTTCTGGATACCCACACCATAGGAAACATCCTCTCCACATCCACCCTATCTAGTCCTTTCAATATTTGATAGGTTTAAATGAGATTCCTGTTGCATTCTTCTAAATTCCAGTGAGTACAGGCCCTAGCTGCCAAACGATCCTTATATGTTAACCCCTTCATTCCCAGAATCATCCTTTGGACTCCTTCCAATGACAATACATCCTTTTTGAGATATTGGACCCAAAACTGTTCACAATAATCCAAGTGTGGCTTGACTTGTGTCTTATAAAGCCTCAACATTATCTCCTTGCTTTTATATCCTATTCCCCATGAGATGAATGCCAACACTGCATTTGCTTTCTTTACCATAGACTCAACCTGTAAATTAACCTTCTGGGAGTCGGAGTTTGGAAATAGTGTGTGTGTTGTAGGATTCTGCTGCTGGATATGCAATTGATGTGGCCTGCCCAATGGGACTGCTGGTGTGCTATATGGGTCCCATTGCCTGGGGTATTGACTTGAGGAAAGGCACTATTGCTGTTTCGTTAATCATTCCAATAGATCTGGAGGATTTTACAGGCACAGTGTCAATGATATCTCCCCAATGTTTCAAAGAGACTTGAACAAGAATCAAGGTGTCTGCTGTAGGTAGTTCAAAACAGAAAATAACACCAAAGGGTTGAATTCAGATTCAAATCCAGATTTATGTATCACATGTACATTGAAACATACAGTGAAATGTGTTGTTTGCATTAACTACTAACGCAAACTAAGGACGTGCTGGGACAGCCCTCGACTGTCACCATATATTCTGTCGCCAAATTAGCATGCCCGCTGTTATGTTTTGTGACCCCGAAATATTAAAAAAACTAACTGGAAGAAAAACAATGGAGTCCAGAATATATGTCTAACTTCATTTTTACTTTAAGTGAGGCGCACATGTATGATGCGGTGGCTTGATACTGTATGCCATACATGTACATTTACATACAACCAGTACTGAATTATTTAAACAACGTAGAATTCTTAATCAAACAATATATTTACAATATTACTGAAATATTAAATACACAACACTCCTCCCTGCTTAGCTATAAACCTCAACTCAATGTAGAATGCATCTCAACTATATACACAGTATACTATATAATACATAAAATAAAACTATTGTATATCCACAGAGTAGTAAATTTTAAATTGTCCCATTCAGGCATAAAGATTTAATCGCAGTGGGGGATTTCTTACTTTTGTGGGATTACATCTTTCCTGACAAGGGAGGTCACTCTGCTTGACAGGTGAGACATGGCTGTGAAACAATCTCAGATTCTGGGGCCTCCGCCATGGTAATTGTAGGAGTTGACTCTGGGACGGCAGGAAGTGGTTCTGTCAGCTCTGGACACCTTTCTTCTCTAACAATTGACTCTGCTCTCCTCATCTGATCGATGTTTTGTCTCCAGATGTGTAGCAGAGTGGTCCAGTTCTGTTAGCACAAAGGACGGCCCAGGAACATCTGGTGAGTGGTTGGTTGTGGAAGGTGCTGCACAGAAATATGCAAGGAGGAAATCTGCGAGCCTCTGATTCAGTGCTAGTGTAGTGTGTTCTGTTGTTGTTGCTCACAGTGCAATGACTGTGGACAAATCTTTCGATCAAGCCATTTGTAGCTGGTTGGTATGGTGTAGATGTAATATATTCTACTCAATTCATTTTCAGAAATAACTGAAACTGTTCTGCAACAAACTGTGGTCCATTGTCACTGACTAAGTGTTCTGCAGTACCAGTCCTTGAGAAGAGTCTTCTCAACACATCAACAAGTGTGTTATGCTGTTGTGGAGGCTATTGGGAACACATCTGGCTACTTTGTACCTGCATCCGCTACTACTAAGAAATTTGAGTCTGAATGGTCTGGCAAAATCCACATGAATCCTTTGCCAAGGCAATGCAGGTCATTCTCAGGGATGGAAAGGCGCTGTATTTGGCATCTTCCGGATGTGTTGCCATCCCAAACAGTCCAAAGCAAGCTGCTTGATCTGTTGATCTATCGCAGGTCACCAGACAAACTTTGAAGCAACACTTTTATTTTGACCATACGTAAGTGTCCGGCGTGTAGCTCCTCTAACACTTTAGCTCTCAGCTTGGATAGTACAACAACTCTCAATCGCCACATAAGTCAACCCCCATCAAGGGGAAGTTCATCCTGGTACTGGTAAGAATGGGAGATCTGGAAATTCTGCAGCACATTCCAACCATTTTGGGTGGCCATGTAGACTTGAGACAGTGTGGGGTTTTTCCTGGCTTCCCTTTGTATCATCTCTGCTGTAATAAGGAGACTTTTGATTTTCATTAGGGAGAATAAGTCAAGAGGAGTGTTCTCTTTCATAATTTTTTTCAGGCATTTCCTTTTCCAAGGGTAAATGGAACAACCCATCAGCATTTCCATGATTAGTTCTCATCTTGAATTCAATCACGTAATTGTGTTACGCAGAGTAATGGAGCAGAGTAATCATGTTTGTTTAGGAACATGTCATAGTATTTGAAAATTCCTAAAAATGACTGCAACTGTGACATGTCCTTTGACCTTGGGGCATCCACCACTGCTTGAATTTTCTCAGCACACTTGTGTAATCCTTGACCGTCAACGATGTGACCACAGTGAGTGATGCATGGTTTAAATAATTCACACTTGTTGCATCAAACTCTAAGCCCATAATCTATTTAACACTGTCTTGAGATTTTGGAGCTGTTCCTTGTCACTTTTCCAGTAACAATGATGTCATCCAGGTAACAGTGAGTTCCTGCACAGCCTTGCAGCACCTGGTCCATCATTTTCTGCCAGAGTGCAGATGTAGATGTTATTCCAAAAATAAGCCTATTGTAGTGATAAAACCCTTTGTGAGTGTTTATGGTGAGAAATTCTTTGGACTCTTCCATCTCCATCTGGAGGCTGGCTTCAGATAAATCCTCTTTGCTGAAGTATTTTCCTCCAGAAAAGTCTGGAAAGATATCTTCTATCCGCTGTAGAATACTGACCTACTTTCAGAACTGGGTTGATGGTGACGTTAAAGTTACCGCAGATCCTGACAAACTCATCCTTCTCAGCTACTGGGATCACTTGTGTTCCACACATCTTTGCAAAGAATTCCTTCAGCCTCCATGCGAGGTAGCTCAATGGCTACTTTATCACAGGTGGTATAAGAAACCAGAAGGGCCTTTCAAAACTTGGATGTGGCATTTTCATTTAACACTATTTACCCCTGATATGTTTGAGTTTTCCAATGCCATCCTTGAGCATTGCTGTGGCATCATCCTGTACCTTTCCTACTTCGCTTTCAGTTGACTCTACGGCAGGGGATGTGGCATGCAAATGGTGGATGGATCTCCAGTCAAAATGTGTCAGTCAATCACATCCCCACAATGATGACCCTCCTCTTTTTACCACATACAGACCCAATGTGGCTTGATGGTTGTTGTATTTCACTGTTATGAAGGTCATTCCCACAGGAGTTATCTTTTCTCCATTATAAGTTCTTAGACGGATATCTGCAATCTTCAGTTCAATATCTTTGAAATGCCGTTCAAATTCATTTTGTGGAAGGATTGAGTCAGCCAAGTTAGTGTCCAATTCCCTTTTAATGAATTTGCCTTTCACTTCTGGTGTAAGCTATATTGTTTGTCTCTTGTTAGTTTTCAAATTTTAACTCTCAGAGCTACTCAGTCCTGTGTCACTCTAATCATTATCAGATTTTTCATCAGCAACTTGCAGATTAGTGTTCTTTTTGAAACTGCAACTTGACTCTTTATCTTTATCTCTTCCCTGTGCAATCCAATTTATTCTTATCTGCCTAGCAATTTGTTCGGTCAGGCCAGTTTCTGTTTAGACGCTGCTATTTTAACATAGAACATAGAATAGTACAGCACAGTACAGGCCCTTCGGCCCACAATGTTCTGCCGACCCTTAAACCCTGCCACCCATATAACCCCTCCACCTTAAATTCCTCTATATACCTGTCTAGTAGTCTCTTAAATTTCATTAGTGTATCTGCCTCCACCACTGACTCAGGCAGTGCATTCCAGGCACTAATCACTCTCTGAGTAAAAAACCTTCCTCTAATATCTCCCTTGAATTTCCCACCCCTTACCTTAAAGCCATGTCCTCTTGTATTGAACAGTGGTGCCCTGGGGAAGAGGCGCTGGCTATCCACTCTATTTATTCCTCTTATTATCTTGTATACCTCTATCATGTCTCCTCTCATCCTCCTTCTCTCCAAAGAGTAAAGCCCTAGCACCCTTAATCTCTGATCATAATGCATACTCTCTAAACCAGGCATCATCCTGGTAAATCTCCTCTATACCCTTTCCAATGCTTCCACATCATTCCTGTAGTGAGGTGACCAGAACTGGACACAGTACTCCAAGCGTGGACTAACCAGAGTTTTATAGAGCTGCATCATTACCTCGCGACTCTTAAACTCTATCCCTCAACTTATGAAGGTTAACACTCCATAAGCTTTCTTAACTACCCTATCTACCTGTGAGGCAACTTTCAGGGATCTGTGGACATGTACCCCCAGATCTCTCTGCTCCTCCACACTACCAAGTACCCTACCATTTACTTTGTACTCTGCCTTGGAGTTTGTCCTTCCAAAGTGTACCACCTCACACTTCTCCGGGTTGAACTCCATCTGCCACTTCTCAGCCCACTTCTGTATCCTATCAATGTCTCTCTGCAATCTTAAACAATCCTCTACACTATCCACAACACCACCAACCTTTGTGTCATCTGCAAACTTGCCAACCCACCCTTCTACCCCCACATCCAGGTCGTTAATAAAAATCACGAAAAGTAGAGGTCCCAGAACTGATCTTTGTGGGACACCACTAGTCACAACCCTCCACTCCGAATGAACTCCCTCCACCATACCCCTCTGCCTTCTGCAGGCAAGCCAATTCTGAATCCACCTGGCCAAACTTCCCTGGATCCCATGCCTTCTGACTTTCTGAATAAGCCTACCATGTGGAACCTTGTCAGATACCTTACTAAAATCCATGAAGATCACATCCACTGCACTACCCTCATCTATATGCCCGGTCACCTCCTCAAAGAACTCTATCAGACTTGTTAGACATGATCTGCCCTTCACAAAGCCATGCTGACTGTCCCTGATCAGACCATGATTCTCTAAATGCCCATAGATGCTATCTCTAAGAATCTTTTCCAACAGCTTTCCCACCACAGACGTAAGGCTCACTGATCTTTAATTACCCAGACTATCCCTACTACCTTTTTTGAACAAGAGGACAACATTCGCCTCCCTCCAGTCCTCTGGTACCATTCCCGTGGACAACGAGGACATAAGAATCTAGCCAGAGGCTCAGCAATCTCTTCCCTTGCCTCGTGGAGCAGCCTGGAGAATATTCCGTCAGGCTCTGGGGACTTACTTTGTTCACAGTCACTTTCATTCCTGACTAACTTAATTGTGTCCCTGTCCGCTGTTTCCATTGATATAGCTATTTCAACTGCTCTTTTAAAAGTGAGTTGTGCTTTAGTTTGGAGCCATGTATGCTTTCTTGCAAGATTCCACAAACTAAGTGATCTCATCATTATTAAGCCCATCATTGAACTGACAAGGGTGAAACAATCTCTTCAACCCAGCCACATACGCTGGAACAGAATCAGCTTCCTTTTGATTCCGTTTATGAAAGCTAAAAAGCTTTGCATTCAAAAATCACTTCAGTTCTAAATGTTCCTCAATTACTTTCATGATATCAGCAAATTTCATTTTGGCTGGTTTGATTGGAGCAGTCAAAGGTTCAAGATTCAGAGACTGAAAGTACACTTATTACCAAAGTATATACACAGAATACAGCTCTGAGGTCATCCTCCTGCAGGCAGCCATGAAACACAGAAACACCTTGGAACTCATTCCAGAAAACATCAAAAATACAATGTGTGAAAAAAAGAATGAATTGAGCAAATGGCAAAAAGTGAGCAAACAATACATAGAATATCAAACATCATACCAGGCCTCCAGTAGTATTCAGTTTAGTTTCATGATGGCAGAATATAGTATTAATGGTAAGACTCTTGGCAGTATGGAGGATTAGAGGGATGTCGGGGTCCGAGTCCATAGGACACTCAAAGCAGCTGCACAGGTTGACGCTGTGGTTAAGAAGGCATACGGTGTATTGGCCTTCATTAATTGTGGAGTTGAATTTAGGAGCCGAGAGGTAATGCTGCAGCTATCTAAGACCCTGGTCAGACCCCACTTGGAGTACTGTGCTCAGTTTTGATCACTTCACTATAGGAAGGATGTGGAAGCCATGGAAAGGGTGCAGAGGAGATTTACAAGGATGTTGCCTGGATAGGGGAGCATGCCTTATGAAAACAGGTTGAGTGAATTCGGCCTTTTCTCCTTAGAGCGACGGAGGATGAGAGGTGACCTGATAGAGATGTATAAGATGATGAGAGGCATTGATCGTGTGGATAGTCAGAGGCTTTTTCCCAGGGCTGAAATGGTTGCCACAAGAGAACACAGGTTTAAGGTGCTGGGGAGCAGGTACAGAGGAGATGTTGGGGTAAGTTTTTTTGCTCAGAGAGTGGTGAGTGCATGGAATGGGCTGCTGGCAACGGTGGTGGAGGTGGATACGATAGGGTCTTTTAAGAGACTTTTGGATAAGTATGTGGAGCTTAGAAAAATAGAGGGCTATGGGGAAGTCTAGTAATTTCCAAGGTAGGACATGTTCAGCACAACTTTGTGGGCCGAAGGGCCTGTATTGCACTGTTGGTTTTCTGCGTTTCTATGTTTCTATTCAGTGCCTCTAGCCCGCTGCTGGTTTGTGCCCCAGTCAAACTTTGAAGCAAACTGTTTGCCTTTAAATCCAATGCACTCAGCAAAATTGGCACTTGCTTCTTGTCGGCTATGCACTTGCTTTAAAATACTGCTCAATGCCTTCAGAATACCATATCCAGTTATCACTTGTGCAATTGAACACGTCAATCTTTCTGATGTAGCCAGCTATTTCTGATTTTTTATTTATTAATGACAATTTTCACCTCATTCTCTGGTTTAAGATGGTGCTGGTGAAGCCCAGTGACTACTTTTTGGTGGCAAACAAACCACACTAAATACTTTATTAATAACACTTTTTCTGGTAAAATACATGATAAACAACTACCGCATACAATGGAGAGACGGACAGAGGCAAGGAAAAGTCAAGGGTTGAAGCGACTGGGTGTGAGGTGAAGTCGAGGCAAGATCAGGGCAGATTTGAGATGAACGGAGGTGAGGCAAAGTTGGACAAAGAGTGGAAGTACGGAAGAGTCCCGACTTAAAGTGCATCAAAGCGACAGGGCCCAGGTCCTACTGTGAGGATGACACAATGTTTGGAAGTTTTAAACTCCAGGCCAAATTGAAAAGGCAGGGTGTCAAGACGAGAAGCAAGTTCTGCTTGCTGCTCCATGATGTTTACTCGGCTCTGTGTTGAGCTGAGGCTGAGGCTGTAGCCAGCTTCAGCTGCTTCAGACTTCATGTCTGTGTAGTCTCTTTCATTCTGAATACTACTTGTTTACTTTTATTGTTTGCATGATTTGTTATTTTTTCTCTGCACGTTGAGTGACAGTATTCTTTTTTTGTGGGTTCTTTTGGGTTTCTTTGTTTTGTGGCTGCCTGCACAGAGACAAATCTCAAAGTTGTATAATGTATACCTACTGTATTTCGATAATAAGTGTACTTTGAACTTTGAAGTGTTTACAAAGCCAAGAATTTGTGTCCGTTTTCTAACTTTTTAAAAAACTCAACTGTGACTGTCCATTCAAAAGAAATACATGCTATGCAGCTTTTTTTACTTGACCATTTCTCGCTGGTTTTTTTAAAACTCGAACATCCTACTGTACTTCGACAGGTAGGTAGTCATCTCAGATTCATTTAAAACTTCCCTGTTGCCGCTGTTAGGTTTTGTTACTCCAAAACATAAAAAAAACTAATTGGAAGAAAAACAAGGCCGATCGGAATGCAAGACTAACTTCATTTTTATTTTAAGTGGGGTATGTGCGTATGATGTGGTAGCTTGATGACGTATGTCATTCAAATACTTTTACATTTAACATGTACTGAATTATTTAAACAATAAAGAATGCTTAATCAAACAGTATGTTTACAATATTACTGAAATATTAAATACACACAATGTTCAGCAGAAAAACACAAGCAACAACAACAAGAGCACCACCAAAACAAAACAAGCCCCCTTTCCACCCTCCCATCCACTCACTCACACTTGTGAGTCAGGCCTCAAAACCAAGCACAGGCCAGCTCCGGGTTTCCAACCTCCAGTCCTTGGACAAATCTTCAGAGAATTTATGCAAAGCAGGAGAACTCTAAAACCATACCTGATTATTTCCAGGTATAAATGTCAGTAAGAGTGCAAGTTGACTGACTAGGTGGAATCCAACTTCTGAAACATAATGCATTTGCAACTAAAATGGCTTTAGAGAATTTGATGAGGTAATTTTAATGTCACCATCAACTTGTAATCCAGGGAGCGCGAAGCGCAGAATCAAATATTGCTGTGATGATTGTACGCACTAGTATCAACTGTTTGGTGACAATGAAGTAAAGTAACATGTGGGGAGATTGTGGCACTAACAAAGCATTGAACAAGATTATAAGGGATCTGAAAGGCAAAAGGGTAAAGCAGGTTAGACCAAAGGGGCTACTCTGATTTACGCAATCAAAGGTTTAGCAACTTAGGGCTCTTGCGCAAGCCCAAGAAACCATTCAGGTGAGATGTTAAATTGAGGTTATTTTGCTTTTTCAGCTAGGTATAAAAGATGCCTTGGAACATCTCAAAGAAAACCCACTCCTCCCTTGACTAGTTTTATTCCCTTTTCAGCCTAATTTGTGTTGCAGGCTTCAGCGACAGCTACTATTAGCTCTACTGTGTGACAGCAGATTTCACAGGGTGTAAACACCTGGTGCCATCCTGCAGGCAGAAAGAGAGTGACAGGCACAATTATAAGTTTTAAAAACAAGAGGTGCTGCAGATGCAGAGCAACACTCACAAAACGCTGGAGGAACTCAGCAGGTGAGGCAGCATCTATAGAGAGGAATAAACAGTCGATATTTCAGGCCAAGACTCTTCATTGGGATGCAGACACATCTTTTGTTTCAAACATAGCCAGAGCCCAGCTCAGTTTATCTTGCTTTGGGAACAGTACCAGGGGATTTATTGAGGTCCTTTAACATCTGCCAGACGATGCTGAGGATGCTCTACGAGTCTGTGGTGGCCAGTGCTATCATGTTTGCTGTTGTGTGCTGGGGCAGCAAGCTGAGGGTGGCAGACACCAACAGAATCAACAAACTCATTCGTAAGGCCAGTGATGTTGTGGGGATGGAACTGGACTCTCTCACAGTGGTGTCTGAAAAGAGGATGCTGTCCAAGTTGCATGCCATCTTGGACAATGTCTCCCATCCACTACATAATGTACTGGGTGGGCACAGGAATACATTCAGCCAGAGACTCATTCCACCGAGATGCAACACAAAGCGTCATAGGAAGTCATTCCTGCCTGTGGCCATCAAACTTTACAACTCCTCCATTGGAGGGTCAGACACCCTGAGCCAATAGGCTGGTCCTGGACTTATTTCCTGGCATAATTTACATATTACTATTTAACTATTTATGGTTTTATTACTATTTATTATTTATGGTGCAACTGTAATGAAAACCAATTTCCCCCGGGATCAATAAAGTATGACTATGACTACTATTTGGAACAGAGGGACAAATAGAGCAAAGATTCGGGTTCGCCGTGAACTGATTGAATATTGAAACAAGCTTGAAGGGGTTAATAGCCAAACTCTAGCTCCTACATTGCAATGTTTTAATTTCTAAATCAGCATATTAAAGATGAAGAAAGATTACAATGTATGAATGCTAGTTCTGAATTAAAATTGGTGAATCAATGTTTGCTAGTCCCATGACATCATATTAAGTAATAAGATTCTTTTGCAAACAAATGATATATTAGTGACTATGCAGAAGTAGTGGTGGTGGTGGTGGGGGAGCGTCTCACTGGAAGGCTCTGTTTCCCACAGGAACTATTTTATTCAATGAGTGCACTTCAAGAGTTAATAGGACAGATACCCGTAGTTTCAGTGAGCTGTTGTTATGTCTGTTGCCTTAGAAACCACAGTGGAATGTTTGCCTGTGAAACCTACAGGGGAGAGAGAAGCTTTCGGCCGGAGCTTCGGGTGTACACCAATCCATCCAATTAGCTGCTACGTGAGGGGGCTCACGGGTGTGATCAGATGAAATGTCTGCTGGTCATTCGAAACGACTTTCCCAGCGTCACACGGAACAGCACTTTATAGAAATATCAACATCAAATCTCCACACAATGGGAAAACCAAACCAGGAAATTTTCAGAATTTAGATTGATTGAAACCCTCAGTATATTTCTAGGGAAGATAATATAATTTACTCAGCCGAAAAAAGGATATATTTCCAAATTTTTAAAAAAATTCGCAGGATATGACAAAACCAATCACAGAATTGGGATGTGTGATATATAACTTGCATCATTTACTTCAATGAAATACTTTTCATCTACATTCATACTATCATGTGGTTTTAAAGTTAAAGTTGTTGTTTACCAAGGAACAAACATGATTTTTAAGTGGTTGATTGTTTATATTTTAAGAAAAAAATTGCTTTAATGTTGGTGCAGGGAGATGAGATAATTCCTTTAGGGTCTGAGCTTTGTTTAAATCTGTATTTGTTTTGATCAACAATAGTCAGTGAGGTTATTTTTCCTTCAGTCTCTGCATCTCAGCCAGAGCTGCCTGTGAGGTAAACAGCCATGCCCTTCTTTATATTGGGAATGGAAACACGTCGCCTTGACAGGAATTTTCCACTCGGCAGCCCCTCGCTTTCCAAAAAGGGGCCTCCACTAGCTGATACTCGCAACAGTGCAGGACTTCTCTCTCCATGGCTGTGTCTCAACATACAGCTCGGGCATTTTGTATCCTGCAACTTTCACCCAAAGAAAGATGAACCTCCTTCTGATTACAGTTTTCTGGTGGACTACAAATTATTGTAATCCTTGCTTGTATTCAAAACAGCAGCAAATGAATGCAAACACCTTCGGCAGCTCTGAAATGCCGCCTTCAACCTAATGAACTGTGGAACCAATGCATCGAGAGATGTATGAAATTAAAAAAACCTTAGCAGTCAATTATAGAAATAAATACTCCTGTATGTCTAGCTTATTGGTTGAGCGGTATTGAAAGGATTCCCCTGTCTGCAAAATATGGTAGCGCCTCAGACAGTGAGCTTCCAGCAGGTCAGGCTGGTGTGTCACATTGTGTATACTAAATGACATTGGGTCGTTGTGGGTAGGGTGGGAGCACAGAGGGGGAATGGAGAAATAAAGAAAAGATTGATGATTTGCAGGACACCTAGGGTAATTCATTCAAAGTGCATTACATCCACTATCTGCTAGGAACAAGGGCAGGGAGAAAAAGTCTTCAGTGGAGGTTGACAGCTCTGGACTGATCAAAGACAGTCAGTATTGAATGAATCCAGATCATTTAGCTGTTTAGTTTCTTTTTAAAGGCCCACAGGTACCATCTGTTTGGGTGCGGAGTGAAAGGACTAAAGAACACATGTTTTTTAAAAAAGGAAAAGTCTCCTCATCTCTTAAAATATAATGTTTATATAAGGCCTGCTGGGCACTAGAAAGACGAAGAGAAAGGTCACGTTTAAGGGCAGTGATCTGCTTCCTAATTACACAAAGTATCTTATGATAAATTGTTCCAATGACACTTTTCCTTCTTAAATAGCCAACCCCCCCCCCCCCAAGAAACCTCTGTTAGCTGCTTTTTGATCCCTTCACCAAGATTTCGTAAGGATTCTGTGGGCTGCTGTAGGCCTTCATTTTGTCAACTGCGTTGTCCAGCCCCTGCTATGTTCTAGCCATACGAACCTTACCTTGCAGTTGATATGAAAAAAATCAAGAATGGTTTAGGGGCTTCTAAGTGAGTCTTTGGGGTGATGCATATTGGAAGAGCGGGTGATGCAGGAGAAGTTTAAAGTTCAACGTTCAAAGTAAATTTATTATCAAAGCACATATACTACCTTGAGAAATATTTTCTTGCAGACATTTACAGGGAGAAAAGAAATACAGTAGATCTTTACAAAAAAATCTAACATTTTCAAATGGAAAAAGGATGCAACTGTGGCTGACAAGAGAAGTCAAAGCCAAAGTTAAAGCAAAGGAGAGGGCATACAAGGAAGCAAAAATGAGTGGGAAGACAAAGAATTGGGAAGTTTTTAAAAGCTTACAAAAGGAAACTAAGAAGGTCATTAAGAGGGAAAGATGAACTATGAAAAGAAGCTAGCAAATAATATCAAAGAGGATACTAAAAGCTTTTTCAAGTATATAAAGAGTAAAAGACAGGTGAGAGTAGATATGATGCTGGAGAAATTGTAATGGGAGATAAGGAGATGGTGGAGGAACTGAACGAGTATTTTGCATCAGTCTTCACTGAGGAAGACATCAGCAGTATACCGGACACTCAAGGGTGGCAGGGAAGAGAAGTGTGCGCAGTCACAATTACGACAGAGAAAGTACTCAAGAAGCTGAATAGTCTAAAGGTAGATAAATCTCCTGGACCAGATGGAATGCACCCTTGTGTTCTGAAGGAAGAAGCTGTGGAGATTGCGGAGGCATTAGCGATGATCTTTCAAAAGTCGATAGATTCTGGCATGGTTCTGGAGGACTGGAAGATTGCAAATGTCACTCCGCTATTAAGAAGGTGGCAAGAAAGCAAAAAAGAAATTATAGACCTGTTAGCTTGACATCGGTGTTTGGGAAGTTGTTGGAGTCGATTGTCAAGGATGAGGTTATGGAGTACCTGGAAGCATATGACAAGATAAGCAGAACTCAGCATGGTTTCCTTAAAGGAAAATCCTGCCTTGAAAACCCATTACAATTTTTTGAGGAAATTACAAGTAGGCTAGACAAGGGAGATGTAGTGGATGTTGTATATTTGCATTTTCAGACGGCCTTTGACAAGGTGCCGCACATGAGGCTGCTTAACAAGATAAGAGCCCATGGAATTACGGGAAAGTTACATACGTGGATAGAGCGTTGGCTGATTGGCAGGAAACAGAGTGGGAATAAAGGGATCCTATTCTGGTTGGCTGACGGTTACTAGTGGTGTTCCACAGGGGTCCATGTTGGGGCCGCTTCTTTTTACGTTGTACATCAATGATTTGGATTATGGAATAGATGGCTTTGTGGCTAAGTTTGCTGATGATACAAAGATAAGTGGAGGGGCCGGTAGTGCTGAGGAAACAGAGAGTCCGCAGAGAGACTTGGATAAATTGGGAGAATGAGCAAAGAAGTGGCAAATGAAATACAATGTTGGAAAGTGTATGGTTATGCACTTTGGTAGAAGAAATAAACGGGCAGACTATTTTTTAAATGGGGAGAGAATTCAAAGTTCTGAGATGCAACGGGACTTGGGAGTCCTCGTGCAGGATACCCTTAAGGTTAACCTCCAGGTTGAGTCGGTGGTGAGGAAGGCGAATGCAATATTGGCATTCATTTCTAGAGGAATAGAGTATAAGAGCAGGCATGTGATGTTGAGGCTCTATAAGGCACTGGTAAGACCTCACTTGGAGTACTATGTGTAGTTTTGGGCTCCTATTTAAGAAAGGATGTGCTGACATTGGAGAGGGTTCAGAGAAGATTCACTAGAATGATTCTGGGAATGAGAGGGTTAACATATGAGGAACGTTTGACCGCTCTTGGACTGTATTCCTTGGAGTTTCGAAGAATGGGGGGAGACCTCATAGAAACATTTTGAATGTTGAAAGACATGGACAGAGTGGATATGGCAAAGTTGTTTCCCATGGTGGGGGAGTTTAGTACGAGAGGGCATGACTTAAGGATTGAAGGGCACCCATTCAGAACAGACCTGCAAAGAATTTTTTTAGTCAGAGGGTGGTGAATCTATGGAATTTGTTGCCACGGGCAGCAGTGGAGGCCAAGTCATTGGGTGTATTTAAGGCAAAGATTGATAGGTATCTGAGTAGCCAGGGCATCAAAGGTTATGGTGAGAAGGCGGGGGAGTGGGACTAAATGGGAGAATGGATCAGCTCATGATAAAATGGCGGAGCAGACTCGATGGGCCAAATGGCCGACTTCTGCTCCTTTGTCTTACGGTCTTATAAACAAAGACTGACATCCAACCAATGTGCAAAAGATGGCAAAAGTGCAAACAAAAATAATACTGAGAACATGAGTTGTAAAGAGTCCTTGAACATGACTCTGTAGGTCATAGGATTAACAGGTCGTGATTTTTGAGTGGGGATTTTAGGTAGCAATTTTTGCATTCATGTTTTCTAGACATTTCACAATATTACACAACCAAGGAATAATTTCTGAAGCACAGCTGCTCTGCTTTCTTAGGCAAATCTGGCAGTTATTTGCACACAGCGTAGAGTCCTGTAAATCACAATCAAATGAATATTTGCTTAGAGTACGTAGAACTGACAGCATGAAAACAAGCCTTTCAACCCACCAGCCCCAGTGAATATTTACTCTTCTCTTTAGCTAATCATGCTAATCACCTGCTTGTTCTCATATCCTGTTTTCCTTCTGGCACCTACTTCATAATTTTGCATGCTGACGTCAATTCTACCTCAATCACCAATGCTGGAAGTAAATCCCATTGATTCACAAACCCCAAAGCAAAGAAATTCCGTGTGCTTTCAAACAAGAATTGGATAGGCCATTAGTGGAAAGTAGTTTACTAGGCTAAGGCGGGGAAATAACATGAGTGCAAATTCTGCAGACAGAGAGAGAGAGAGGGAGGTCTCAATTGAATGACCTCCATCGATCTTGTAACAATTCCATAATTATATTTCCTCTATTCTAATTCTTCTACATTTAAATTTAGGAATAGCTTCTTCCCCTTTGCCGTCAGATTTCTGCACGGTCCATGAACGCATGAATTAAAGTTCAAAGTTCAAAGCACATTTATTATCAAAGTATGTACACCATATACAACCTTGAGATTCGTCTCCTTACAGGCAGCTAAAGAACCCATTAAATAAAGACTGTCAAACACCTGATATGCAGAGGAAAAAAGAATACCTTGCTACTTCCCTTTTGTACTATTCATGTATTTATTTGTAGTGTACAATAATTTTCACTCCTCGCACTGTACTGCTGGCTGCAAAACAACTGATTTCATGACAGCTGGCAGGCACTCTATCATTCTAATCTATAATGAATGATCTCTTCCCTCATCATGATCCATGCTCCCTCAACAACCTGTCAGTACCTCCGGTTGAACTCTGTCTTTTTGTGTGTTTCCCCCTAGCTGTCAGTCGATGGTTTCATATTGCCATGTGCTCCTGTCCCCACTCCTGCTCTACACCGGCCCATGTATTACTGAGTACTCTGTCTCTTATTTGCTTCTCATTATTACCTGTATTGCTGCCACCTGTGTTTCATTGTTCTCCACCTATCATCTGCCTCTCTGTTTATTGCTCAGTGTATTTCAGTCCTGTGTTTTCACCTGTTTGTTGTCAGATTGTGCCAGTGAATTTGCCTGAGCCTTTCCAGCATTTCTATCTGTATTCTGTCTATCTGAATATTGACTCTACCTGCTTCCCAATTCTGGTTTTTGGATTTCTCTGGATGTTTTGGTCTCTGCCTGAACTTTGACACTGACTTTGTTTGCACCTTGGGATTTGTTACTCAATTAATATCACCGTGTGCATAGTACTGGGTCTGTGATTGAATCCCTGCTCCAGTGTCCTGACAATAAGTTTAACATGTGTCCAAATGGTTAAGGTGTTGGTCTAGTGATCTGAAGGTCGTGAGTTCAAGCCTCAGCTGAGGCAACGTGTTGTGTCCTTGAGCAAGGCACTTAACCACACATTGCTCAGCAACGACACTGGTGCCAAGCTGTATCAGCCCTAGTGCCCTTCCCTTGAACATCGGTGGCGTGGAGAGGGGAGACTTGCAACATAGGCAACTGCTGCTCTTCCATACAGCCTTGCTCAGGCCTGCACCTTGGAAACCTTCTAAGGCGCAAATCCATAGCCTCACGAGACTAACAGATGCCTATCTCTCTAGGATTTGAAAACTCAGTAATTCTGGAAAAGTAAAATAGACATTTGAAACAAACATATGGGAAGGACAGAAGACTAGGAGAGAGAAGGAACAATAAACTGCTAAACATTTTATTTTACTCTTATTTAACCTTGAATACAATATTCGAAAAATCTTCATGAATACCTCAGCTTGAAACATCGACTGCTCATTTTCCTCTACCAATGCTGCTGACCTACTGGGTTCCTCTGGCATCTTGAGTGTGTCAAACCAGATTTGTAGCATCTGCTGTCTTTCTTTATTGGCATTGGTCACTACGTTTGCAAAGCATTTCATTGAAGACTTGAGGAAGTGGTGGTTGGAGGTAGTTGATGAGCTGTGAGTTAAGCATGGGTAAAGTTAATGTGCTCAGAGAAATGGAAATCTCCAATATTTTAAGATCCAGCTAATTCAGCAATATATATAGTACTAAAATAACTATTTTATAGAGCAAAAAAAATTAGTTCAAATTAGCATTGCCACTTATACTCCATCATCATGCCTTGATTATATTTAACCTGCACAAAAGCAGGCAGTTGACAAAATTTGCGCCTGTTTAAAAAATAACACAAAAGTAAGAAATAGAAGTGGGAGTAGGTTTTATACCTGCTCTGTTATTCAATAAAATCACAGTTGATCTTTTACCTCAGGCCACTTTCCTGTGATTCTCTTAATACCTAAAAACACAAAAAGACAGGTTTTTAACAATATCTTACCTCAGACAGTTCAATGTTCTAACACTAGATCTATTGGTGCATTCAGAACATCATTGTAGACTTCATCATTGTACAATTGGACTGAATTTTCACGATTTTAAGCCTAATGAAATCAGAGTTTGAGCATTGGAGATATTGGGTCACAATCTATGAACATATTAGAGCTTCAATAAATAACAAGTTTAATTTTATAATAGACATTTTCTTCACATTTGGCTTCACAATTCAATCCTGTAACATTTGAGTCAATTCATAAAACATAGCAGTTTGGATCTTCCTGCGGGTTATATTATAATATGAAATATTGAACCACTAGACTCCACAGACTTCCAGTGGAGGTCTGTTCCTGCAGAAGAATTGCAGCTGCAAGTCTGTTAATGTGAATTATTAAGAATAATGTTTGAAGCCTAATTTTGTAATTCTTCTAGTTACTTCAGTCCAGTTTATAGGGACACTGGAGAGCATTCTGTGCAAGCTCTCTTCAGCAATGTTGCCAATGAGCCTTCTTGGTCAAGAGAAGTAACTGGGCTTTGGATTGCACTCGGGACTGGGAAAGAACTTGCTTTGCATCATTGAGTTCGTAGCTATGACAAGCACAGATCGAGCCCCGACCTTTCAGAAATACCTGAAAACTGACAAAGCATAAATAATGACCTCTTGAAGTAACAGGATTTTGCTCTGCTTTGCAGTCCACAGTGCATGGACAACTAATGAGGGTCATGTAGTAAGGGAAAGAACAGCAGTGCTGTCAACAGCTTTTCCTGTGGTATTATTTATGTGGCCGGTATCATTGGCCACAATGCCTATAATCAGCTCTAATCAGGCAATAAATACTTGCCGATGGAGTGTGGCACTAAGTAAGGTTTAAATTACTTCAACAACATGCAGTTTATAGGCTGAAGTGCATGCTCAGTACTCAGAATGCTGCCAGGGTTCAGAGAAAATGGAATGAAACCATGATTATGCGGATGTATAACAAGCCCGAGTAGTCTGAATTATGTATATTGCTTTTGGAATTCTCTTTCAATCTTTTCTGATTTCCTATGTGGAGTAAAAAAATGATGTGCTTACCTGTCTGCTTTCAAGCCGGCTTATGGAATGTTTCCAGCAGTTGTGTCTTATTGGTATTAAGTTGTACATCATGGTTGCCTGGAAAATGCCAGAAAAGTAATATGGAGCAGCAGATACCTTACGCTCTGGTACTGCAGGGATGCTAAATAATAAACTAGTAGATAGATGGAGGTGATTCTTCACAAGTACAGAATGCTTTAGTGATCAATAAGTTTCTGAATGAGTCATCATTGATGCACAACTGAAGACATTTGTCCACTGCACTCCTGTTGGGTCTTTGAAGAAGCTCCCCAGTTAGGTTGACCTTCCTTTCTGTTCTCACATTTCAATATTGCATCCCCTTTTCCCCACAGCCCTGCAAACTTTTCACCTGCAACTCTTTATCAAAGTGCATTATTGAAGCCGCTCATACTCTCCCTCCAGGCTGTGCATTCCAATTCACAACAACTCCAGCAAGTGTGTTCTTGTAAATTGCCAACCTTGGACTTGGGGCATTATCAAAGACCATTCTCTGGCTCCTTTTAAGTTAATGTATGGGTGGAATCTTGAGAACCCATCCACACTTGTACAGATTATACTATAAATCAGAATATTGCCTGTAATTAGGAGAATAACAAGAACCCGATGGAAGGCTATCCATATCCAAGGTCAAAT